>NC_058124.1:4512280-4821258 GCF_914725855.1 Thunnus albacares
CCCATCATTAGTACATTTGACCATCTTACTTTTGAAAAATGGATAGTTTGAACATCTATAGTTCTATGACAACTGAGCAAACTACATTTGCTCTTCAACACCTCCAGAACAAGGGAGTAAGTGGACCTTAAGTGGAGATTCTTTTGTTACAAAGTTAAAAGTTACAAAGTGTTTAAACAAGAGAGAAAAAACACAGAATCATACTGCATTTTATACCCATAGTCCACAAAAGTACAGGTATACATTCAGCCAATGGAACAAATAATTATAACCGAAATGACATCAAAGGCCAAAATTGCGTCTGCCAAGATGACCACTGATTCTGCCAGCTGGAGTCTCTAAAACACCTCGTTCCAAAGCCAAGGCCCCATGACAGAAAAATCCCGGTCATCCTTATTAATAGTCTCTAACTCTTTATAGCATGTGATACAGATGAAAAAGCTCCGGTTTGATGCAGAACTGAGTTCATTACTGCTCTCAGCAAGTGTTGGAAAATGAATAGTTCTGCTGGGGACACACTAGAGAATCATCCCACCGACTTCCATCAGAACTTCCTGTCTGAGCAATCAGATGTGGTCATCTATAATGATGTTGTAGTGTGAGAGGGGGGTCTAATATAACAGACTGATCTGAGTTATGAGGAAGATATCAAACAACTGGTCTCATTACTATTCTGTTATTTCTGTGATGAAATTACTCCAGATTTACTAAAAAGCAAGATGCCAACTTAACAGATATTGACACTCATCCTATTTTTAAAAAGAACCTGCTACAGGTCAGGCCGCAGAAAACTGTTGTGAACCCACCTGGACTGGTCTCAGGGTTTCAGCCCACAGTAATCACATGTAATCAAATTTCCTTCTGGGCTGACAGTGGATTTGTGACGAGGAGGACAGTTGCTGAGAGACGAGCGGCACCTTGATAAAAGATAACTGGCTGCTTATCAGCCAGAGAGAGAGCAGCACCCATCCAAGCAGATCCATGCAGCTCTGGATTGACATTATGGAAACAGACAGGTGTGGCATGAAATGTCCACACACACAGGGCAGGATATAGTAGCTGCTAAATACTGTTTACACCAGAATGCTACCGAGATATAACACTGCTGCTGTTCGGCCCTTTTTATGTGCGAGCGCTGGATTAATCCTGTGGAGCTGCGCCGAAAATGAAAGACTTTATTTTGCTTCGGGGTGATTAAGATTGCACTGCTTGGTGAAAGAATATTTAAGGCCAAGTGAAGAAGAGCGGTGGGTAGAGTAGCCAAAAATTATACTTTAGTAAAAGTACTCAAGTAGAAGTAAGAGTAGTCATCAAAATCGGTACTTAAATGAGAATAAAGAAAAAAAGTACTTGAGTTGTGAATGACTTTATGTGTAACAAAGAAGAATTATTTCTATTTCATGTAGACAGGACTGACACTAATTCAACCATAAATGCTCCTAAATGGGTAAAATTAAATTAGGCAACATGCACTAGTTTAGCTGCAGCTTCTGATGAAACATCACATTATCTCCTGTATGACAAGACAGTTTCCCTGGTATTCATCACTTAAGTGTGATCACAACATTCCTCTAAGAATATTACAGTATATATGTTATATTAAGTACGACAATAGATAAACACATTTTTAATACCTTGCTGTGCTTGTTGTCTCCTGTACTGTTGATTTGGCAAACAGTCAGGTAGCTCAGAACTCAGAGCAGAATGACTTATTTACATTTTTAGAGAAAACTGAGGTCGTAGCCGTCTTAAAGCAGTATACGTACATAATGTTAAACTTGTTAGCTTAAACTCAGTGTAAACAGACAGACTGGTTGATCTTATGAGCTGCTAGCTCTGTTTAAAAGCCATACACAGACAGAGGAATAGGAAAAAGGTTAATTCAGGGATGTTTTTTCACATCTGAATCTCCAGCCCATCATCCATTACTCTACTGTCACTGCAGAGGCAGGATCAACACACCACCAGCCTATTTATGGAACGTGCACTAAATGAATGCATAAAATAATAAATAAATGAAAGCAGCATGACAAGTGTAACCAAATGTAACAGGATAAAAGTACTAATTTTCCCCTAAAATGTACTTGAGTAAGAGTGAAAAGTACATTAATGGTTCTGTATGTAGGAATCACAAATCAACATCCTGGTGCTCGCGCTCACATGCTCAAGGCACAAGACTTTTGCAGGTGATGTCTTTTTCCTCACTTACACTTCTCATAATTATATGAAATCTCTAACATTGTGTTTTGCACCATGTTTCAGCAAAGCATCTCTCACTCACAGGCCAGTGAGAGCCTATCTGGGCAGCGATGAGCTGTTTCAACCTTTGGACTACAGGAGAAACAAAAGGGGTAAGCTATGTTCTGCTATCACTCTGGAGCTTGTTTTCTGCTCCTTTGTTGAGGAAATCATGTTTTAGCTATGTGTGTGCTCGGGAGTGGGCAATGTAATTGGAAATTGCTGATCACTCAATAAACACACAAAAAGAGCATTATTAGGTTATGAAATAAATCATAGTTCTGGAGACAAAGATACATACCACCTAGCGTATCTTTTCTTTGTCTGAAAAGTTGGCACTTAACCAGTCCCTTAAATACTACTTGCACAGAATTTAAAACATCCGTTTACTAACCTTACAGGTCATCAACCAACCCTCAGATAGAAACAAAAGTTCAGCTAACCGAGGTACAGTCTTTCTTCATGACCATATATGACAGTACATAAGCATGCACCAAGTAACATCACAAAATAACATTACTACTATATTAAATTAAGGACAAACCACACTATCCTCTAAAAGCTTATCAGATTTACACATAAACATCTACATAACTATAGTTTATCTTATCACTGGCTCAGGTAAAAGTACGACAGAATAAACTAACTTAAACACAAAACTGCCTCATCTTATACAGCAAAGAACTAAGTTTAGAACAGGTGTGAAACACAAATTAACACTAAACTGAACTTAAATACCATCTGAAACATGTATGATATATACAAGAAATACATCAAATGATAACCTACTATTCAGTTTTCTTTCATAGCAACTTGTCATTGCGGGGGTGTTGTGAAATTTGTAGTGATTGACGGTGGCAGCTAGCTGTCTCATTAGCTGGAGAGCTAATATCTGCAGGGTGTTTCTAGTCAGATGTTGTGTTAGGGTTAGTTAGGGTTGCTGTGTCGTTATGCCAGTCATTTGCTGGCGTTAGCGGGAGATAGGCAAGGTACTCGGGAGCGCGCAAAAATGTCACTTCTGTTGGATTTTCGCAGAAAATCCGGCCTGGGTCCTTCACATAGAAATCAGTCCACAGGCTGTTACAGACAACCGAGAGAGTTGGGGAAGGTCTCATTTTTTACATTACATTACTATCCGTTCACTCATTGGCAATAAAAAACTATTAATACATGTAAATTATTAAGTTGTTTACATGGAGCAAAAGCCATTACCTTCCTCCAGTCAAGAATAAGTGATATAAAGAGAAACTGCGGCTGTTTGGTTGCGCATACCAAACTCTACCTGCTATTTTCATGCAGTATCACTATCAGCCTTAATATTTTTCTTCACTGCCCACCAGGTTGAACTGTCAGATTCTCTTTACAGAACAGCATCAGTAATTTTTCTTCACTTTTGGGTGTTTTTCTGTAATGGCACATGAGTGAGGACAAAATCAAAAAGAGGCCCCCAAGGGCCAATAAAAGCGGCCTCCTCCAGTACCGCCTGTTACTGAATCACCACCCACCTCCCCAAAGCTGTCTGGTGGCCGAGCCTCTAATGCATTTACCAGCAGTGACGCAGGAGAAGGCACAATGGCAGGAGAGAATCAGCTTTCTCATAGATGGTGATGGGGGGGAAAAGGAGCCTCCAGCCTAGTTCCAAATCCTAATGTGGAGGGCAGAGCTGCCAGAGAGAAGGCAGTCTTGGTGAGAGGCTGTGGGATTGGTGGGATTATAATGGCTTTTGGAGAGGATGAGAGGTGCAGATGGGCTGTGGGAGGAAACTGGGTCCAAACCCAGGACCGACGGTGGACGTCACTCATGGAGATGGCTGCGTCTTGCTCAGCAGTGCATCATAAATCCAATTAAGCGCTCAAATCCAAATTAACACATGCACAAACATACACAGAGGCACACACAGACAGCAGGGCCATACTGCAAGTACAAAATATTTGTTCTAAGATGCAAAGAAAAGCATCGATGAGACGCCGTATTTCTCAAGTATTAAACCTCCAAGAGCCAACAAATGTTTCCTTCTGTCTTGGTGGCCTTAGAAGAAAGATGGAGTTGTTGCTTTTTATAAAGTCAAAATAAACTGCAGTTCTGAATCATGAAGACGCACAGACAGACCCAAGCTCTCAGACAGAGACTTACCTCAACAATTTCATATCATGTGAGATGTCATAAACCCCCCCCTCCTTCCCCCACCAAAATCAATTCTTCACATTTATCCATCACTGACCCAATTCACATCGGGTGCAAAGAATCAATCTCCAGGGAAACTCCTCTGAGGAACTCAGTGTCTTATTGCAATGGGGAGGGAGTTTTCCTCTTTACTTGTATGCATGGGGAAATTATTATATTATAGCTTATGTGTAAATTAGTTGTCACAGTCATAGGTGCCAAATCAGTGGGTGTTTAGGAGCTCAGCCAGAGGGAAGTGTGAGGCACAGCAGAGAATAGCAAAGCAGAGTTTGAACTGCGAGCTAAACCTGTGTTCATTCCTATAGTTAACTTTTATTTGTGTGTGGACAGTTCCCTCTAAGTTTTGACCACTGCTTTCCTACAGTACATCGATGTGAAAGAGCCTAATTTTGCGTCGCCTATGGTCACGGTGGTTTCTCTGTTAAAGGAGAAGTGCAGTGATTTTATACATCATAGTGTGTTTCCAGGTGTTGGTGAGTACTACTGCTTATATGACAGAACAAGTACAAAACCTTGTGTGGCTCCAGAGGGAGCTGTGTCAAATCTAATCAATTGCTACATTAGCCGCAACTAGCATAACACACCCAAAATTCCGAAGGACATGTCAGAGGTTGAGTTGTATTGTTGGGTAATGTAGCCGCCAGGTATGGAATAACAAATACAATATCTGTGGTTCTGCTGCATCGATTTTTATACTTTTTTTTTTTAACTGTCCATCACTGGTCCAAAAATGTTATTAGAGTGCTTTTTTAAAACTCAGTGCCAAACCCACTGACTGCTGGGATATGTCACTCTGGTGGTTAATCGCATTCCTGGTATCAAAGTCAGATTCTGTTTTTTGTGGTGCTATACTATAACAACATTCCACTACTCTCACATTTGCCTATAAAGCTCAAATTATACTTCCTGCATCTGTGTGGCTGTGAGAGTGTGCATGAAAGCTTAAATTTTATGGCCAAATTAAATCACCACTCAGGAGAGGATAGTCATTTTCCGCATGACCACAAGCGCTTGTCATTAAAATGTAAACAAAGATCAAGTTGCACGTTTAACACCGCCATTACTAATCTTTTATTGAAAAGTTCATTTGAAGTCTCTAGAATAGCATTTATAAGATTTTGCCTGAGCTTATAAAAGACTAGAATTTAAGTAAAAATGTCTAAACCTGTCAAAAAAAGATAGCTAAAGATAACTGGAAAAACAAAACCGATAACAAGAAAAACATAAGAAATGCATTTTCACATTCAACTCCTCGAGCCGTGTGTGCAGCTTTCCCATACACTGATGGTAATTGGTTTGATAAGTGATGACAAATGGTGTGGTATTCGTCGAGAACAATTGAACTTCCTGCTAAATCGAAGGGAGAAAAAGCAGCTCAGATCTTTACAGCCAGCAGCCAAGCTATTCTCCCATCTTTCACGTCTGTCAGATTCACTCTATGGGATGTTGGTGTGCCAGGAAAAATACTCAGCTTTATTGCCTCTCCAGCATCAATTTAATGTCTCACAAAAAAAAAAAAAAGAAAAAAAGGCAGGCATAGCAGGCTGAAAAATCACCTCAATGCAAAATGCAAAACACATTCATGTTTAATCCCTCTGCCTCCTCTCGAGTGTTTTAGAAAATCTAAGTCCTGATGTCAGTGTCACAGTATTCTCCACCAGTACACCAGACTTTTCTCCCTGTTTGTGAAGACTGGGCTGAGTGGGAGAAGGACAGTGTTTGCTCGTTGTGCACTTATTTGAGTTATATTCATGTGATTTCTGGGACAGTTTGTGCACGATTATATTGTGGACTTCACTCATGGATTAAGTTCTGGTTTTGATTTGTCCTCAGCCCAGAGCAGTTATTGCCTTTTGTGGTTTTTCTTGTTTTCCCTCGCCTCCCATACTTCTCCCCAGCCTGCTTTTCCCTCCACACCTGCCCCGCATCAGCCTCGTTAGCCCTGCTCAGTTCCCAGTGTTTTCCCCAGCCACTCAGCTCCTTTCCTGTTTCTTCACCTCATTCCCCTCACCTGAGCTTCTCCACCCATCTCCCCCACCTGCACCTCTTCTCCTCGTTAGTTTAGTTAGTATTTTATTCCTGTGTTTCTGTTCAGCCTTGTTGGATCATTTGTTCTGCTCACTTCCGTTTGGTTCAGCCTGCACTCAGACCTCAATAAAGATGTTTTCTTCAAGTTCCTGTTGCCTGCAGTCTCCTGCGTTTGGGTCCATCTGCTCCGTTCCTCACAACAGTTGGAAAGGTGTTTTGCATTTGCAAATCCTCCAAAAAAGGTGCTCTGAATTGGGTAGATTGATCGTACATATAGGCATAATGCATTGTTAGGTAAACAACCACTCTGTCTGATGCCTCGCCAGCACTGCAATTTAATCACACCAAGAGTAAATATATGAATTCCTGCTCCTGAGCACTCATTAAGGATGCTCACCATAAGGCTCCTTCCTGGAATGAGGCATTTGCAGCTTCAGTAGTGAGAGTAATGACCATCATTCATACTGCCAGCTTTCATTGCCTGGTGGTGTGTTTAGCCACACATACTTGAGATTTGGAGGAAGGAAAGGCACTTGTATTTAATCATCCCTGGGGGAGATTTGTCTTGAAAATCACGTGCAATAGCTCGTGCAGACGAGCAAAATGCTCCAACTGTGCACCTTCCATCTCTGACCAGCACTGACAAAATACCTGCTTTCATGTGTACATATTGTTGGATGAGATAACTGCATGGTAAAACATTTTTTTTTTTTTTTTGAAAGGTAAAAGTAGTGAGGAAATAAGCTCTGGCAGCTGAGAAAAATTAGAAATATGATTCAAAACGACAATAAATGAGGCTTTGACTTACTCATAATGATAGCATATCATCATAATATATCTGCAGCAACAATGACTCAGCAATTAATGACTGCAATTACACATTTCACCACCCCCCCCCCCCCCCATTCAGAAGTGTGATATATGGCCTCTTCAATAGAGTTTTCTGTCAGATGTCGCCTTCGTTTGCACTTCTGGGAGAAAGAGCTTCATGAAGACAGACTGACATCATGTAGTTCGCTCTGAAACCCTGCAGTCATGTCAGTTTGAACAGAAGGGAAGCACTGGTGTTTCATGACAAGACACAAATGAACAATGCCGCAGTCACCGCCCGAACAGCTGACAGTCATGGAATTAACCTCTTGAACCCGAGGCTGTTATTCTCTCCCTTTATTTCCACGTTAATGGCACAGTCACTACATGTCTCCTGACATCATGTCAGTTTTTACTCTCACAGCAGGTTCAGATATAATGAAATGCCATTGCTTGTTATGTTAGGGCCTGTATAAAATTATTGGAGTGGGGGGGGAGGGAGGGCTCAATCTGAAATTTTGTTTAATTAAAAAGCTTCCCTTGTGTTATTACCCTTTTCAGTAACACCTACTTTAAGCCACTTTATCTAGCATTTATAAGTAGGGTACAAACAGTTAATAAATGGTTTATAATACACTCTAATGTGGTTAGGGTTAGGGTCAGGTTTGGGGTTAGGGTTAGGGGTTAGGGTTAGGGTTTTTTGAAGTGTTGTATTTGTCAGTTATGATAACTTCACGATATATTTTATATTATTACAACTTTTACTATCGTCATTCATTATCTTTTTATACTGCAGACTCCACAGTAGGAGTTATAGTTATTGACATTAATAAACACTTATATCTTATATCCCCCCCCCAACACATCACTATTTTTGAGGAAAGTGCTGCTATATAAACTGTTAGCAACTGTTACAGTCACTAAATAAGTGATTAAAATTAATAAAAGATGAGAAACAATCAGGTTTCTTAATGATTCTGTCCATATTCTAGGGTTGGAAAAGGGCAGGAACTGGTGGCACCTGCTTATTTACTGCACAAATACAAGTTGGAGAGCTAACATTACTGCTTGTTAACCAGTCAGCCAAGGTTTGACTCATCTTTATTTCAGAATGTGAAGTAATGTGTACTCTGCACTTCTGGCTGAGTTTAATTCAGAAGCTGTTTTGGTTTGTGATGAGTTCAAACTCAGTGCAGACTGAACAAAGGGAAGGTCTCTGTCTGCTTCCTAGGAAACGTAAGTGATGTTTATTGTGGTGTGAACACAAAGCAGATTTTTTTGATTGAAGATACATGATTTTAGCATGAATTCAAAAACTATTAGTATACTATACTACTATCACATTCATTTGGTAATCAGTGGGACTGTCACTGTGATGTGTACAATATGGTAACCATAGGAAGGACAGTGAGTGATGAGTATGATACATTTGTTTATTACTAATCAGTACCACTTTCTAATAAGGCTGCCTTCATGAAGTATAATTATTGTCTTTATTATTGGTTAATAAATTGTTTATAAACTCTATTTTCAATCCATAAAAAAGAACAAGATCAAGGTTTTGTTATTGTCTCCTGAAAGAGAGAACTGTCCTGCAGGGAATTGTTGCACAAAGACAGATATAATCTCAAGAGAAATGGCACCTAGACACTGAATAGATAATGCTCTGCGACTCTCGGGACCCACACCGTCATTTAATCAGGTGCAGTGTATATATATAGACACATGTTAATTATTACCTGATGAAGACATAATGTCCAAAAGTCATAAATCATCTTTTTGGAATAATCTATACACAATAAAGTCACAATATGTCCCAAAAAAGACATTTAACAAATTAAAACACATCAACATACACTGGCCTGTATTAATATAACTGAACACACTATTCATAAAAACATGCTCATTGCCATAATGTCAACAATTCTAAAATATACATCTCAAAAAAAATCTCATATCTTGCCTGTTAATAAGTCTGATAGCTAAAAAGGTGACGGAGGAACAAATTAATGTTGTTGTTGTTGTGTGACAATCACACTTACACATATATCTGACACACAGAATTGTTGTTTTTTTTTGCAAGCATTCCTCTTATTTTTGCTTTTAATTATTGTGAACTGCTGTGTTTTATCTCCTCAAGCGTCTGAAATGTATTCAAATAAAACAAAATAGCAAAATCATTCAGTTGGCAGACGATGCAACATGTGAGCAGGGGTCCTGGGCAGACGTTGCTTTATTTTAAAGGGGCCACAAGCCAAAAAGGTTAAGCCATTAACAATGCAGTTAACAACAAATGTTGTAAATGTTATAAATAGATTTTGACCTTTAAGATAAGTGGTTCAACTTTACATCACTAACTACAGCGACAAACAAGTGTCATGTTTAAAGGAGGATAAACATCGGCCAAATGGAATTTTCACAACCCGGCTACCCAAAACCTGTTCTTATAACTGCTCCAAAAATCTAACACAAAATAAACAGTTGCATCAATAATGTATATTTGAATATAAAAGAATATATGAAGAGTGAATAAATAAACAGTAAGCAGAATAAAAAATGATATGGATAACAAAAAGATGAATATTATCTCCGTGTATGCATCAGTTATTAATGTTAATGGCTAGTGTGTGTGTGTGTGTGTTTCTTTCCTTCACTTGGAGCTTGATCTGAGCATGCCTCCATGAACACTGTGCTTTAAATGGGATACAATATGTGGAGGCGAAGGCTCAAACGCTTCCACGGAGAAGTAAACACAGCAGCTTTTCTGAACACAGTGTACCACTGCACCTGGTCAAACATCACCGGAGGGCTGTTTTCATCTTCTCCCGCCGAGTCTTTCCTCCCTTCACAAAGTTGTTTATCTCTCTCTGCAAATCTCTGTTGTCATGTCTCTCTCTTCTTCTGTGAAACCACGCAGGCGGCATTTTTCAGACCTGCTGTGAATTGCTTAACCCCGCCTCTGTTACTGTACTTTCTAGCACATATGATCCATAACAATAAAGACACAGTTTGACCTTTTTGATTTTTACGCTGCATGTTGCTTTTTATCAGGCAGATCTCAGGAGAAAGGAGTCTTTCTCCCTCTTATTCCTCTGCTTGTTTTTGTCAGATGTGCTTAATTGTGGCTCATTGATCTGTTGAATCTTCTTTTTATGTTTGCTACTTCTGACGGAGGAAAAGCTGTAGGAGCACCCTTCATATTCTTGCCTGTATAGATGCATTCTTAAAAAGCTCCTGGAGCATCAACAATCCACTGGCAGATGATAAATATCCCCCCCTCAGTGCCCCCCCAGCAAGATGTCGTCAGAGAATGTGAGTGTTTGTGAATGGAACAAATGTGTATTATAAGGCTACCTGAGAGCACAGAGAAGGGCTCTTTAAAGTCCTCTCTGCAGCTCCTTCAAAGTTTACTTTGTGGAAAGGCGATTTTACGCAAGAGGGAGAAAAAATAGGGCAGTGTGAGGCCGCCCACACACCTCGGTAGTACAGTCCATCTCTATGAGGTCAAGGGGGTTAAGATCACCAATCAGAGAATGGTGATTGAGCCCTTGGGATGAGAAACACAGAGAGCCTCTGGAGAGCCAATCAAGAGTCCACATGCAGGATACAAAGTCTGTACTTTGGCTAACTCTGTCACATTGGAATTCAATCAGGTGCTTTGTGGGGAGATGGGAAGTCCTCTCATGTCAAGGTTAGAGATAGTGAAAGAGAGAGAGAGATGGATGCATTAGAGCAGATCTTTAAAGGTGTTAGCGCAGGTGAAACAAGCAGCGGCTCAACCTTCCTTTTGAGCAACACCCAAATTGGCCGGCATGCTATCCCTGGAGTTAAGTCGCATCAAAGTTTGTCCCGGGGCTGATTGACTGGAGAGAGCTGCATTTGAAAATTGTCAACGTGTCACTTTTCTCTCTTTCCCATCTCTTTTGGGCACTCTACTAAGCCGGACAGATTGTCGCTCCCTTAAACCCCATTATTCTATGCATTTTCAAACAGCCACGTGGAAACCCGCCGGTGAATTCCAACCGAGCCATGGCTGCCCAACGCAGCAAGGCTGCGCCTGCTGCCTGCCTCTGGTATTGATTTTCAGCTTCTTCTGAGTTTGCTTTGTTGTGGACTGAGGCAAGGTGCATCAAGGGCAAGCAAAAACATGTTAAGGGTTTCTATGACAACAAGTGCTAGGCTGGTAATTTTTCTGCCGGCTGTATGTGGGAAAGGGCAGGTTGTCACAGATAGGTAAACCCCTGTGGTGTCAGGATGATTGTTGTTCAAACTTTGTCTTTATTGTCTTAGAACACACACATACACACAAAGAAAGCACAGAAAGCAGTAATCATCTCTACAATACCAAAATACCAAAACTGCAAAAAATAAACAATACATGGCATTTGGAGATACGTTGAAAAATGTATTTCTGCTCGGTAATATGTATAATGTCAAAGTGTATTATGCCCCTTTCAGTGTAGAGTGTCCATCTGTCCAATATGTCTGTTCCTGGTCTAGAACAAGCAATATGTTCATACACTGGCCTATTGTAATTGCCTTAAAATTTCAAATAGGTAGTCATGGTCCTTCCAGGATGATTGCTAATGATTTTCAGGACCCCTGACCTTTCATTTGCTTGCCATTGTCAGATCAAAATTTCTCACTTTGATCTCTGATGAGGCATCTCGAAAATGGTCTGATTTCCATTCCATTTTGCTGTGAATATTCAGAAAATGAAACAAATAACAGTCACACTAATTTGTATCTTTCTATTTATAATGTTAACAGTGTTGCATGTAGTGACAAACCAACAGAGAATTATCACTGAACTCTGCAGTTTACCTCAGCTCTAAAGAGCATTTGGGCTTCTTTCAGCTCATTTTTTTGGTTTTACAACTTTACTCACCACTCTCATCACCTTTGTTGCAGCAGCAGGCAGCTGTTTTCAGCAAAAAAAAAAAAAAAAAAAAAGCTCTGATAAACACCCTTTACACATCCTAACTGACCACCAAAACAGTAGACAAAGTGAACTCCCTGGTGTACCTAATGGAGCGTTTAGCTGCTGAATATGAGCCAGATATTTTCCCTGAGGGAGTTGGTGAAGACCAGAACAGAGCTCAAAGGAGACTGAATATTGGACCTGGATGACTAATTAGGCAACTCCTTGCTAACACTTTTGCTTTTTGCTTACACTTTTGCTATAATGACTTGATGAGATGATGTCATGGATGTGTTTTGGAGGTTGCTCTGCTTCCCCAAGTGGCCAAAAAGGAAATAAATTTTTTGGTTAGTAATTTACATTTTTGCAATAAAAAAATGGCTATAAATCTAGTGGTATTGAATTTAAACATTAAAGAATCAGGCTTGCATTATTAGTAGCACTAGTTTTTCTTATTGTCAACAAATCAGACAATCAAACAGACAATGTGTAGTCCTCAATACTTTCTGCATTTCTTACCCTGTTAGTGGCACTCCGCTACCCAAACCCATTTATCCCCACTGAAACTGTAAATCTCTTAAAACAGAAAACCACTACATACTTTCATTTTTTCTCCTAAAACAGCTGTTCACTGTAGTTATTTGTGAACACTACTTAAATAGGAGTAAATAGCGCATTTGTTCGGGGCTATTTTCAGCTGCGGATTAATACACATTTGGCTACACAGGAGATATTTGTTAGTAGGGTCAATTTATTGTTGATTTTGGTCTTTCCATGAGATTCACTGACAATACAAAAAGTATAGAAACCAGTCTTATCTTTTAAAGTACTCAGTAGTGGTTAAACATCACTGTAAGAACCCCAGTTGATAACATTCGAATTATTACAGGTATTATTTATTTCCATATGGTTCCCAGAGGATATACACCAATATTTCTGGTGACCGCTAGCTCCCAGACCTTTCTCACACAACCAACAGGCAAACAGGCAAATTTCCATAAAATTTACTGCACACATTCATGCTCCACCAGAGGATTAACTTTTTTCATTTTGGACACTTCGAGGTGCCCATACTGCCACCTTCAGACCAAAATTTGAACTTTGCACTCATAATATCTCATAATCTAAGAGACAGATCTTTAAATAGGAATCAATATTCTTAATGAGAGAATTACAACAGATCTCCTTTTTTGATGTGTTAATTTTTTTGCCCTCATAATTAAGCCTTTCAGCCATTCCTAGAAACTGCATAAATAAATCAACATCACTGTGGTTTGAAAGGGGAAGTCCTGTGAGAATCTCATTACACTAACTAAAATAACACTTTCTTTAGAAACACAAAACACCATCAATAATCACGACAGAGCAATCTGATGAAATAAAGTTAACTATGCAAGGAAAAGCAGCTATTCCAGAGTGAAATAATTCAGTATTAATCCATTTTTATTTGCCTGCAGTAATTTCCATTTGTAATAATGGCTTCTGACACTTTAAAAGAAGGAGGCCTCTGGGGTGTGAGACAGTCAAAAAGGAAAGTTTGTGTTTCAGCCTTGTCTCATTAGTTGGAAAAGGACATGGCGACAGCCCTGTTCTTTTTTAGAAAAGAGCTGAAAGACTGAAGGGAGAGCATGGGAGGAGAAAGGACATTTTTCACCTCCAGGTAATCTTCTCTTTTGCACTGCAACAATTATTCAGCCTGATGAGGTTATGGACAGAGTAGAGGATACACCGAAAGCCTGCCTTCAGTGTTTTGGAAGTACAGAGAGAGCTTTTGTGTGTTATGCAGCCTCAGAGTGGTTTTGTTCCTGCATTTATTTTTTATTCTGTCACAAGCGTCTGAACTCCCTGTGAAGACCTATGAGGAAAACATCATTAATATTTGCTGGTATTGACTGAGAGAAGATTTGAGCTGAATAGGCTTTGCCATCCAGTCTAATCGCGCACCTGAGCACATAAACAGCGCATAACATACAGAGGGATAGAAGTGATGATGGTGTTTCTCACAGTTGAATAACTCTGCTTAGTTTATCCTGTGGACAAATTAACAAGAATATACAGTACAAGTACTAGAGCTGAAAATTGAATCAACCTCACAAAATATTAACATTTACAAGCTTCACAAGTATTTATTATTAAAGGGGGGACCTATTATGCTCATTTTAAGCTCTATATTTTTTATTTTTGGATTCCACAAGAGTAGCTTTGCATGATTCACAGTTCAAAAAACTATTTATTTATCTTATACTGGCCCTTTATGCAGCCCCACAGTTTAGCCTCTGTATCTAACAGGTTCCTGTCTCTTTATGGACCCCCTCTTGATGAGCCTACTCTGTTCTGATTGGTTAGATATATATATGTCTAAATCCTGTATCTGAGAATGTTGAGAGACACAGGAATGAAATTTTGAGTGCCACTATTTGTGTCTCTATTAGATATATATATATATTCGCTATTAGATATATTTTCATACCAGTATTCCCAAAATTACAAGTTTTATTTTTATAATTTTAATTTATTCATAAGGGCAACCTCTAAAACTGTTTTTAACCATCACACTGTACAACACGGCTTATTTCCATCTGGCCCCTACACTGTATGTTGAAGTGGACAATAAACCCTCCAATAGCAAATCTACACTACTAACCAAATCAGGATATGCTGGATAATGGATGAAGCATCACATTAATTTAAGTTCCTTAACATTACTCTGGTCGTGCATATAAACCCATATACTCTCCTAGCATTGACCTTTCATGGTGGCTATTATGAAACAATGTGCAGCAAAGTAAAATGATCCTGTTTCCACATCTCTGAATCACTGCCCATGTCTCTGATTTGTTCAGAGATAGGCCACAAAAGACATTTTGCATGCTACAGTAGGAACACAGGTGTGAATATTAAATGAATGATTGTTAAATTTAATGTAGCTGCCTTGATTTCAGGGTGTATGGTGTGTGTTGGCTCACTGTCACACTGTCCTAGCTTGAACTAAATATAACAGATCCATTGTTAATGTTATTAGTAACACCTGTTTTTTTCCTACTATTACAAGTCAAGATGTGAAAAAGATCTATTCAAATAGGTGTTATGCTCAGTGATGGCTGTCAGATGGAGAAACAATCAACCAATCAGAGCTTTTGTAAGTGGGATTAAGAATGGGGACTTCATCTTCCCACATAGCTAGCTAGTTATTTAGCTACAGCAATAAACAAGTAGTGACAGAAAGTACCACAAAATGTGGCGATGAGTATGGATGAGATGGGCAAAGCTGTGCAAGCTGCTGTACTGTAAGTTGACTTACAGAGATACAGTAACTATGTGCAGTATATTTCTTTAAACATTGTGAAAAGTGACCACCAGCACAGCTTCTGTACCCCCCCCCCCCCCCCCACCCAACCCTGCAAACAAGAATGGGCCAAAACAAGCTCAATTTCAGGCTAAATGAATCAAGTTAAACAAAATGGCAATTCAGTCGGATTATTAGGCTAAAGTAAGATAAAGGGAACCATCTCTGCATCGCCAGCTAAATGTATTTAATTTGTCTCACACCCAGATATTCACACAACTATTTAACCATATATTTTACAGCACCGGCTGATGGTGTTGAGGTTTTCTAGTTGAATAATATTATTATATACTGTAGACTAATTCAACAACTGAATATGCAAGCTGTCTTATCAATATCCATGGTGATGAATGATTCCTGCACATGGTGGAGAGCAGTAGACCTTTTTCACAGCAAACATAATGACCTGTCATAGGAAAAGCGCACGTGTCACTAATAATATTAACAGTGGCTGAGTTCCGTTACATGGCAATGTGACAGTGACACAGCATTCACAGTAACAGGACCCCGAAACTGTGGTAGCTAAAGGGGACCTATTATGCCTATTCCTTATTTTCAGTCATATATATAATTTTGCAATGTTGGATGTTTATATTAAACGTGGCTAAAGTGTCATATAACGAGGTAAACATATGTTGAAGTAATCCCCATGAGCATAAAGCACTGGCTTCAGACTGCTCTGAATGCTCAGCTTCCAACGGTTCTTTCTACTTTCAGCCCGAGCCGACGTTGGCTTCATCATCACTGTGGCTGCTTCTGCTTGTACTATTCCTCCTTGCATTATTTTTGACTTGCTGAACAAAGAGCTTCAAATATTTTCATATGTTGTTGTTTCCACTGGTTTTTAGCACCCCTAACAAAGTTCCTCTAATGCAATGACGAACATGTTTCATTTCCTGTAAATTCTTCACAATAAAAGTCTACCGTTATTTAGTCATTTAAAAGCTTTTGATATGAATCAGTAAAGCAGGAAATGTTGGGTTTGCATCAGCGGTAACTTAACACGACTCTGATATGGCTGCTCCTCGACAGGCTTCTGGAAAAGCTGGCCAATCAGAACATGGTGGGCTCATCAGTAGGGAGACCTTAAAGAGACAGGAGCCTGTTACAGACAGAGGCTAAACTGAGGGGCTGCATAAAGGGCCAGCATAAGATAAATAAGAACTTTGAACTTTGAGTCATGCAAAGCTACTCTAGTCGAGTCTCAGAATAAAAATATACAGGTGGAAATTACCATAATAGGTTCCCTTTAAGGAATTTGGACATCACTCATTTTATTATTTACACCTGTGATTTTCCTAAAGTGACATGTCAAATTGTCTTTTGTGAGAAAGTACTATGGTAGCACTGTACTTAAGTACAATTATGAGGTACTGTACTTGAAAATATATCTTTTGCTATGCTATGTTATACTATGTTTCTTTGCTATTGATTGGACAAACAAATTCTATATATACTAGTGAAAATTTGCTCCACCAGCTACAACATTAAAATGCTGACAACGTGTTAATGTACCACTAATAACTCCAATGATATAAACTGTAAACATGTAACACTCTGAATAGAGCCATTCTGCCTAATAAGTACTTTTACTTTTGACACTTAAAAAGCAAAGTAAAAGTAAGTAAAGTAAAATGTTAAGTGCAGGATTTGTAATGAAGC
The DNA here is from genome assembly GCF_914725855.1 of Thunnus albacares. Lineage (NCBI taxonomy): Eukaryota > Metazoa > Chordata > Actinopteri > Scombriformes > Scombridae > Thunnus > Thunnus albacares. The sequence continues at coordinate 4,529,470 of NC_058124.1, forward strand.
ATTTTTATGCTGGGGTTTGGAATGTTTACATAGGAGTCAAAAAATCTTAAAGGTCCCATGAAATGGTATCATTGCTTTCTTAAAATAGTGTACCTCTATTTAAAACAGGGTGTTGTGACAGGGCATTAGACAGTAAGAGATCAACTGTAAAACAATGAAATAACACATAACACTAATAGCACTTACAGTTTAAAGCTATTTCATGTGGTCTTTATGTTTTTTTCATGGACAAACAGTCTTTTGTGAATCAATATGTAATCAAACAAATGGTGCCATATCCAGCGAAGTGTGTCATTGTAATAAAGGTCTGGTTACAGTTACAGTGAATGCACACAAGGCTGTAACCCTTGCTGAGAATTAAGTGCTCAGGTTGATTATCAAGGATTATTTGGCAGCTGTGAGGAAAAACAGTTAGAGGTGCAACTTAAGCCACTGCGATTACCACCGCTCGCTTTGAAATGAGATAGATCAAAGCTCTAACTGCACTTTGCTCAACTTTCCATCACCGTTAAGTAGCAGAATGTTTCTTTTTCACCTCCACAAGACTTCACTGGATGTTATTTGAAGTGGTGTCAGGGCCAAGTGGCAAAACAGAAAGCCATGCTGCAGCAGAGGCAACATATTAACATTTTGTCAGCATACAAGCACTCAAGGAACTCGTTTGTCTTCAGGCTGGGAGCCGTCATCTTACCACAGACGAGTTGTGTAAAGCTGATACTACCTCAAGTGATAGTCTCCCTACAAGCTCTGACAAGTTCATTTGGGTATAATTACTTGCCACGCTCAGGTATTCTGTCGACATTTGTCACCGAGATACCCGCATTGCCCGATGAGATTAATTTGTCATATTTCTTCTGTTGAATATTTTTCCTTCCTGTAACTGATCTAATCCTCACAGCTCAGCAGAGTATCGTAGCACAGGGCCTTCCTTTACCTGCCGAGCTGCAGTGCTTTTTGCAGAGTAGACCACCTCCAGGCTTATTTATGTGAGTGGTCCCTGCACCCGTAGATAATGTCATTTAGCAGGACCCTAGAGAGCGGCCCCTCCACTCCTGTTCAGACCTGACACTGGGCAGACGGATTTAGCTCCCCTGCCCCTGACTCTGCACCACTTAAACTATGGGCCATTCCGGTCTCCATTAAGAGAATCGCTTCCTAATGAACCCTCTTCCTCGGGAGGAAGTGATTAATTGGAGTGGCCATCCAGGATTGCATTACCCAGCAACACTCCTCTCTGCAAAATGGGGCGCACACAGGAATACAAAGCGAGCCGGGCGCTAGCATGCTAACAATCATCCTAATGTTGTCGGGAGAACAGAGGCAGTGAGCCTGTATGCTCTATCACAGCTTTGGATGTCCTATTTCTGCATTACACAAAATGGCAAGTTATCTGGCAGAAGTTATTTACTAATCCTTTGATTCATAGTGTCTGTTTGAAGTCTAAAACCACACACATCTCCATAGTGATCACATGAGACTTACTTCAAGCACAGTGGAGATAAAGGGATTACGCTGGAAGGGATCATTAGGTCTTTTTAATCAGTTTCACTTTCACTAAAGTAGCTACTGGGCCTCAAAACAAACTAACACTGCATTCTTTGGAGTCTAGTGTTGTACAATGAAACTCCACAACAATGGAAGCCATCAGACAAAGCCACAGGAGCCATATGTTAGTGACAACAGAACACCATCTCCACTGCCTCCTCTTCCCTAGGGCTCAAATCATGCCAAACTCAGCAGCGTGTTGCCTCCATTTTGCTTTAACATATGGCAGAGCAGCGGCTGGAGAAGATCATGTGTTGCACAGGGGAGAGTTTTGACAGTTGCACAGCTCCATTGGCTCTGAGGGGGTTTCATTTGTTGGCAATGACACAGATGAGGATCAGGCAAAGTCTCCCTAGGGATCATCTCCATGCTGTGGAGAAAAGCTGTTTTTACAGTATTAATCTACTGATCTATGACTTGAACACAAGCCCCATAAAGTCTATAAAGGCCAAAGGCTGCAAGAAAATACTAGACATTTAGAAGTGCGAGGCCTCTTAACGGACTTAACGATGTGGCTCGCTGGTTCACTGGTAAACTTTGCTGATCCTCAATGTCTTGACCCTCAGAGTCACGCAGGAAATGAGTAAAAACCTTTGCCCTGGAAATGCGTAAGGCTCTGCCACCTGTACACCTTCATGGATGGTTTCATCAAAAAAACATAAGAGGATACAGACAGCCTGAACCCTTGACACCCTTGATGAGGTGGTGAGAAAAGCATCGGAGAGTACTCAAAACGTGGAGAGGCTTCAGAGGACAGCTGAGACTGATTACAGCGACCGCCAGGGCTTTTCAAGCTCATCTGAGCGTGCTGGCAGCCACCACATATACTCCATGACCCGGCTCCAGCTCAGCAAGATGCAACATGAAAAACCTGCCGCTGCACTCTAATTCATCAGCGACCTTTAGCCTGCATGCATGAACAGAGCTGAGCCTCTGATAGAGGCGACACACCAACCTGTTGGAGGCCGCCAAGCAGGAGTCATGCAGGTCACTGTGGATGAGGCTATGAAAGAGACGCTAGGCAGAGGAATGGAGTCCATTGTTCGCACTTCATTTTCTGGTCAGTTGGCATTTGCTCTCTGATTAGCTCATTATGGTATTCAACGAGCGGCAGGCAGCGCAGCCAGTGGACCTGATGGAGCGTACTGGGCCACATAAAATAGCTGCTATCACAGATGTGCATGACAGACATTCTAAGGCATTAGCACCCTGTTAATGAACTACAAATGATGATGATGACGGTGATGACTATAATTAAAGCCATTTCATATGTACATGTTTGCCCACAGAGAGGAACAAGCAAATGATCTGTTGAGCCCCAGAGAAATTGTTTTTCTGACAAGGGGAGTGACTGTTGGAGTTATTGCACGGCTTTATGCTGTATTAATACCCAACCATCCACCCCCAACCCTCCCCACAACAAACCCACATGCACACACAAAAATGATGGCAGCCCTCATTAGCTTTAGTAAAATATAAATCGAAAGCTGACACTCTTAAGTGACACACCACAACTCTGTCATTCTGCTTGCCTCAAAGGAAACATTAAGTAATTGTCAATTCAGAATAAGGCTTGTGGTGCTCGGCGGTCTTAACAACATCATTTTCTGCTTTTCAATTTAGAGGCAGCGCTTTATGACCACAGGAAACTGTCAAGGAAAGCCATAAACAGCGCCTCATTGCACTGAATGTTTTGTTTTAGCACCTTATGTCCACGTTGAAACCAAAAGATGAGCTTGAACTCAGACTGAAAATAATTAATTGAGGGTGTCAATCAAACACCATCAATCCATATGTGATCGATTGCCACCGAGCTGCCGGATGAGTGCTACGGGGAGAGTGTGGATTCGTCAAAACAGCAGATCTGTCCTTGGATGCTGTGTGGGCTGAATGACTGATTTGAGTTTGACCTCCACTGTTTTTGGAGGAGGGAATGGATTCTGCTTTGTCACGAACACAGCCCAGACTGATCCAAGAAGGCAGAATATTTTCCCTTTGACACTTCACTGAGAGCTTAGCAGTGGAAATAGAGATATCCCCCTGCAAATCCTTAAGTGACGGTTACTCCTCCTCTCCAAAGTGAAGTTAATCCGCCGCTCTCGGCCCACTGGTCACTGTCTGGTACATATTAGTACTGCCTGATCACCAGGACAGGTGCCTGCTGCTTCAAAATCTGAATAAAAATCAATTGGGTTACATAAACCAAGAAGCTGCTCTTCAAAGATGGAATTTGTTTTTGAATGTTTCCATGATTCCATTGATGATAATGTAAGGAAAAACAAGTTTCAGTGTTCAGAGGAATATATAAAATCTACCCTCTTGAACATTTTGGTTTGTTAATACACTGTAACTGAATGTCATTTGGCAAATACTGGACTTCTGGTATCAAATCAGAAATCAGAGAGAAAATCAGAAACATGTCTGCCAATAAATGAGCTGATTTTGTCTCAGTGTGGCCCTGTCAGATATCTGCTGCTCATTGACTACAGTACAATAATATGTTTGATTATATATTCAGTGTAATCATCATAGATCATATTAGTCTTCTCTGGAAAACGCTCAACTAGAGATTATCACAGTGGCACATTTTGCTAAGATTCCATGGGAAAAAACAAAAGTATGATTATGATTAGTACTAGTTGAACTCGTATCAGTAGTATTACTAGTATTATATGCTGAGCAGGTACCAAGCTGTGCAATTATTAGAGCTTCACTGAAACAGCTGCCTGCTCTGGCCCAAAACCATGCTAATGATATCAGTCTGAGTGAACCAAACCAGTACAGTTGCAGGCTGTGAGCTGAAAGACTGAACTGCTCTATAGGTTTGTCACTATGACCGACCCTTTCCATATACAGGTTGTCATGTGATCCATTTTCAACTTAAAGCTATAGTTAAAACACTTTGTGAAGTTTAATGGATAGATCGTCATGGTTAATAATAAGGAAAGCAATTGAAAGTCTGTGACGTGGGTCAAACTGTTGTCTCCTGCATGGAAGTCAGACTTGCTACACACCTGTTCACCACCCCAACCTTTTCCCCTCTCTACATAAAAGGCACACTATCACCTTCACTGGCACTGAATTTATGGTCACTATGTATAGATTTTTTATGTGATCAAATCATCTGTTAAATTATTTTTTGTTTGTTAAAAAATGGACAATTCCAGTGAAAATGGGTGCAGTTTGTGTGTTGCACTGTGCTCAGACCATTCATCTCCATATCCCTGAGGGAGTGCTGCCATCTGCCACAGTGTGTTTTTTTTTTTTTTTAAACTATGACCAGTGGGTGTCAAAGTAAAAAAACAAATTCTAATTGAGCATATTGTGCATTTAGATAATGTGTAATATATATTATATATGTAGAGAGAGAGAGAGAGTCATGTACCTACAACCTGTATGTTGCATGGTATGCTGACCGAAATAAAAGCAGTGAAATAGGTGAGGTGAATAGGAGCATGAATCTTTTTAACATTTTATCTGTGCTCACAGCTCGGTATACTACATTCATCTTAGGCCAGTGACAGAACCCAGCGCAGTGACCCCTATCCCCCTCTCTACTCCCAAACAGTAAATTATTACTGTCCATTGCATAATTACAAGGCTAAGTGCAAGTTATTCCAGCCTACATGCACTTACCCAGCAGACACTGCTGTCAAAGGCGGGTTATGTAGAGTGTGTATGCGGTCTTATTTCTGGGGAGAGAGAGAAGATGTGTGCTTAAGGGTAACATTGTGTAGGATGTGGGATCAGATTTCCTAATCAGGCAGCAGTGAGGGAGCATCATGTGATGAAACGAAAAAAGGGGACAGAGGGGAGGAAGAATGGGAGGATTAAATGAATAAGCTGAAATGCGATCAAGTATATGGAAAAAGATGAGATGGAATGGGAGCACAGAGATGAGGGGAAACACAAGCTTGTATTTCTGGAGAATATCTGACAGCAGCTCGTACAGTTCTTATATGATGGGGTAATAAATCAGAAGTCGCCCTGCAAGTCCCCTCTATCAGTAGACTTTTCTACATGGGCAATTTTGCATTGATGGGGGAGCCAAGCATGGAGCAGAGCTGAGAGTCTCATGATGGGATGGCAGGGCTGTGGTTGCGAGATGACTGATAGGATGAGCTCCCTCAAGCACTCAAGTTACACCTCAGTGGGTGGTGTTGACTAGCTGGCGGAGGCAGCGCTACACTGCTGTACAGCTCAGTGCAAAGGTATACTCACGACTGCCTGAAATAGAAATCGAGCTCAACACATACACAGCACACTGTTGCTACTTTTGTAATGTGCTGTAACTTTCTTTATTTATGTCCCCACACCAGAAAGAAGGCACAAAGATTAAAGTGGTAACCATAACAGTTGGGAAACAGGAGGCAGGGGTGGCAAAAAGTCATAAAAAAAAAGCTGCAGTGGCTGTGGTGAAAGAGCAGAGGCAGCTGAGGGACTGCGAGGATTCAGATGGCGTTTGATCGGCCACAAAGTTGCAGAAATCCTCTAACAAGCTCAGTGAGGCGAGCCGCCGGACCATTCATTTTGAACGAGTCGATCACTGGACTTTAGCGTGCAGATGGAAATAAAGGCGATGAACTGGAAAAAGAAATGGAGATGCTTTCGTACGTGCCAACACAACAATTTGTGTGTTATTTTCGACTGGTTGCAGATGGTCACCAGTGGATACTGGTGTGTGAAGAATTAGATTATTTCAGTCAGTGAACCTTTCTCACAGTAGAATATGAAGCCAATATGACACAATTGTTCCTAAAAACCTGCTGAAGTTGTTTCTGCATCAACTATACCACCATCTATAAAAGACCCGTAAAACCCTGTTCCCAAGGTACCTTGCAATGAATGTTTTAATCGCCAAATCAGTGGTTCTTTGAGTTCTTGAAATGTCTCTACAGGGACCCCTAGCTCATTGACACATCTTTTGAATGTAATTTAATTCAAAAGAAATGATCCCGAGTAACAGTCTGGAAGAATGACTACAGCATATTAATCATAGTTTTTCTCTCGTCACCATCATCTCCCTGCAGTTCTGTAATCCTATAAAAGGCTAAATAAATCAATCAGTCACAAAAATCTTCTTATACGGGTGTCTGGGCCTGAATTGGTGTCATACAAGGATGACACTGAGACAATAATGGCTTCATGTGTCTGTGACATGAAAATAAGTGAGATCACTTGCAACGAGCAAGGAGCTAAATAACGAGTTTGCTGTGGATATTAATGTGTTGTGGTTGAATCATGGGTTCTCGTCTTACCTTTGGATGAGAGAGTTGTGTAGGTTTGACTGTTCTGCAGCTGGAGTGTGTTGGAGATTAACAACAGGGCTCAGCTGTGTTACTCTGTCCAACTACTGCCCCCTGCAGCTTGTAAAAGAAACTCATTGAATTGTGACAGCATGTTTCTTGGTATTTTATGTGAGCATGAAGGCTGAGCGTGGCTGACACACTGAGGAATACTTGGTACCAAAAATGTTTAATATCAGATTAGAAAGAATATTAGATTTCTGTATGACTTGTTTCCCCATTAAGACACCAAAAGGCCACATTTTGTCTCCAGTGAGGAACAGATGAAGGCAGCAGCTATTTTGAAAGAGCAATTTCATACCATAGATTCTTTTTTCAGTCACTGTTGCATGACAAGGTAGGGCTGTCTATAAAATGTCAAAAATAATGACAAATTCCCATCTCAAGTTATGAGAGCCAAAAGAGATGCCAGAGCCAAAAGAGCCAAAAGAGATGAACTTCACAAAGTTCATCTTGCAATCATTATCTCAAGTCACAGGTTGTAAAGAGAGCTTAAAAAAACAGAACTTCATATTTCTGTTCCAGAAGAAGGAAAACCAGATTCAAGACCCCACTGATATTTATAATAACAAATAACTAAAATCCAGCCTTGGAACATAGTCTTTCTCAACAGTACGCATGCCATGTGTTTGACTCCTTATGTCTAGATAAGGATGGTAATTATTTCAAAAAACAATTTAATATGGTCTGGGTGAATACTCTTTTCTGATTGGCTGACAGGTGTGCATTAAAACCATGTATAGCGCATGCAGTTCGGCTAAAGTTTAATCACCATTCTAAATTCATCTGCTACCCGAACTTGTAACCATGGCGACATTAAAGAGCACAGCTGTCAAAGATTACTCGTCAAGACGTTTTGAAGAATGGGATGCAGCAGAGGAAAAAGAAATGAAGAAAAGAAAGACACCAAGTGAAAAACAGCACAAGGACCTGACACCTGAAGAGCTTAAAATGATAGAGGAAGAGAAGGATGAGATTAATAGAAGAAAGGCGACAAAATAGGCAGTTAATATACTGAGAGACTTTCTCTATCAAAAACAGAAGAACACTGATTTGGAGACATACTGATTGATTATCCCTTACTTATTTAATATTTCAGGTTTCAATCTGGCAGAGCATCACAGATTAAATATCGCAGCTCAATAGATGAAGAGAGGCCATGGGTGAGTCCAGCTGTTGCGGTTAGTTCAGACATGTCTGTAATAACAGCAGAACAGAGAGAACCGAACAGTGTAGACAGTTTTAGACAACAGAGATTACAGTGAAGAGAGTTTGAAAAATTACATTAAAAGATTGTATTGAATTTTATGGAAATGAAGGAAACCAAGTTACAATAGTGTAAGTACCTGTGCTGCTGCGCTTGGTATCTTCATGGGGGCTGTACATTCTTGTATGGTTGTTTAAAATTACAAATGTTTTAACTTTTAAAAGCAAGTGCCGTAGTAGATTTTTCTGAGAACATGGAAAGTAAACACCAGTAACACGCTTCATTTTTTCAGAAAGACTCATCAAAGATATTTAATGAGAGATTGCATTGAGTTAGGGAAGGTATGGTGGAACAGAGGCTAGCATGGACATGACGTCCTAATGTGACAGACATGATGAAGAAAGTTTCAGCCTCTTAGAATAGTCTGCAAAAGGAATTTAAATAGATGAATCTGATTTCTCTGGCAGAATTTAAGACTGTTGTGAACTCCAATGACTCAATTCTTAACTGTCTCTGTTTATAGCCCAACTTTAGCCTTATTTGGATATTATTATTTTAGTATTAATTGATCTGTTGTCTGATTTTGTATTGTTCTGTCTGTGACTTCTTATGCTGTCATCTTGGCAACGTTTCACATTGCAAACCTCACTGGGTCTTAAGTGGTTAAATAAAGGTTAAATAAAAGATAAAATACCATTTTACAATGGTATGAAAGTGATAACAGAAGCAAATTCCCACATTTGGAATACTGAAAGCAAAATATATTAGTATTTTAGATACTGATAGTTAAATTTCTCTTCAGTTCAATTTCTGTTGACAGTACACTTTTTGGCTTGTGCGCCTTAAAACTCATGTAATTGTGACCCTTGTATTTTGTGTTTGACCAATTTTGTTTCTTTGGCCTTTAGAGTAAAAACTATCCAAAACATAAGAATATAAAAATTCAGCAGTAAGTATTTTCTCCTCCAAAATGTCCGTCCCACAACTTAAGATCTCAGTATGCTTCAAACGAATGAGTTTGTTCAAAGTGTCTGAATAAATAGCAAGTTTCATCTTCAGAGAGGGTGGCGAGATGCAATGAAGGTTGTGGAATTACCTCCTCATCTCTGCTTGAGGACAGCAGCTCCAGGCTACATTAGCATCAGAATCTGTGCAGTCAAGTGAATTTAGTCACATTGTACCATGGGTAATGTAGGCGCCAGCTTTTGACGAGGAAGAAAAATGTGTGTGAATAAAAACAACAATATATCTGCTCCTGCTGTATCGATTTTGATCCTTTTTCCTCCAGCTGTCCATCAGGTGTCCATCAAGAGTGCAATGCTAAATCAGTGGCATACTCTTTTATAACACTGCAAGCCTTCATCAGATCCACTGACAATTTGTTTCCTTGGTAAGCTAGTCTCATGATATTTTGCTACTACTTTAAATGGCAGTCCTTTCACGGTCTGTGAATCTTGAGATTATAGTCACAGTTGATGCCTTTCACAATGGGCAAGTAAAATATCACTGCTGAGAATCTATCTCAGTGTGTAGCTTCACTGTAAAATAGAATACCTAGGGAATATATTCTTCAGCACCTCAAATTTTAATAACATACCTTCGCGTTGGGGATATTTTGCAAATTGTAATGTATTCCAACCATGAAATACTATCCTTGAGGTATTCTGCCCTCTGGGAAGGCAGAGGTCTGAGTCTCACTGTGAGGAAAAACTTCTAGGTAGTAAGAATGTTAAATGACCAGTGCAGGGTCATCTCAATGCAATCAAAAATACTGGGTTTTCATTCCCATAAGAAGCCAGCTTCACACTCTGCTGGCACAGAGAGGAAAATAAAATAAAAAGGGAGCATTGGGTTTGAACGGCAATGGTGATTTTTGTCTTGATTTGCTTGTGGCCACCTGAGTCAGCATTTGTCACAGCGCATTTCGTTATGGACTCAGTCGAATTTATCTTGCCACTAATCTAATTTAAATGCTATGGGAGGAGAGAGGGAGCCCTGTGGCGCATACTATCATGGCCCGAGTGCCAAAAAGTTGATATTCAGACCCAGCTAAAGGGACAAAGATAGAACACCGGCATTAATATTTCATGAGGGAATGCCATTTTCTTTGTATAATCAAAAGTGTTCTTATTTTGCAGTGGCATTTGATAAAGCATTATCAGAACTGTAGCTGCCATGCATAAAAAGATAGGCCTCTAGTGTGCATCTTAATTAGTGTGTGGATATATATATATATTCCAGTGTTGCTGTTCGAAATGTTCTGGGGGAGATTAGCCCAAAAAGAATGTCCTTGCATGGTCAAGGGCTTCACTGCTCCTCTGAAAGAAAGATTTAAAACTCAGATGGATTATTCATTCATATAATAAAAACATCCATTGATTTAACTATGAAAGCATTTCATAGATACAGGATGGTAAGACTTTTTTTATCCTTGAATCAAGTCAGCCTTAACTTAGGTTCACATCAACAGCTCATGTTAGAATACAGTTGAACTGCATTTATAATGTCACCTATTTACAGCGGCTCCGCTGAAAACTTTATTCCACAACTTTGATTGACGACATCCTTGTTGTTTAAAGTGTTGTGTAGGTGTGTGACTGCGGTGCATATTGCCTCTAGGTGCTGAGGAAAGAGGGGGGGGGGGGGTCAGGTAGTTTATTGGCCCATCACTGGTAGTGCGACAGTATTACATTCCATTTGCATTCTAATTTTGTACAAATCCACTGCTTGTTCAATGGGCCTTAGTGAGATGGATGCACAGGTTTATAATAAACAGGGGACATCATTATGCAAATGAGGGAAATATTACACCCAGGAGTCATAAAAATGTCTGTGATGTGTGCGGTGGGTGGTGGAGTCTTGAAAAAGCGTAGCACAACACTGTTCATTGCCTTACGCAAATGTCATTATAGTCATATTAGAAGGCGAGGGGGACTGAGGGTAGTGAAGCAGTCACTGGCTTGGATAGCAGACTGATAGGTTTGGCATGGGAGTCTGTCTGTAGTACAGCATCGGGCACTGATTGCACAGAAGATGTACATGGCTTTTAATAATCAGATTTACTGAGCACAAAGCAGCTCTAATTGGTTTTAAATTTTTGCTAATTGGCAGTTATGGAGAGCTGCTCAGCAGGAAAAGAGGGATGGTGAGGAGAGGCGGGCTTGTGAATGAGCGGCCTCAGCGGGGTCGCTACGCTCGTAGAAGCTGTCTGTCAACTTGGTGACTCTCGCACATCAGCTCCTCAATAGTGAAATAGATAAATAAGAATAGCCAAACACACATTGGGAGAGACACAGTGGTACTTAGTAAAAAAAAAAGCCCCTAGTTAGTATTCAGAGAGAAAAGTGTCCATTAAAGTTAATTTTTTGTCTCTCCCCAGAGCAAGCTTAATGGACAGGAGCTCTAGCAGCCGCCAGCTCAGAGTCCCATACTGAACTGAGCTCTGACACAAACACACGACTGTGTGAGAAAGTTAATCTGCATCAAACAGTGTGCATTAAAGCAGCCTGGAGGAGCCTCGGAAGACTTTATACCCTGGGGAAGACACGGCGCTGCTTTTAGCGGCTTTACACTACCTCATATTATAGTCACAGCTCATGAAAATAAACACGCTAAGCTAACCTTAACATAGACTGCTGATTCACTGCTTGTATTAAAACTATCAGTCATGTTGTCACTGTTTTCTTTTAACACATTCATCTTGATGGTCACAGTTGAATAGGGCTATATTAGTCTTTATCTCAGCCTGCCTTGTTCATGTTGTTTTCATACGTCTCTTTATAAGCAGTGCGGTTTGGTCCTGAGGCCTACTTGCTCGGTGGCGAGGATGTGATGAATGGCTGCCAGGGGCTGGCACTGCCTGTTGATGGATGGGGGGGAAAGTATGCTAATGGCCTATTGTTTTAAGGCCTTCGCCCGCTGTAACTTATAGCATTGTGAAAGCCTTTTCGCCGCAACCCCATCAATTTGTCACAACCCAAAAGTTCAGAGTCAGAAAATAAAAAGGGAATAGGGAGAAGGGCTGCCGGGTGATTTAAAGTCAAATAGGCAGCAAGAGAGAACACAGAATGAAGTAGAAGGTGCTGGAATGCCACCACATGTTTCATGGCATGTGTTAGCATAACATAAGACTTGCTCTTGTAAAATGAATATTTTACAAGAGCAATTTTGTTTATGGTGTGCAGAGCCTAGCTGATAAAACATCTGTGCTAATGGTGATGGGTTATAACCCAGTGGATACAGCATCTTCTTGTGATTCCTACCGATACAGTATGTCACACAGTGGGTAAGGTGTGGATCGTACAACACCCTCAGAGTAAGACGGATAGACTGTGTAGGGTTTAAACCCGTTGAGTTGACACCTCTTCATTTCAAGTGTCAGTGTTGTACCTGTAAGGAAACAGGATTATTCACAAGAGATGAAGTCTCTCTGTCGTCGGCAGACCTCCCCGCAACATGTATGAGTCACCTGTACCTGTTCTATAGCTCTCATTATCACAGATGTTTAGCAGCTTTGCATACAGACTGTGAAAAACACAGACAAGGGTTTTTGAGGGGATGTTTTGATGCTGTGCTAGCGGTACACAGGTGGGACAAGCAAGTGGAAACTACCAGTTTCCACAGAGTATTGGCTAATAGGCTGAGACACCTGTCAATCAAAAGTGCATACTTCTCTTAAAGTTGTAAAACCCTCCACAACAACATGATTTAAGGCAGTATCATTTCTTATCTTATCTTCTTATCACCTTATAAAGTTGATATGGCAAACACAGCAGACAATGGAGCAACATTAGCCTTTATATTCTGATGTGACGCTGCTATGGTTTAAGTTCCCCACCACTCAGAAATGTGTTTTCCTTTTGTCACTTGGATATTTGAGCGTCACTGTACAGAATGATGTATGTGCAGTACAAAAGCTGTGCTCACCTTAAATCTGAGTTTAAGAAGCTTATGTACAGAATCATTTTGTGATGTCACAACTGATTTGGAGCCAATCATGGTCCAATATGCAATTTACACAAGTGTGATATAGAAACTTGAAGCCTCCAGTGCACATAAACTGAGAATGGGCTTTTCAGTGGAGTTGGAAACATCTCATGTCCAGCAGTTAAACTTTTGAAATAAAAATATTTGCATAATCATAAATTATGGATTTAAAAGAATATTTCTATGTCTTAAAATATGTCTGGAGAAGATCTTTGAAAGGGATGTATCATGCACATTTCAAGGTATATATTTATATTCCGGTGCTCTACTAGAATGTCTTTTCATGATTTAGAGTTAAAAAGGTTTTATCTTTATCTTATACTGGCCGTTTATGCAGCCCCTCAGTTCAGCCTCTGTCTGCCCCTTGGCCATGTTTAACATAGACATCAGACATTATAACAGTATATAAATGACAGAAAATCATAAAATATATATATATATTATGTCCCCTTTAAGTTCTGGCTAGGTTTTATGCACAAAATCTACTTGGACAGGGTTAGGGAAAGGTCATGGTCATTACAATAAACACTTTAAGGTCAGAGAACAGTCATGGTCATGGTTAAAAGAAACCAACATTGACTGTCATTCTCATCCAACCTCGTTCTCGCTCTATAATATCACACCGCTTCCTCCCGACGAACAAGAGTCAAAAAAGCTTCGGTGAAGTATTCCAAAATGGTCACATGACAATTCTTCATCATTATAAAGTAAAGATGTCCGATGGCCTCAGGAGTTTTGTCACCGTTCTACACGTCTGACCTTCAGTTCCACTTCGTAAGCGCTCCGAAAATGTCTGACCAAAACTATCCAACTCGTTATAAAAGGCGAAGCGTGTGCAGTCCCATTCAGCTGATCATGCCTTTCATAGTGATCTGTGACATTTGACTTCATTTTCAATTTCCAACACTTTCTTAAAAGGATAAGAATAAATAGAATATGTATAAAGAACATCTGCTTCCACCAATTTATTCCTGTGGAGCTGCAGTGTGCAAGGTATCATTGGCTAACCCGGACTGTATCCAGGAGAAGTGGAAATCATTTCGGTGGTAAATTACGGAGAATTTCACAGCTTTCCATTTTTTTTCCGAGAGAATATGCTGCCTTATTTCTCCTAAATATATCCCCTCCTCAATCTCTCACTTTCACACCTCCTGCCTTTTATTTATTTATTTATTTATTTTCCTCTTAATCCTTCTCTTTTCACCTATTCACTGCTAGCATGCAGATCCGGCCTGATAAATACCTCTCATTGTGTTTCAAACAGGGAATGATTTGCATAACAAGGAACATGATATGTGACATCAAACACATTCATTGACTGAAGTGCTTCCTGATTAAAAAAAAAAAAAAAAATCATTCTCTCTCTCTCTCTTTCTCACTCGCTCTCATGATACTGATTCTGTGTTTGTTATGATATTTAAGACCTTGAATCTCTACAAGAATGAATGTAAACACAGATAATAACAAGGAAAATCCATTCTGTCGAGCAGCTGTGACCCTTGATTTTCTCACAGACCCTGCAGTAATCTCTTTCCGGAGGACAGCGCTGACAAAATATGATGTGCATAGACTTCTTACATGCAATTTATTCAAAATAACTTGTGCTGTAATTTGGTGAGGAGTCAGAATATCATTCTCCGTTCTAGGACAGGACCACAGATAAGCATTTCATATCTGATGTTCAAATAACCTTGAATATATAGTATGTATGGTCTCAGAGGACAAAGTTTCATGATGGGGAGGGGGATCTCTGACTTTTGTACACACACATAAAACAGATCTTAAAAATACCAAGAATTACTAATACATTCATGCTCCCCAGATGACAGGTTTAATGATCCCAACGCCTGTCAACTGCTGCCAGATGTTACATTTTTAGCACCACTACAGGTATATTTCCGAGAACAGCAAAAGTCTGTATGTTTGTTCCGTCTGAGGATGTGTTGAAGCTGAACATATTTTGAATTTTAAAGGTGGTGCGACTTCATACAAGAAAATGGAAAGACATGAATTTGCTCTAGGCAAAGACACAAGTGAAACCAGTGTAAACTTAAGTTAATAATTCACATTTATCTCCGGGCTTTTCGACTCCACTTCGTAATGTACAGAGACAAGGGTAAAAAAGAGTGCAACTTAAATAAAAAAATTTAAAAAACTGGAGGTCCTTTTGACTGTTGAGATGAGCCAGATGAGTCTTAACAGGAACACACACACACACAACCACACTTGGCACACATGACTGGTGAGTATGTTGCTACCTAGCTACAGCTAACATTTATGTACTTTGGCTGTTTGGGGCAAAAAAACACAGACTGTAAAACACACCAGCTGTCAAATTTGTGGGAAAAACATTCAGCTTAAAGGATAAGTTCATATTTTTTTCAAGCCTGTCCTAAAACAATACTTATACAATGCCCATATGTAGAATGAAGACTGTAGATTTTTTCCTTTTTGGTACATTAGAGTTGTGTTAGGAAGAGATCTCTTCACAGCCATTATGGGGGGTAACTGTGACCATAATCTGCTTCAGTGCACCTGTCTTGGTAATGTGACCTTTGATGGAACAGAGTGTAGTTCAACAACAGCTGAAGCTTTCACATTAGCCGTTATATAACCCAGTACTCTGTTGAAGGAGAAGCAACATCGGTAGAACCACGATGAACAGCAGTAGTGACTGTCACCAAACTTCCAGCACCACCTATTATACGAATGAATACTGTCATCCACTTATTGGGGGATTTTGCAAAATTCAATATTATACTAAGTCTTAAGTCTACAATAGCTCTGCATGGCAACAGATAAGTCCTAAAAACGCTGTGAGGTCATCCACTCAAGGATGACACAGAGAAGTGTTTTCTGATTTGATGGTTCTATCAGCAGGGCAACATCATTTGTCTGTGCCTTCCAAAACCATTACAGATCACTGCTGATGATGTCACAATGCTATGGTGAAGGTTAGATTTAGGTACAGAAACTACTGGGTTAAGTTTATGTAAAGATCAGGTATGAGTTAAAAAAGTACTTTGTTAAGGTTATAGAAACATCATGGTTTGGGTTAAAATTACTACCCTAAAAATTGTTTTGACTCGCAGTTGGAAATGGGGAGGTGAACAGTGATCTCCTGTGTTAACTTCCAATGTTTTGTTGACCCATCCGTCCACTCAGACCTCCCCCCTACACGGACTTTATTGCTATATAATAATGTCATCCTATTTCTTCCTTTGCTCCAGTCATAATTACAACAAAATTTTTCTGAACATATAACTGCAAGTGTTAGTAACTGTGAATACAAAAGCATCCACTAGATGTAGTTTGAATGACTTTTGTGTTGTATCAATAAGAAATACTCGAAAGCATTGCCGCATTTTATATGAAAGGGATTAAATTTAGATGCAGCTGAGTCACTCAGAGCCTCCATCCTGCTGCTCTTTTTACTCCAAGATGAAAATTGTTGACTAAAAACTTAAAACTGTGGAGTGCCAGACACAGCCCATCTGGTGCACTCACACCTAAACATTTAATTAAACTGAATCTACTGTATCACAACATGTCACAAGAACAGTGTCCAATAAGTACAACCGCAGACTCAATGTGACACTCACTTCCGGATGGTAATTGGAATCGCATTTACTTTTCGTATTTCCTCAGATAAATCTTTATCTAAAACTTGCAGATGTTGCCTCGGTGTATTTGGATACACAAATAATCACCCAAGCAAGCCATGCTTGATGTAATTAGGCACTCTTCCAGTTTAATCAAGTTACCCCGACACCAGACACATACACACATTCCTCACTGTTTGAAAAGAACTCAATTTTCAGAAACATCAAGCGGCGTCTCTGCCTGTAAAGTTCCTCTTTCTATTCACATTTCTGCTTATCTGCTCTTCGTTGCAAACTCCCTCTATCATCGCAGCTCAGAGTTGCTGCCACTTGCCACCGCTTCCAGGAGCGTGCTTTACCTCTTAGAAAAACAACTCCACATTCACCAGTCAGGATTTAGATGACTTTTCCACAGTGGCTTTGCATAAATCAACTTTGGAAGTGATCCCTAAAGGGAGGGGGAGGGGTGGGGGGGGAGGAGGGAGGTACATCACGGGGGCGATAAAACCCAACAATCAGTTATTATTCTTCACAATAGTGGGAGCAAATTGTAGTCACGGCGCACTGTGCCCAAAAACCGGGTGAGATTTTAGCTGCTTAACAGTGGGTCATCTCCTATAAGCACTGAGGCGTTTGGATTAGCTACTCCTACACTGCTGTACTTCAGGACTGCTCCATGTGAAAAGTATGCACGGCTCAGTGATGGTGCACACACTCACACTGTAGGCCTGTTTGAATACACAGCACTGTTGATCAATATATGTGTGATGCAGCTCAGAGTGAAGAGATACTTGCCTTGCTGACACCTACACAAAAAGCAGTGCTCACAGAGACGTGTCACTAAAACATCCTCCTCCGCTTGACATCACTTATTTACCATTTATATCAACACTTTACCAGCCACTGATGATGGAGCATGCACAGCGTGAAATAACCAAAGGCTTTTTGAGGGTTCAAGCGTTATTATTTTGCAGATATTATCAGGACAATGTTTTTTATTATGTTTTACTGCAGTGTATGATTGGCTGATAGCTGTCCTTTTGGGAAAATTCAAACACACAGTAGTCATGGTCAAAAGATTAACCAATGTTCTAAGTCAGTGCACAAGGTACATTAAACAGCACGTAACCATAGCAACAATGCTTCAGCTTTAATACATGTTCCTCCCAGCCCAAAGCAGTGCAACAACAGAAAGGATGCAGATACATATCTAAAAAATCCCTTAAAAATGATAAAAACATATAAATCCCAAGAGAAAAAAAAAGAACAAGTAGCTGCACAGTGCATTAAAGTGCATTTAGCAAGAAAGTGCATTTCTTAGTTTGTATGTTGACAGCTGGTGCATGTCAACAATGACCAGCACTGATGGGGGGGTTTATATAATCCATTTTGCTGTCAAGAGAATGAACATTAGGCAGCATGATTGTTGGAACTGCCAGTTTGTATGGGTTACATTCAGTTAGCCTAGCTTGCCCCACTTCCACGTCCTGTTGCACCGCTTTCAGTGTTTCCTCTCTGGTGCAGCTCCAGGCAAGTCCGTGATCTCCTTTGGGTCCACTGGGCATAGTGGACCAAGCTCGCTCAGCTGATTTAGCTCCTAGCAAGTATGTCTCGTAGCAAAAGTCTTTGTTACGAATGTCCAAAAGAAACTGACAATCATAGACATATTTCCCTTGCACGCCACATGACGACACAGATGTAGACATAGACGTGGACAATTTAAAAAAATATATCCAAAAATGATATTTCCTCTTCTCTTCTTGTTGGTTAATGCTGTAATCTCTTCTTTAGAGTCCTTTCTGAAGATTATTTCAAGGTTATTTTGCAAAATGTTCTACTTCTTAGGTCCAAGTTCGAGATGTATTCAAGAGCTCATTTTTGGTGCAGCTTCTCTCTCTCATAGAACTTTTTTTCTTTTTTTTGCCACATAACCACAGATTTTCTCTCTTTGATGAACTGATCTCCAGCTCTTTGGTGATTTACTGCTGGCTCTAATGTCTCTGTAGCATTGTGATATATGATATAATTTCTTTTGGAAGATAAATGTTGCTCTCACAGATGATATCTAACAATTGTAGCTGCCACATTAGTTTGTCTAAATGTTAAATGAAGCCTCATGTTTCTACTGTACAGAACAACAGCGCCGCCCCTGGGGCTCTATATGCAGGCCTGGAATTAAGTCATTTTTTAGGGCAAGGCCACTTTGGCCTTTGATAAATACAAATTTATTGGGGCATCGCCCTCAAAATGCAGGGCACCAAGGCCAAAACCAATGGTACAATAACAATAAGTGATAATTTCATTATATGAAGACAAAAGTATACAATCAACAATTAGGAGTCAGTGTATTGAAAAACAGTACTGAGTTTATTAAAACTGTACACTGAATGTTTGACTTTTCCACAAAATGCTGTCTGATTGATTTTTTTAAAAATATGAACAATTCATTATATTAATTGTTATTGTTATATTTTAATGATAAAATCAAGTCTAGAAATGGGTAAGGATGATCAAAATGAACCTGAACAGGTTACAACACACATGCAACTATTAGCATTTGAGTCTGAGATCATAGGAGCAGTCACTAGAATGACTTAAAACACTTTTTTACACATTAAACATTAAACACACTGATGAAAAACTTCTCAAGGAGAGACTAGGATGAGAGCTGTGAGTCATGTAACAGTCGACAGACTCTCCTGATCTGTCTCAACTGAGAAGTGGCTGTCTGTTTACAGAGAAATGGATGTGTGTATGAGTATGTGTGTTAATGTCGCATTGCACTCAAAAAGTAGCAACCCATCAGATCTCACAGCAAGTTATAAACTCTATGTACGTTCATAGTTAGCTAACACTATGCAGCGATATCCTGGTTAGGGATGTCAACGGTTAACCACTGAGAATATTTTTGATCGGTTACACATCAGTCTATAGGTAAATTTGCATACACACTCCACTAATGGCTAGACAGTTGCGTCTTCACAACATCAGATGTGTAAAACTGACTCCTACATGGAGTGTTGCATTACAGGTTGTTTGTAGCATTAATGTTGCTAGGCTAGTGAGTGTCTTAAAGTCTGTTTATAGTGAGTCAGTTCTAGAAGTGTTTCATTAGTCCAGTTTAACCTGCAGGAGTTTCTGAAGGCTCATGTAACATGTTTTTCTGCCAAACGAAAAGAAATTCATGACAAGTGAAACAAGTCCAAAGCATCTCCTGACGTCTGTACTGCAACAATAGAATATGTCAAGCTGCCAAATACCACTGTCACAGATGATAAGGAACTCAAAAGACAAACAGGCAGTCAACAGCTAACAGCTGGAGAAAATAATATGACTGCTTCCAAGACTCTGGTGGGAGTGTGTGACTGGTAAACTTAAAAACACAAAATGTGTTAACACTTACACAATACAGTGTTTAGCTTCTTGTGCTTATCACATAACAATTGTTAGCTAACGTTAGCTAGCGGGTCAGCTGTTAATGTTTACGTTACACATATATTTGCTGGAGTGGGAGAAATCTTGCGCTACTGTTGATGTCCAGCGTGATGATGGAGACACTGAGAAACGTTCAGTCTGTTTATCTGCTGCATCGTTTTAAGTGAGGAAATCTGCAACTTTCTTTTAAGTGTACAACAGCCAGTTCAAAACAGGGCATGCCAAACTAGCCGTGTGGGTAGTTAATGTTAGAAGGGGCAGTACAGCCACGCTCCGGGGCATCCACGGCACTGGCCGTTTGGCCGCGGTATAATTACCTGTTGCTGGACAGCTCCCTCAGCAACAGGCTGCTCCTCCCACGCTGCTCTAAGGAGCAGTTCTGCAGATCTTTTGTCCCTGCAGCAATTAGACTCTACAACAGCAGTCATCACTGCTCACAGCGGTGTCATTAGTATTAGTAGTAGTAGTAATATCATTGTATTATTAGTATTACAAGTGATATGTGTCATATCTCCTCACACTGAACCATCCAACCCCAGGGTCTGTGCTGACATATTCTCTTTCATTTGTCATCTCCTACATATTCTTATATTGTCATTTTGAAGCAGTTACATCCCAGGTCTTACACTTTTGGCTGCTATTTGTTTGTTTTTTGTGTACATTGTTTACATTCACATGTTGTGCTCTTATGTTGTGTATGTTGTCTGACTCTTACATGTGGCTTGCTGCTGTAACACCTAAATTTCCATTTGTGGGATCAGTTAAGTTTTATCCTATCACATTTCAATAAATATAAATGTATTAAAATGAACAGATCAGTCTACATTAAATTTCATTTTATTTTATGAAGCTACATAACAGTTTGCAGTTTTATTATAGCTACATTTTAGACTGAGTAAAATAATTTGCTGCATTTCTCTGTCGATGTGGTTGTTTTTGTGAGAAGAAAGTGTTAGTGGAGCTTTGAGTTGAGATTAGTCAGGTAGGTGTGTTGAAGCTGAGCCGGTGCTGTCAGCAAGTACGCTGCTGCAGAGAGAGGCAGAGGAGAGCAGAGCAGAATAGACAGCTTCCTTCTACACCAGAGATTAGTGAAAAATACAGAAATACTCAGTGAATTAATTAAAATAAAGTAATTGTTAAATACATCGTTTATTTCATTTACAGCAGTCTTTACAACTGTTTACAACATAAAGAAAGTGCATAAGAAGTGGAATAACTGCAGGTCATTAAATTCAGTCTTATAAATATTAGGCCTTAGAAAATGTGTTTATGTATATTTAGTTTCAGCTGAGCAGTCCCTGGTGGTGCTGCTGGACTTGGATGCCACAATCATAAAATTTAAAGTTCTGGCTCCATTTCTAATAGCTGTGTCCCAACTGGCAATTGCAGCTGTCAAGGTTGCTAGGCGACAGGAGAGGCACTTCGTGACGCAGGGGTAAAGGCGGGAACAGTCGGTGACACAAATAGGAAATTCTCCGTAGACCAGACCGTCTCATTTAACAATGCTCGGTTCCAGCCTTCGCGGTCTACGAAGGACACGTCTTTGTTGGCCGCGTCCTCCAAAGGATGTGGCCCCTGAATTGAGACACAGCTTGTGTGTGTCAGTGATGGAGAGCCAGTACATCTACGTCTCAGCCCTGCTTTGTTAACATTACTGTTAGTCAGCCCTTAATATCGTGTCAAGCTCTGGATAAAGCAGTTATCGGCAGGGTCATGTGTTGTTTTTACTGTTATTGAAGAGGAATAAATCTCTCTTGTCTTGTTCATGTAAAACGTCATCACTTGGGGAGTGTGTGTGAAGGCTTGCTAATGTTTCCAGCAGCAACTACAGTCTGTGAGAGGCACAAACTGGAGCTAAGGTCAGCCAGTCTTTCACTATTTACGCTAGGAACGGCAGCTGCTAGCATAGTTGGGGAGGGTAAATGTATGAAATATACCTCGGAGTCTTGCCTATTACATCACGGTTAGGGAGGGGTCACAGAGTTCAGCTGAGCTGAACTTTCAAATCCAGGCAGACACAAGCTAATTTGAGCGGAAAAGGCATTTTTGCATAATGTTGGAAAAATCTGTATTAACATCAAATGCTGAAAAGAATCTAAGTGATTATAAAGCACATCAAAAAGAAAAAGTTTGGAGTTCCTCTTATAGATATACTTTGAAGGTTGTGCCCAATGCAATGAGGGTGAATGGGTTTCTGTTTGTGTAGCTCAAAGCGATGCTGTAGCTGCCATTAAAGAGACAAAAGGCACGTCCTTAGTATTGTTTCTGGCAATGCGGGGGCAATGAAGCTGAGGAGGATTTTACATTCTAAAGTTATGAACAAATAAATCTATTTAAAATGTCACTAATAAGAATGTAATAAAATGAAGGGATTTAAATTATATTTCTGGTAGTGTGGAAAAAGCTGTGAAACTGAAGTCAGATCATCCTGTATGGAGAAAACATTCACTGAAAATATAATTGGACAGTTACACGGATACAATAGAACAAATAAAATATGAAAAAATCTCATTTTTGGAAGGCTAGTTTCTTAGGGCAAGAGTACACTTAAAGATTTTGACTCATGACTTTGGTAGTTATGAAATCACGGGTACAGCCCTGACTCAAAGCAGTAAAATGTGACATTTGAAAAACTCAATAGTAACATCTCGTTCCAAAAATGATGCCCTGATCAACAAACCTCACTATGGACAGTTTCCATAGGGACTGTTTTTTGATGAAAAGTCATCCCAATCAAACGCTTGTCCCTTAGACCATAAATCTGTAAATAAGCTGCTTCTATGAGGAAGCGTACTGATTTGATGGGTTAGTGATTTACTAGATTGCACCATTAAACCTTGTCTCATGCTCTTAATATGGGATAGATGGGAAAGATTCCAGTGTTTATAACTTTTGAGAGTTCCGTCAAATGACAAAGATGGTTGTAAGATTACAAAGTTAATTGAGTGAGGGTTAAAAATAATGTACAATATACTTATGTGAATGCATCAGAGTTATGAGCGTGTGGCCTTCCTATTTATTGATGTCTGAATATGACATGAACATGGCATTAGTGAGTAATCAACTATGTAAAGGAAGTCACTGTAGCATAACTTCCAAAAGTTGTAGTTTCGGGGGCAAACAATTAAGTAGATTAAACTTAATGCCTTTGTAAATTTACGTATTTATATATGCACACATGGAGAAACATTGGTCATTCAGCCATTCAGTCCAAAGTTATTGGCATGTAATTTGAACCACAGTGTGTTATTATTGTGAAACGTAATTTAAAATCTTCCCAGTACACATCCTTCACATCATTAACTCTGAACGGGCTTTCTTAGGATGCTTAAGTTAGATTTTTGTCAGTTACTTCAGTTAGTTATGCAGCAGATAATAAAGAATGACTTATCTCTCCATAAGAACTAGTTTGTATGAAAAACTCAGGGAGGCCAAAGTCGCTTCTCTTGTAACACTGAAAATAACTGTTTGAAAACACTTCTGTTAAAGTATAAAACTCACCTTGGTATCCATAGATGTATTAAGAGAGCTGGATATGGTGCTGCCACTCAGCCTTGCTGGCCACTTGTGATACTATAAAAAAGTCCCCTGCAGCCCAAAAAGCATTTTCCTCATAGACCACCATTATAAAACAGACGAAGGTTAAGCTAGGTAGGTAGGACACCTCCAGCTGCTGCAAATAAGGTAAATTATTACTCATTGTATTAGGAATTTTTAATCCATGAGGATATTTTATTCTATGTTCCCAGAGCCTAGAAAAGCTATCTTTATGTGTGTGATATTTTTTAATTTGAGAAAAGTCTCAATTCACAGCAAATGACCTCACCTTAAATCACCTACTTAAGATAGTCAAGAACAACAGATGTGCAACAGATACATTTAGACGTCTGTGTGAAATCTAGTTTATTATAAACCAGCCAAAGTCTGTCTTTGTGGCAACAGGTGCCAAATCTGCACTCATATTAGCTAAAATCCTGAATTTTAGGTGTCAGTATCAATATTTGCAGAGAAAACATGGAATGAGTCAAGAATGGAGAAGCTACAGTTCACAGACCTCAGGGGCCCCAGTGGCCCAAAATTCCAAGTTACTGCGTGTTCAACTAGACGTTGCTAATTTAATTGAATCTACATCTTTGCATCACTAAAGCACAATATCAGTTATCCTTAAAAGGATCTTAAAGTGGGTCCTGCTTTGTTATCTAATCTGGAGGAAAAACTGAGGCCAGGTAGATTAGAAAAATTGTACACATTGCACAGAGCCTACAATGGGGGTCAATGGGGGCCTGGCAGCTCATTTTTGCCCTGGGGCCCTCTAGCCAGTTAATGCGACCATTCGATTGGTGCATGCTTACTTTAAAATATCCATATCTTATCAGTTATTTGTTATATACTAGCTTTAACAAAGCTACATTAGTTGAACCCTAAACTATACAGTGAAGTACTCTGAAAACAAAAAAAATCTTAAAAACAAAATACCCCAAAAATTCTAGATTTTGAATTACAGCAGAAAACATCTGTTCCTGGCAGTGACTGTTTCTGCTCTGTATCAGTATCTGCCTTAAAAACCTGACATCGGTCAAGCCCCAGCTGATATCATCCCCTCCCTTATCACTACGCGTGTTCAACCACCTGCTACTTTTAATATTAACAGCATCTCTTTGCTACATTAAAAACCCAGTCAACCCTGTAATAGTGTTTTCACGTCCGAGTTCATCATTCCGCCTCCCATGCCTCCCTATCCTGGGTTTATCTCACTCTTACTCATCATCTCTGGTGATCTGTGTTTCTCAGCCTTAATATGCCCGTTACACCACCTCCGCTGACCTGCTCAGCACCGCTTGCCTTATCCTTCCCTGCCTCAGTCTATCTCCACACCTTCTATGCTCCCTGTAGTCCCAGCCTTAGCTTGGCCCTATTTGTTGTTTCCCCACAGACATTTTCATTAAGATTATGTCAGATAGACTCAACTCATTCTGCATTATGTTTACTCAAGGAGATAAAGGGAGGAACGTCCTTTTTCTTTGTTGTGATCTTACCAGGCTCAATATGGCTCTCTTTAAATAAATAAAAATAACTGAAACAAAATTCAAATGGAAGAAGATAAGATGAGCATGTAGCGGAGTAATGATGTTCATTTTCTGTGTATTATGGATTTACGGGGATATTATATGTAAGATTCAGTAAAACCTCAAAGCAGGTGTTCCCACCTTGGGAATGATAAATCTGAGAGGTTGTAAGATTATCAAAGTTATACAACATTATTTTTGTGTTTTTCTGACATACAGGTGACTATCTCATGAAGCTGGTTAAGATATGGCCAATAGTGTGCAATGCTGTCATCAAGGCAAGCAGTGGCTACTTGTAGTTTAACACTTTCTTGATTACTTCATAATTCCATGTGTGTGATTTCATAGTTTTGTTGTCTTCAGTGTTATTTGACAGTGTAGAAAATAGTAAAAATAAAGAAAAACCCTTCAATGAGTAGGTGTGTCGAAACTTTTTACTGTTACTGTATCTCTAGTTTTTGCTTTTTTCCTTGTGTAATACTGGATAATTGTACCTCTACTGGATCCTAAAAATCTATTTAATGAAACAATCTCAGAAGGAAAAATCACTCCTCGTTTGAACTGCTCACAATTTATGTCCGCAGTAAGACCATCATCTGTGATAATGAGTCACAAGTAGACACTGGTTGATTTTAAAATAGGCACTCTGGTGATATTATTGCACCTCTGTAAAGGTGTAAGGCCCCACAAGTGACAGATTAACAGGACTAAGAGTCTACAGTCATGCTGTGAGGGCTGTACATCAGCACAGTGGAGCTTTGAGCTAGCATTCTGATGTTTAGCAGGTATAATGTTTACCATGTTTGGCATTTTAGTTTTGCATGTAAGCATGCTAATATTTGCTAGTCAGTAGTAAACACAAAGTGCAACTACGTCTGATAGGACGCATGCATGCACCAAATTTAATGATAATCTATCCAATAGTTGTCAAGACAATTCACTCAAAACCACAACCTCATAGCTGTACTAAGAAGGGTGAGGGGATCACCAGAATAATTAGGATTCATCCATCCAATGGATCTTTTTTTCACAGCAGTAAAAGCACAGATGGAAATGATCCCATTAACAATGGCTCCATTCCATTAACTGTCATAAGTAAGTAAGCCATGTCAGTGAGTGAGCATGCACAATACCAGAGTACTGGAACTGGCTCACCTAGATGGAATTCAGCCATCATTCATGTTATTAATTCCACCTGTGCTTTTCCTGATTTGACAAGTCAACATGTCAGCTGTGAAAAAGGGTCCATAGTTGTTGACATATTTCAGTCTGGACCAAAGTGCTGGATGTTCTGCCCGATTAACAATGTCATCCATCGAGCTACTGGCATGGCTGAGAAAAAGAGTGGTCAAACTGGAAGCAGCAAAGGCCAAGAATTTTTAATCCCTAGTATCAATCACACCGCTAAAACACTGAATCCTACACTTCCCATAATGCAATTAATGGCATCTTTTTGTTAGACCCTCTAAAGGCCCACCATGGCTGTAATAAGAGATGTTCATGTCTTTCAAACACCATTTGTATCGAAGGTTTTTTTATTATAAATGTGTAATCTCCAAACCCAAGCCGATGACATCATCTGGGGTTATTTTCTTAGATTTAACAACTCTCCTCCTGAGCCAAAGAGGGCAATATACAAAAGGTGGAGTAGTAGTAGTAGTACATGAGAAGTAAACTATTCTTTATGAGTAAAATCAGTGGAGTGCACCTTTAATGGGTTCACAAGCCAAAAATACCTAAAAGCAATTTAAAATGGAGAATCTTCTGCAGAGAGTGAGTAGCTCTGCATTTCCTTATTAGATGAATATAGCCAAATAAAACAAGGGTTGATTGCAGTAAATGCATGTGATTAGTTCTCTGCAGGCTGTGTTCCAGAAAGTGATAAGTCATAATGAGTGCCCGATCTACACTGTTAGTACTGTGCCCAGCTGAATAAAATCATTGAAAGTGTAGGCCTGCAGTGTTGTGTCAAGTAAAGATAGTTTTTCATCAAACTTTATGGAGCCAACATGTTCAGCCAGGTACTCTCTGTGAGGAGCCGACAGCGGGGTTCTAATATGAGTTTATGTGGTTTGAGAGCAGTTCGACAGGACTTAAAAAGATATTTCACAGTTAATAGGCAGACTGAGACAGCAGCTCCCAATCTAGGACTCCCAGGGGTCCCTGAGGGTGTTCTAGGGGTTATGGACCCAACACGTCTACTTTCTACTCTCATGTTATCATCTCCTCACTATGGTGGAAAGTAACTAATTTAAAGCAGCTAAGTACTGTGCTGAAGTGCAATCGAGGTACATGAACTTGAAAATTTGCATTTTATGCAACTTTATACTTTTACTTCACTGCACATATTTTTTTTACCCCACTACATTTAATTCACAGCTAATTTAACATTTCAAAACACATGATTGTTTTATAGAATATGATGCATTTTTAGATTAAACCAACAAACAATGTATAAACTACCTACAACTAAGCATGAACATTCATTCTTCACCATGGAAACAGTACTTTGCCCTCCCAAAAAAGAAAAGATGAAGAAACTTTAACTCAAAGTTCTCTTACTCTCCTTTTTCCAGAGCTTTTAAGCAACACTCAAGGTCTTCAAAATGTAGTTTGCCCAGCTGTCATCATCTGTTCTAATTACATGTATGAGGGTTCTTATTATCCAAGGTCTGGAACTTTGGTAATATGACAACTGATCTCCATGACAACTGAGTGAATTGAGAAAATTGTAAGAGACATGGTTGAAAGGCCTTGAAAAAGTGAATAAGTGGACCTGGAGTTAAGATTTTTTTGTCAAACAATTTGAAATTTTCTGTTTGTTGAGCAGCTGCAATAATAAAATGATGCTTACGGCATTTGTACAATCCAATAATAAATGTTTTAAACATGTGTATGGATAATGCTTTAGGGCCTTCTGCATAATAAGTACTTCAAGTTTTATACCACACATTTTGTCAATTATACTTGTATTGTTTTACATAAATAAAAATTGGAAAACAGGAATGTTATGTCTAATTGAATATTTTAACATTGTGGTATGTCTAATACGTCTCGCACCACATTCAGCATACTGCGTAGCGCTACAATTCAAGACTACATCAGCAACTTTAGGTTCTTACCATATGGATTCCTGGAAGCAAGCCATATGCAATGATGCAACTTTTTGAGAAATTTAGTCAGTTACTCATACAAAGTCACTATGATGCAACGAAACAGTAGTGGTTACAGATTGGTTGGCTGTGGCTGTTGGCCACAAAGTTGTCTTTTTGTAGGGAAAAATGGATTTAATCCAAGATTTAAAGATAGTAATTTTAACTGGTATGATTGCTGTTTGGAGAGAGGCAAAGAGAGGGAGTAAAGAACAACATTGCCCTCTGCTGGTGTGTTAGACTGATTACTAAAAAAGCATTATCTGCACAGACCCACAGCATATGAACAAAAAACACACCATTCAGATTTTGTCATAGTGTTTATGTAGACATTTGCCTATCTGAAACTCTATTGTGGAAAGTAATGAATTACATTTACTGAAGACATTTTACTTGAGTATTTCCATTTTATATGGAATGATGATGATAAACTATCCAGTAGTATGTAAAGCAGTAGTTCTGCTTACATGTTACTGCATCAGTAATACTGATCCAACCCTCACAGGGGCCATTCTGCATAATGGCCACTATTACTTTAAATACTTTTAGTACATTTTGTCACTAATACCTCTGTAGTTTTAGATTTTGAAGGTGGGACTTTTACTTGTAATTGAATATTTTTATTGTGGTATTGTTACTTAAGAATGAAATGATGTGAGTACTTCTTGCACAACCGCTGAAACATCTCTTTGGGAGTTTTTCTTGATCTAAATCAAGGCTCTATGGATAGAGGATGCCATATGGTGTGCAGATTGTAAAGCGCTTTTTAACAAATTTATGATTGGGCCATATAAATTTGACTTGACATGACACCAAAATGGCATTTACTTTTATACAGACTAATATACAGAGTAAAACTGAAGGAACCATGAATAATAACCCTCCCTTTAATTACTGTGTCCCACTTTTCATAAAGCAAATTGATCGGTTTAAAACAGTGTATGTGCGACTCAGTACTTTCTATCTCAACATCATTACAATTAGTCTTGTTTCTGTTATTTCAGGTTTGTTCATAGCCTCTAATCAGGTTATATTTAGCAACATTCAACCAGAATAAAATTAATTCCATATTCAACAAACATCTGTGTGCATGAATCCTTAATATGGCGTCACATTTAATGTGACTGATCCAGGACTTTCATCAAAGCACCACCAGAGGGAGACACAGACTGCAGTTTTAATGAAGCTGATGCACAGACTGGACTAGTTGTGATGTCACTGATACACATCTATAATCAGCAAAAACCTCTTTCTAAATGTATTTATTCACTGGATCTTTGATAATGATACATTATTTTTAACACTTGACTATAGAACATGTTATCAACGCTGTGAGGGTCTTTGGCCAGTTTTTCCACCTTTCCTCCAGCAGGGAGCAACATACATTTGAGCATCGTTTCAGTACTGTCCACTGTAGCGGTTTATATATAACCAGTCAAGAACAATTACTTTACAAGAAGTCAATATCAAAAAAGTAGATATTTCGGTTTGTCATGTTATTGAAGCACAATTAAGAAATGCTGAACCTTATAAGTTCAGTCTCATTGACTGGAGAGGTTACAGTGTCTGCTTGAAAACATGGAAATGTAGACATTTATAAACTGGATTTGTTCATGGAGAAAATGCTTTGTTGCTCAACCTGCCACAGTAGGACAACACACACAATAATTTCAACACCAAGCAAAACAGTTTGTTTGCATTTTTTTTTAATTTGTTTTAGTACAACAGTTCAAGTCAACTAGCCACTGAATCTATTGAGATGCCAAAGTGTATTGCTCTTATGCATTCCATGTGTAGACCCCTGTTCAGTGATATTCAAGATGGCATCCATTTACATGTCTGGCATGTTAATTCACAGCTGTACAGCAAGAAGTCATGTGCTTTGAAGACAACCCCAATATTTTTACAAAAGCGAAGAATCAGCAGTGGCACAAAACATGATCTGCAGGAGCAAACTAGCAGAATCTGGGTAGCAAAGCTGCACTAAAACACCTGTATGTGTAACAGCCAACGCCTTGATCAAACCTTGTGCTACTTTTTTTTTGTTGTTTTTTTTAAAATACACAGTAAGTGCAGAGAACAGGTGTGGTTCACAGGGACAGTTTCAAAATGCACTATGAAATAGGCAGGGATAAAAGACCTATGCATAGAAACATGCTTCCTCAAAAAGGATAAGTACACACTGCTAATTTTCAAAAAGGGCAGAAGCTGCACTGACAAGCTACATATCAGATGGATTAGACTCGACAAGGGGGGAAAATAATCCACATGTAAAACCAGCGCAAGTACACTTATAGCAGGAGAATTGAAAAATTCACAAAGTGGAACTTGTTTTATTTCAAAAAGGTGGGTAGTGAACACAACAAAAATACTGGCCGAACAAAAAATAAATCAATCTTTGGATACGTAAAAAACCCTATACAATCCCCCGTTGGTGACTTTCAGTCTTCCGAAGTGCCTTCTTCTGAGTTCTCTTTGGTTTCCTTGTTCTTTCGCACCTCTTCAAACTTTTTGTCCTGTTAAACAGAAGATGAAAATGCAAGGTTAAGTCCCAATATCCTGGCAGCAAACTATTTTAGAGTATCCATTTACTATCATGTGAAACACTAACCTTCTCCTTGAATTTCTCATTCATCGCTGCCATAATTGCTGTGCGGTTCCCTTTGTTGGCCTCCATCTTCTGATTGAGCTTCTCCTCTGCCATCTTGCTAAAGTTGTTGTTCTCCTCCATAGCTTTCTGTAGCACTTCCTTTTCATGCTCACGCTTCTCAGCTAAGTGCTTCAGAACCTCGGCTTCATGGTTCTGAAAAAGCATAGTTAAAAAAAATATCACATTTTAGTTTTCCCACCCAACATCCTCCACACACATTCAAATGTATGAAAACTGATGAGCTTCAGATTTTAAAATAAATAAAAATGTATGTTTTTGTTTCTGTGACAATCTGGGCTCAAAGATTATTATATTGAAGACATTTTTACCTTGCGTCTCTCCTCTGCAGCGTCCAGCTTCCTCTGGATTTCCTCCAGTGAGACATCCTTTTTCTTGGGAGGAGACAGGGGGAACTCACCCTTGGCGTCTGGGGCAGGAGCACCCAGGATGACCTCAAAGGCCTGGCCAGAAGCCCGCTTGTCGAGCTCTTTGACCTGGATATCTGCACAGAAAAAGGCAAGACAACGCATTACAGCACACTGAACCATTATTCAGAATGATTTACATTTTTTAAAAAAGAAACTTAAGATATAATTCACCTTCAGAGGCTGCCATCTTAAGAGTGCGCTGCAGGTCAATTTACCTAAAGGGGAAAAATAGAAGAAAAAAGTCAAATTGTTGTGACAGTGATTTACTGTCTGATTAATTCATGTTAGCAGATGCCTCTCAAATGAGTGACCTCTAGCGGCTCTTTCACAGCATATCCTAGCAACCACCTCCTTCAAAAAAAAGCCAGATTAAAACAAGGCCCTCAGTCGACACCCCATGGCCGTCTTCAGCACTGCAGCCAACCACCGCCCATCAATCCACATAACGGCAAAGGCATTCAACGCCTGCAGGACACACACACCATTGTTTATCTTCAAACTTGTGGCAGCAGTGACATTCAGATCAATCTGCAAGCCATTGAGCCGCTTCACTAGACAAGAGGAAGGCCTTTCAGAGACCCATCTACCGCCGCCTTAATTGTTAATGAACGACACAAGCCACATTTTGTTGAAACAAAAGGCTGTGATCAGGGTGGGTACAGCAGGCAGTGCCAGGTGCAGACAAGGCCTACACCCGGCCTACTAACAGCCAATATCCACCATCTGAAATCAGATTAGTGAGCAATGAGAATATCTGGGGAAAATCATCATCAGGGAGCACCTGTTCTTTTCACCATGTGTTTGAGCCACAGGAGGGGGGGTGAATACACAAGTGTACAACAACAGCCGACTAACCATGCAGGAGGGGGGAGCTGGTATAGACTGATCCTCTAATGTAATAAATATATAATTTGAAAGACTTCCAAATTTCAAAAATTGACTATAAATCTAAGGAAGTGATAGAACAATGACAAACAGCTGTCATGTCATTTGGTCAAGTAGTTAATGAGAGTCATAAACGATCACCAAAACCAGCTGGGCTCATTGAAAGAAAAGACCCCTCCCCTGATATTGCATAAAAGGCTTCCAACTAGCTAAATGTGTCTCTTATTTGACGTCTGCTTCCCATATAAATCCAAAAAACCACTATAAAAATCTCATTTTGACCCAATTAGAATGAGATTTGGCAGATGCCCACACCTTGCAAACACCAATTTGCCACCCACGGTTGGCATTTTTTTGAACTGTTGCCTGGCATCGTCTTAACAATGTCCTCGTTGACAATGACGATACGTCTCCTTCATTCAGACACAGGTTTCAGTCAGTTTGCTGGTGTCATTAGCTCAAGCATAATAAGCAGCATCAAACAAAGGCGCTTTTGACAGCGACGTGACTAGCAGCTGCAAACAAAGAAGAGCTGACGGCAGGTTGCTTCCACAGAAAATGTCGAATAAAAAAAAGCTTTTCACACACACACATACACACACACATACACACACTGGTGCGGTGGAGGGTGTGTATAAGAATTGGGAAAATGTGGCCGCAGCCCACCGATTTCACCGACATGAAAGAAGCCCTCCAAGTCTGTCCTCGTCTGTCTGTCTGTCTGTCTGTCTGTCGGTGCTGTGCCAGTGTCTCCCACCATACAATAGGCGAACCACCCGCCATAAAGCACACTGCCAGGCGCCGTTTCTCTCTTTTCTTTCGTTGAAATAATCCCAAACGAATTTTAAAAAAAGCCTCACTAAGTCGAAGATATCCACCTACAACTTATCAGTCACAGTGTTAGTTAGCTCCAGTGCTACACTAACAAACACACAATTCACAACAAAAAAGGATGAACAAAAATTCAAACAGACCGTCCAAAAATAATGCCTATAACATTAAAATATTAAACTTGTCTCGGCTGCATCTCTTTACAACATCATGAACTCAGCTATGTTTGTACTTACAGACTAAACGAACAATTCCTGTAGACTTTTTGGAGGGTAATAAAGATGCTGTCTGTCACACCCACCTTCAACAAGCCGTGGATGCTGTGCTCCTCTCTCACAGAGTTTACCGCGAGCCCTCTGCACGAGCTGTAAAAGCTCGCACATAAATGGACCAACGCGAGTGCCGTCACGCCGTTTGCTGCCAACCATTGGTTGGACCCCAACTCCTGGGGGCTTCTGGGAATTGTAGTTATTTGTGACTTTATGTGTAGACAATGAGCTTCAGTTACTCCACTACAAAAAATGGGTTTAATAGAATTTATCATGACTATGGAGGGCAAATTATGTGAAGTAACAATCCATGATAATCTACTGAAAGCTATATATAAGAAAAACACATATTATGGGAGTTTTAGAGTTCATTGTTCCCCCGAAAGTGATTGTTGCCCCACCCAATTATTAATATAAGTGTATGTTGGAAGGTTCAATGTCACAAATGGTTTTATTTTTTGCATTTGAAATATTATGAATTTAAAAATGTTTAGTTCATGTCCATGACTGAAGCATTACATGATTTCAGGGTTTCACTATATTACACAGCACTAGAAGATATGGTGTAAAAACTAGAATAAATAAGTAAATAAAAACACAGGAGATTCTTAGCCACAAAATCTAAGCAAACTCCCCATTATGATAACTAAAAATACACATTTTGATATGTTTGGTTTAGGCTGTTTGGAGATTTAGATTTAGGGCCTTGATGTTGGCACACCCTGTGCAATGAGACTGTTGTCAGTATGATGTCAAAATAAGTGCAGGACAAGACTGAAAAAGGCCAATCTTGAGACAGATCATGCAGGTTCAAGCCCCTACATCCCTACCAGCTCTGACCCTGACCTTTGACCCTTCTGTGAGGAAAAGGAGGAGCAGAAACAGTCAGTAAGGTAAATATAATTTTACATTTAGATGCAAAGGATTCCTGTAGGGAAATTGTGACATGAATGTAACACAGGTGGCAAAGTCAACACTGGAATATGTAAGGATGTATAAGAAGGATGACTGTGCTGCTATCCTTGTTAGTTTGAGTCCTCACTCCTGACACAACATTTAAGTGAGACATGTGGACAGCAGATGCCCTGAAAGCAAATTGAATTTATTGGGAGCAGTCAGCTGTAGCCCAATGTTCCTATATAGCTGATCAGTGACATCGACACACACAGTCTTTACTCTGTAAGTTAACAAAGCTGAATTAGCAATAACAACTGGTGCATGATTTAAAGGCCAGTATGCCAGGCATGCAAGGGAAGTAGAGGGAGGTGCTGTTGTGGTATGATATAAACTCAGTCCATGGTGTACATTTCACTTCTAGTGCTTAAAGGTCAGAAGGTCACATTCACAAGATATTTGACGTGACAGTCAAAAATTACATCCTTGGAGAAACAGGCTTATTGTCATTTTCAAGTGAGTTGACAGTCGCCCTTTAAAGGACTGTCAGGACACATTGTAACAAGAAAGGATGAAATTAAATCCTTAGAATTTATCTTTTCACCCTCAGAAT
This sequence comes from Thunnus albacares, assembly GCF_914725855.1. Taxonomy (NCBI): domain Eukaryota; kingdom Metazoa; phylum Chordata; class Actinopteri; order Scombriformes; family Scombridae; genus Thunnus; species Thunnus albacares. Next base: position 4,564,339 of record NC_058124.1, read on the forward strand.
CTATACGATAGTGCCTCAAAAATACCAGGTCACGGAAACACCTGAAAAATTTGGCAACCCACTAAGCTTCGGAAAAGAAGTTATATTTTATATCAACTTTTCTTATTTTTGCTGTCATTATAATGCCTTTTGCGTCTGTAAACACCCAACAAGCCCTGTTCCACTGTCTATACTCTAAATAATAATTGGTCATAAGATTCAACCTTGTGTTGCTGATTTGTTTCCACAAAACCCAATTTTGGTCCTTCTCAGTTAAAATGTTCTGTCCCTTTTAATCTGATTAATTATCGAAGCTGTTGTTCATCTATGTTTCCCAGAAGTTGAAGTACTTCGTGTGCTCTTCTTAATTTGTTCATCTGCAAATCCAATCTAGTGTTAAAACTGTAGGTTTTAAGTGATATCTCTGAATCTTTGTGGCTCCTGGCAACCAATTTCCAATGAAACTGCCAGGCATTATGTAAATGCCAATGCCTGGACTGAATTCAGCTTCAATCGACCTAACCCAGAGTATTTGATTTATTCTGTTCTATTTTTAGTATAACATTATTCTGATGACAGGAGGAGCAGATCAGTGTTTTTTCAGTCATCTTCAGTTGAAGATGCACTGAAAATATTTGTAACCACAGGGCCCAAGTTAGATCTATTTTTACTGTCACCATTTGGATGTCATTTCATCTTGTGATTTGGGCCACTGATTTATATTTTTGTTGAAGGGACTTTCAGTTGGATGTGTGAGTGCAGACAGGGAGAAATCAGTCCATGCTGCACAGTGGATGCATGTCCTCTCCTCCGTCGTGTCACTGAGTGCAGCTCTGGCTGGACTGATCAGATGGTCATGGATAGCCTGTGGACATTCAGCTTGATTCAGTCTCACACTTTACAGTAGCAGAGTCACCAGCACGGCTGCATGGTCTCACAGTCTGAAGTGAATTATAATTACTCACATCAGCACTCAGACATCATTCTTCACTCCCCAAAGGTCACCAGTTCAAATCCCCAGAGTCTGGGTGGGAAAATTGAAAGAATAACACACTCAGACAGATAAGGGTAAAGGTGCCTTTGAGAAGTAAACCCACTGTTACTGCAGGACTTGCACAGTGGTCGGCAGTGCAAGAGTGCAGCTACTGAACAGTGTGAATGTATTAACTATATAAATGCAAAGCAGTACAATTTTGTCCAATTTTGAAAAATAAAGATAGTCAGGAAGAAAATAATCATCTTTTAATTCTTTTCTAATAAATGATTATTTTTTTAGTCTGTAAAATTTCTAAAATGATGACATTTACTCATCACAGCTTACAAGAGTTAGTTACATATTTTGTGTTGTCAATTTCTAAATTATATGAAATGTAGAAAAGAAAGCAATCCTAATATGACAATAAAGACTGTGGATTATCCAGGACAACCAAAACATTGCTTCTGCTGAGTTTTTAGATTCTTAGCATGAAGAAAATTCAGTTCACGTCCATCACGGTCTGAGGCATTAGAAGTCTCAGACACTAGAGATTACGTTCATAACACTCATTTGCAAAATACATTTTCTAAGAAATGTATTGTTGTCTGGATTGCATTTGTTTATTGATTAAATAATGTGCAAAGTCACAAAATGTTCATACTGAATGTATCTACTAAGCTTTGAGTCACTTACAGCGACTAAAGCATTATTAATGTTTGTGTGGTTCTGTTTAGGCACTCACAGCACTTGATGTGAGGGAAGGATTGTGGTCTTGAATATTGAAAAAGACAACATTGACTTTAAGCACAAAACTGGATTTGTTTACTTTTTCAATATTTAACTGAAACCACTGTCTTTTTCTAACCTAACCAAAGTCTTTTTGTTGCCTAAACCTAACCACACACAGGACTCAGCATGCAAATCCTCGTCTCTAATTTCAAAGGCCTGTGCTCTGTGCACCAAGAATGTAATGCTTCCTACACTGAAAAATAACTACAGTGAACATATCTGCAGGCAGCAATAATGTTTCTTTTAAAGGTGCAGTGTGTAGAATTTAGTGACATCTAGCAGAACAGACTTGGCAGAAATGGAATACAATATTCATAAGTATGTTTTAATTAGTGTACAATCACCTGAAAATAAGAATCATTGTGTTTTTGTTATCTTAGAATGAGCCCTTTCTATCTACATAGGGAGTGGGTCCTCTTCTATGGAGCCCGCCATGTTGCACCACCATGTTTCTACTGTAGCCCAGAATGGACAAACCAAACACTGGCTCTAGAGAAGGCCTTTCGCATGTTACGCAAGTTTTGCGCTTGGAAGGGTAGGGGAGGGAGGAGGGGTATTCAGTCGGTTGCAATCTGCAACGTCACTGCTAGGTGCCACTAAATCCTACACACTGGTCCTTTAAAGTATATTTGGAGGACTGTCCTCCCAAGAAAAACGACAGCTTTCTAATTCTTGCAGACACATACAGTTTATTCACCTGATGCACCAGATGGTTTGTTAAACAGAACCATCTGAGAATTCATCCTTCAAACTGTTGGAAAAGGGCAGGCACTTTAAAAAAATACTTGGCATGTGATATGATGAACCATCTGTCTATTACTATCTATCATGGGGTCGTGTAACATGCCGTCAGGGTGACAGCATCAGGGCGTTGTGTCATATAGTAAAGTGGGTATGTCATGTAGGGTCATGGTGAGTCTGCAAGACTGCAGCTAGACCCTTCTCCCTGTCGTCACACCTAAACCACGCCCACAGCTGCCAGGAGTTCTTCATAGGATGCTGATTGGTTGATAAGGGTCTATCTGAAGTCTTGCAGACCTACACAATACACCCACTTTACTACATGTCACGCCCACTTTACACATGACATATACCCCCTGATGTTGTCACTGGAACAGCATGCTGCACAACACACCACCCTGACCCCTAACCCTAACCATCTCACTGCTCATGCCTGAGTCTAACCAAGTGGATGTGTCATGTAGATACTGCGAGTACACAGATAGACTTACTTGGATTGGTCCGAACCACCGTGGTTTGGCCACAGGTGCATAACTTGAAGACTGACGAGGTGGATTCTTGCATGTTAGGTGTGATCTAACATAACACGACATAAAACAAAATCTATCTGCAATGCAACCAGTGGTGGAATGTAACTAAGTACATTTACTAAAGTACTGTACATTAGTGCAATTTTAAAGTACTTGAACTTTACCTGAGTATTTTCATTTTATCCTCTTTATACTTCCACACTACATTTCAGAAGAAATATACCTTTTACTACACTACATTTGTTTTACAGCTTTAGTTACTTTTCAGATTAAGAATTTACATAAAAAACCATAATGATGAGCTTATAAATTGCACTGCATTGTTAAATAATTGTTAAAGATTAAACAGTGGTTCCAAAACTTTCTGGCCTGTGGCCCCTTGCAAAAAATCCATGTATTTATGTCCCCTTATCATGTTTCAGATGTCTATGAGTTTCTAGCAGTTCCACCAAAGAGACATTTTCTCTCTAAATTCCTCCTCACATGGTTTCAAATAAATGATTGTTTAAGGTAAAACTTTCCAATAGTTCACAAAAATACAAAGATTAAAGAATGAAAAAAATAATCCAAATGTATGTAACAGGACTATGTTTTTTCTTCTTTCCTACCCAAGTTATCATCTCACAACTGGTCAGTTTTATCTTGTGACCCTTTTAAAGCAGTTCAGACTAGCTCCACCCTGACCTGCTACAACTGTAAGATGCTGGTTATGAATGTATTTAATATATCAGTCACAGCCAAATTATCTGCAAAACCAGTACTTTAACTTCAGTACATTAAGTATATTTATTACATTAAGTTTATTTAGTGGGCAATACTTCTATACTTTTACTTAAGTAGGATTTTAAAGGCAGGACTTACTGATCCTTTAACATCATCATGTTTATCTTGTCTATGGGGATCAATATTCTGTATATACTGTAGGAATTCTATAGGGTGGATACGCTGTGTAGATTTTATCCCATAAGCTAACTTAAAAAAGCAACATGGTAGCACCTTATGTGTCACTTTTGGTGCATCCAAATGTACAAAATCCAAAGAGAATGAATTGGTACATAATTTGTACAGTAAATAAAGATCCAAACAATACATGATCAAATCTAAAAACCACTCAAGTCAATCTGCTATAGATCGATGAATCAACTAATCATTACAGCACTTACATACAGTGTTACGCCGGTCGAATGTGACCCATCTTACTGTTCTTAATGATGTAAACAGAAAAATAATAGTTGTCACGTAGTCTTTCTGCAGTATTTTTCACCTATCAATAGGAGCCTGTTGTGTCTTGTGTGTTCAGTCATTTCAGTGCTCTGAGCGGCTCTGTCTTGGTGAAGAGGAGCAGATGGTGTTCACGGCCTGCCAGCATCAGTCTCCCTCACTAACTGGATCTGTGGTGCTTCACAGGACAAAGACGGGCAAATGAGAGAGGGGCAGAGAGATGGGCAGGGCGGGGGAAGGCACAGGAGGGCTGTCTGTCAGCACGGTCCAGTGGCGGAACCAGCCAAAATTTGCAGATGTGTGTGTGTTTGGAAGAGGATTTGGGTCTTGGTAAAGTATCTTGTGTCTGGGGGAGCAAGTGTTCTGGACTTTATGTGTGTGTTTGTGTTGCTGATTATCTTTTCATACATTCAGCCTTGTGGCTAAGATTTGAAAAATCAGTTTCGGTATTCAGGTCATTGCTTTGAAACAGGAAATTTACTTGCTCATTTACATTTTTCGATGAGTTTTCAACAGCAAAACTGAACATTTTCAAGGCCTCACATTTCCAAAAACAGCTTGGCAGAAATGATTCATGGTCCAATTTGATCATCAGGGAGTAAATTCTGCTTGCTCAGAGGTTTCTTCCAATGTTAAGGTTTAGATTTTATGTTTATCCGCCTTGATTTATTCATGCTGTCTCCTCAGAAATGAGTTTCCTGCATTGTGAAAGTGTTAAAAACATTTTCACGCTAAAGGAGGATGCTGTCCGATGAAGCAGCGCATTGGGTTAACTGCATTGAGATCTCAAAGCTTTGTGATAAAAGAGAGGGCAAGTGGTTGCATGATGGGAAACAAGGGGGGTTACTAATAATCTATGTATCTCCTACTGGGCTGCCACTGTGTCACACACATATCAGCAGCTGATCCACAGGGTGCATTCCTTCTAAGACGGCGGAGGAGTGAGACCCTCCTTTCAGAAGCACTCAGCCATGCTGGTGTGTGCTGTGGCTGGAGCTGGAAGCCTGACCCATTTTTAGTCCACACAAACATAGTGTGGGCCACCTCCCCACCCTCCCATTCATTCCCTCCCGTCCACAGAGGCAGCAGGATCCAATAGTGAACAGATCAGGGAATATGGGGACCGGGAGTCCTCTGTGTTCCTAGGCTGCGCCTCTATTGGTTGGTCCTGTAATTGTTCAGATAGGAAGCCTGCAGGCGTAATGTGTATGTCTGGGGCATGCAGAAAGGAGGCTGTTACATGTGCAGGTTGCCAGAACACAGCAATTACACATATTCCACAGAGGTTTATGTATTGGCACAGTAACGTGATGAGCGCCAATAAGGTATTCAACCCTATGAGAAATCAAACACTGATTCACAAGGAACACAAAAGCCTTTTTTTGTAAATATGGCATGCAAGGCGACACAGTATGTTCCCTGTTTCCATGAATCCAAACCTATAGGGTAGTCATGTTTAAGTATAGTGATAACTTTTATGTAACTGTGGGTTACATAATCTCTAACTCAGCGGCTCTCCTCTCTGGGAGGCTGCAGGCTGTCTAGAAGTGGCTTCAGCATCCCTGCCCCCACCCCACATTTGCTCTGCATGTGTGTGCATACTGTAAATGTGTGTACGTCTGAATGATGGCTCCTCATGTGCTGAATGTACAGTGTGTCGCACAACAGTGCTGTGCTGTCAATTCTGAATAAGTTGTGATTTTTTATTTAAAGCTGGATCACAAAAGTCATTGAAAATACAATATATATAAAATATTTGTGATCTCTCAAATAATAGATTAAACTATGGATTATTCAGTCTTAATATTATTGTTCTTAAATACATCAAACAGAAACAAAAAGATAATATGATTAAATCCTGAAGTCACACACATAACCAACAATTATGACAAAACTGCAGCAGAAGTGGAGGACTTTGGTAATTATGCACATGGAGACATCATGTTAATCCTGGGAAGCTAAAAAAAAATAGTTTGAGTATTTCTATATTTTAAGTTTTGTGGTAACTTTGATATATTTTATTTATTTAATTATTACTATTATGCCAATGCTGTGTAATAAGTGATGAATGCCAGTGTGATTGCCAGATGTGAAAACTATTTTAAAACAGTAATATGTGGTGTGACACATGTGTCTCATACTGTACGATAATTTCACATACAGGCACATTATGCACTGGCCAATGGTGCTTTTGTAATGATAATACACTAATGTCAGTGATCTACAGAGCCCCCAACCCAGATAGCAAAATTGCTGTGGCCCATATCCGGCCCACACCCGACACTTTCATGTGGCCCACAAACCGCATGGAATGATGGCACTTGGGCTGTTTGCTAGATCCGGCCCACAAGCAAACCATAGCAATGCCACATCTAAACCAAAAACCAAACAAATAAACCAGATCTGGCCCACATCTGGACCACAGTTAATTTTTATTCTGGCCCTGATCGGGCCCACATTCCATATCCTCATTTGGCCCACATACTGCATGGAATGATTGCACTGGGTCGTTCCACTCCTGTTTGCCAGATCCGGGCAACAAGAAAGCCATAGCAATACCGCATGTCAACCAAGAACGAACCCAATAAACAAGAACTGGCCCACATTTCTAATGTTCATATGGCCCACATCCTGCATGGAATGGTGGCATTTTGGCAATGCACCCCTGTTTGCCAGCAACAGGCCTTGCAACATTGTTTTTGCAGTCACCACAGTCAACATGGTTTGCAAATTCCGAGACCTGTGGATCAAGCATTTGTGTATCACTGGAAAGACAGCTGCCTTACGCTGTGCAGCCCCCAACAAGGTGCTATCAGTTAATCAGTTCAATTGGGTACATGTGGGGTTCAACCCTAATTGCACCAAACAAGGCAATGGAAACCAGTTCATAGACTAGAGGTGGGGACTGTGGCTGGACTGTTAGGACAATGATCTCTGGACTAACATGGAACAGTAAATTCCATGTTTATAAGAAGAGGAGGCCAGGGCACGCTTTGCTGTAGAAAAATAATCTTCTGGGAGCAGTGTGCCATATCTTGGCCAAAACTGGCCCAGATATGTTTTAAGATGACCGGGCCACATTGGCTGCATCATATGTTGGCCACCTCAGGCTCATTTCCAGATTAGCCAGTACTAATTGCGCTGCATCTTTACCTATAGTGGCCCAATACTGTTCAACCATATTTGGGCCATATTCACCATTTCAGATATGGGCCATACTAGGCTCACACCCTGATTAGCTAGTGCTTACTTAAGATAAACGGGCCACATTTGCTGCATCATATGCGGGCCTCTTCAGGCTCACATTCAGATAAGCCAGTACCAGTTGTGCCACATCTTTACCTAAAGTGGCCCAATAATGTTCAGCATTATTTGGGCCATATTTACTATCTCAAATGTGGGCCACATTGGGCTCACACTATGACAGCCAGTGCTGACTGTGCCATACAATGCCAAAAGTGGGCCAAATTTGTTGTATAGTATTTAGGCCATATTTGCCATATCATATGTCGGCCACTTTAGGTTCACATCAAGTCAAGCCAGTACTTATTGTGCCGTATCTTTGTCAGAACTGGCCTAGGTATGTTTTAAGATAACCGGGCCACATTTGCTGCACCATATGTGGGCAACTTTTGGTTTACACTCGCAGTGCCACATCATTGCCTGAAGTGGCCCACTTCCGTACGCTATCTGGGAAAGTACTAAAATATGATGAGAACATCTTGTGCTAACAAGACATTCATGTGTATACATAAATTATAATCTTGTGTGCACAAGTTATGGATCTTATGCAAATCAGATAATGATTAATATTACAAACATTGATAGTATTCAGAGGTTTGTGTGAATGTTTGTTTAGGCCCCCTTGAAATCAGCCAAATTCTGTGATCATAAGCATACCATAGTAAAAGTAAAAAAATATGGACATGGCCACCGTGACGTCACGCATTGGTTTCTGAAGAGCAGTTTTGGCACACAAAGTGGGCGGCTCTGGTCATCACCATTGGCAGTGCCTGACTCCACCTAACTCCCAGCTAATCCAAATGGGCAAAGAGGTGGACCGGAGGCAGACCAAATGAAGCCTGGTTGCTGAAACAAGCCACCTAGTGGCTAGCGACCTGTCACTTAAAGCGGCCAAATCCTTAATTATGCATAACTTTACAACTTAATAAAATTTAAAAGGGTGAGTTATAAAAAAAATCACTCGTACAGTTGGGGTCTATGGGGATTGACTCACTTTTGGAGCCAGCCTCAAGTGGCCATTCAAGGACCTGTTTTTGGCACTTCTGCACTGCAGTGGTTGCCACTTGTAAACAACATGTGCTTGGCTAGCTAATAACAGCATATAGTAATAATAGCATATACATTTTTAACATAAAACCTAGTTATGTGGCTTATAGCTTATTACATATATGTGCAGGCAGTGTTGTCAAGGTGGACAGTAGTGACAATTCTTGGAGGCCACAGCAGCCCCTAATAAATGCCAACAAAATGTTATTTTAAAACCAGAGAAGCAGTGAGTAATGATATCAGGAATTCCTTTCTACATCCCTGCATATACTGTTTTTTAAAAACACTATGATTTTTAATGCCATGTGTCATATTTTGTAATATTAATATTTACATGTTTTGCATATAAAGACTATTGCCCATTTAGAATACAAACCAGAGCCAAGAAAGCAATTGGTAAAACATAAAATGTAGTTCAAATATCATCATCATAGTTGATATGAGTTCATTAAATTTGATACTTCAATCATTATATTTTATTCATAATCAATAAATGATAATGGCTTTAATAGAGATTAGCAGATAGAGTGGAAGTGTCTTTTTGAAATTATACCTATGAAAAGCTTCATATCGATTTGATTAAGATGACGGCAAGGACTGAGTGGTGTTTTGGCAAGGTATTCTGTAATTGTAAAAAATGAATGAACTGACCCTTGAGGTCAAAGCAATTGCCTGTGTCAATATCTAGATTCCTGACCACAGCTACCACTCCTGCGGTAAAGCCCATTCGTCCCATTAGCTAGTCCTTTGCTCTCTCCTGATCTAAGACCCCTCCCCCCCGCCCACCCTTCCACCTTGGCCTCGACCTCCCACTGTCCTGTCGCTCCAGGCATTTGTCTGCACACAATAGTCCTGTTTTGGGTTTTTTTCCCAAATGAGGCCCAACAGATGGGACTCACACCCATTGAAACAGCAGGCAGGGACAGAGTTGAGAGTAATAATTCTGTTTGTTCCGCTGGCTGTCAGAGAACAACAGTGCGTGACATAGATATGAGAGTGGTATCAGTCTTCTCATGTAACTCCAGCAAAAATGGGAATATGTGTATTTTCCAAAATGGTGAACGATTACTTTAAGATGCATGGCTATTTGATTCTAGCTCTGGACCAAATTGAACTGAAGGACTGGACATATTACACAGAATGAAATTTCCCCCCATGGGCCAAAATCCCAAATGATTTTTAATTTGGTCTCAATAGAATGTACTAGTGTTTTCTAGATACACATTTGAATAGTAAAAATAGTCATAGAAAAGAATTACATTTGATTACTTATAAACAATGACCTCTGAGTTATGAGTGTGTCAAGGTGAAGTTATTACAAGGACAATTGAATGTCTTCTTTCAAAAATATTGCTGATGAGGCAAAGCTGACAAAATGCCATTATCCTCATGTGCTCCCAGCATGCATTATTAATCCAGGCATTTAAAATATAAACCACTGCTCAATATTTTGCTCCTGGTCGATGTTCTCTCACATGATAGCAGGACAAACTACTGTACAGTAGTGTACTGTATGTTTTGTACGGAGCTGGATTAGCCTAGCTTAGCATAACAATTGGAAGCAAGGGGAAACAGCTAGCCTGACTCTGTAGCCTACTAACACCTCTAAACCTAACTAATTAATATGTTACATCTTGGTTGCTTAATTTGTGCACAAAAAGAAATTAAAAGACAACTATTTATGGTTTCAGGGTGAGTCTGTAAGGGCACGATAGTACCAAACCTGGCAACCTCACTGAGATGACAAGACAAAAACAAGTCTTTTTTTTTGCATTTTTTTTTTTACATTTTGGACAGAGCCAGGCTAGCTGTTTCCCCATACTTACAGTTTTTATGCTAAGTTAGGCTAATTGCCTTCTGGCTCTATCTCAGTATTTAAAGGACCAGTGTGTAGGATATAGTGGCATCTAGTGGTGAGGTTGCAGATTGCAACCGACTGAATACCCCTCCTCCTCACCCTCCTGTTCCATGCGTGTAGGAGAACCTACAGTGGCCGCATAACTCGTGAAAAACACAAAAGGCCCTCTCTATAGCCAGTGTTTGGTTTGTCCATTCTGGGCTACTGTAGAAACATGGTGGTTCAACATGGCAGCCTCTGTGGAAAAGGACCCACTCCCTACGTAGATTTAAAAGCTCATTCTAATGTAACGAAAACACAATGACTGTTATTTTCAGGTAACTGTACACTAATTAAAACATAGGCTTCTCATGAATATTATATTCCATTTCTGCCAAGTCCGTTCTGCGAGATGCAAATAAATTCTACACACTGCACCTTTAAGTCTTAAATTAAGTCTTTCTTTATGCATCCATGTAGTTAAATTATTACGCTATACTAATGGCAATTGTACACAGAGACGTCATAATAAAAAAGAACATATACAGTAAATTATTTAAAAACTGATTACTTCAATTTTCTCTTCAAATTTTTATAATTTGCAGACCCTAATGATACAACCCAATTTACAGTGCATTACCACAGTGTCACAATATTTTTGTTTAGCATTAGTTAAAATTATATTGTTTTTAGTGCTCTTTGAATTATTCATCATTTAGCTAATGTGGTTTAGATGATGGTACTATACAGACAATAGTTTGCTTAGACCTCTCTTTGTCTTCATTTGTTGTTTTTCTTTTTTGCATCATCACAGCTGGAAACTTTGAATGTTTGGCAGGTTCGTGCCCTCTCTGGCCTGTGTTCAGCCTCCCTCCCCATTTTACCGGTGCTTTTAAGCAACATTTTTAAAAATTCATTTCAAGCCCTCGGACTTCTTATCTTCGAGTTCTTTTCTGTAGTAGACATTTCTTCACTGCAAGTGAGACACAAATGTTCTTCCTTGAAAATGGGAAGCAATCTTGTCCGAAAAGACGGTGAAATGTAGAAGGTAATACTTTGATGTTCTCTTTCATATTCATGCTTTAGATAAATATTTCATTTTGGTGTTGCCCTGATGTTTCCCAGTAATGCACTGTAGCCACCCCAGGCACAGCCTATGGTGAAATAAGAGCCCTGCCCACATGGGAGAGCTTGTTTTCAGCACAGTAAAAGCAGTCTGAATGCTGGAACCTCCTTAAGGCTGGAGGGGTGGAGGGGTAGAGGGGTGATGGGCATGTTGAAGGGAGGAGGGTTGGAGGGAGAAAAAGATAGATGAGGAGAGGGATGCAATATACATGGGGAGCAACCGCTGACTCAGAAGTGATGCAGGATGGGAGCATAGACGGGACTACTTGGTGCTGAATCAGGGCTTGTTACCATCACAGGGCTCCTCTGGGACCATGATGTCAGCCCCGGGACAGAGAGAGGAAGGGAGACAAACAAAGGGATGAGAAGGGAGAGGGAGGTGGAGGTGGCAAGGGAATCCACGGGGGGATTGACAAAGACCTACAGAGATGATCCACAGATGGCTGCTGAAAGCTGCAGGAAAACACAAGGCATCAATAGAGACGTATTGCAGAGCTACAAATCAGATTTTCGTCCCCCTTGATGAAATTAGTTTCATGACTAGAATGATACTTATTGGTTTCTTTGTAATTATGGTGATTGATACAATGGCATGGTGCTACAACCTTTATTTACTTGTTACTGATTGGCCCAAACTTGCACTGACTCTGCCTTGTTTACGGTTGCCTCGTTAGATGAGGCCTGAGGTATGGAAGAAAGACTGTTTGTGTGCTGGTGAGTGATAATCATAATCCCAATCTGGGCGATTAGTGTTATCCTGATATTATAATATTATCATACCAACATCCACTCATACAAGCCAGATGTCCTGATGTGACGCTCAGTTCAGTTCATTTCAAAGTATTATCTCAGACTGTGTTAGCGTTTTAGTGGCCCTTAGCTTTCAGCTCTTAGACATTGACACTGATCTCTTTAGCATCGTTGAGGGACAAAGCAAATCCCATACGACTGTAACTGACGAAGGAAATGAAGTAAAGGTGTGTGGGGAGAAACTATTATCTCAATCTCAACAGATAACTTTGACTGCTGCCTCAAAGTATTAGAATTTGCAATAAACTTTTGTTCCTACATGCAGCAGATTAAGATATTTGGTATTAATTTGCATTAATCAGAGTATTAAGCATTACAGCAAGGCACCATAGGTGAAAATGACAATAATTGATCAAATCTATTGTTGATTAATTAAAATTTTAGATATGCTGTCTATCATCAAAATCATCTATCAATATTTTGAACACACCATAACATGCCCACTGTGTACTGAGTACACAGCACAAAACTAAAGATATTAGCTGCCATTTTCTGGAGAATGATGTTTACGTTTCCAAGATAACATCTGTCAGGTAACATTTGCAATATATATTGATTTTAGCTACGCTAGTAGCATTGCTTGGGCAATGTCTGTCGGTCAGTCTGACACCACTTTGGACCAAATATCTTACTTTTGGATGGATTTCAAATAAATTTGGAACGTTTATGTTTCCCACTGGGTGAATTGTTATTTACTTTTGGTGGTCAATTTGTTTACTATGATCAAATATCTGCAAAACTAATTCCCTTCAGCCTCACTTGTACTTTGTGTTCATGCTAATTAGCAAATAGGTTACTAGAATGCTAACATGCTAAACTAAGATGGTTAACATGGTAAACATTATACCTGCTAAACATCAACACGATAGCATTGTCGTTGTAAACATGTAAGCATGCTAACTTTAGCTTTAAGTCCAAAGCATGGCTGTAGCCTCTGTAGTCTTGTTTTCAACTAATTTTGTGTTTATGGTCATCAAAGTTAGCCTGCTGCCTCTTACCAAAATGTAGCTGGTAATATATAAGTTATAATGATGATGCTATTGATGTTGTTAGTTCTTGTTGTTATTGAGATATTTAACAAAATAGTCTGATAATTGCACAACAATATCATCATTTTTACATATTGTAAATACTGTAGTTAAGTATTACATTGACAAAATAATCTTAGGTCCACTTACTTGCTTTTTCCCACAGCTCATTTGTCATAAAGTCTCTTTAATTCTGTTGCCAATGATAAGAATAAACTTTTATCAACTGCTAACCATTACAGCTAAGTGAACCATCAAGTTTTTCCTTCAATGAAACTCAATGAGAAATTAATGTAATAATGAGCAAATTCATACATTTTAGTGAAATATTAGCTTATCTGAATATAATAATAATAATATAAGCCATAATACAGGAAGTGATTTCTTCATAGAAATATTATGATATAGTGCTAGAGAAAAAGCCTCCCCAAATTTTACTTAAATGCTGATACATTCAACTAATAACAGTGTCATTTGTATTTCTGGGCTCTGGTAGTTTCTTATTCTAGTGGATAATTAATGAAAGTGAGTCACGATGTATTTCCAGTGCTGTTACAAAAGGGCTTGATTGCCATTCAGCAATCTACATCATCGTCAGCAGTCATACAGACATGACAGGAGAGACAGCTGGATGCAGCCAAAAGAAACTGTCAGCCACTCCTCTCTACATCCACAGACAAAAACGAACTGACATGCTTCAGGCACACAGTCTGAACATTGAAATTATTCTGGGAGGTGTAGGAGCTCATTAACTGATGTAGATATAAGCGAGGCAAGTTAAGAGAAAATTTAATTCCAATGCTTCATCCCAAAATAACTTCTGGGGTAAATCACAGATTTTTGATGTCCTACTGAGTATGAACATCTCTGCACTGCAGTAAAGTATCTAACAGATATCAAGCTTCAGATACACACGATAAGATCTAGTAGTTCAATTCATACTGCATATGCACTGGCCTTAAAAGTCTATAAAAGGCAAAGTCTGCAGACTAACAGTGAGTCCATTGGCCATTATTATGCAGAGAGAATATTGATGAGATGGAATAGGGACAGGGGCATTCCTTCCCTCAGAGGCTGCAGTTGAAGATAGCCAATTAAGAACAGAGGTCAGTCGGAAAGACAGAGGAGAGGGCAAGATTTGGGGGGGGCGGGAAAAGTCTGCCCCTTTCATCTGAGTATATTATTACCAAGAATATGCTGGAGAAGAGGAGGGAGATTTTAGAAAAAGGCCAGACATGGCAGACCATGGTGATAGCACCACATAATGTCAGCGCAAAGTGACTTGGTCTCCGTGAGAACGGGGTCAGGCTAATGCTCGTTTCATCTTATTGGGGGAGAGTGATGCCAAGCTGAGCTGTCTGACAGAGAGCTTATGGAGGGAGAGGAGTTGTGCTACCCCACTATGTGTGTGTGTGTGTGTGTGTGTGTGTGTGTGTGTGTGTGTGTATGTGTGTGATGCCAGGCTTAACGCTGCCAGTCTCCGCCCCATCACTGCTTGGGTGATGTCATATGTCTGTGTGTGTGTGTGTGTGTGTGTGTGTGTGAGCATGTGTATTTGCAGCCTTGTGATCCATCTCTGGACAAAGAATCAAGTCACTGCCAAGCTTGGATGCAGTGGAAGGAAGGAGGTAGGCAAATTCAGAATAAATCACATGGGTAAATAAACAAACTGAGCTCATTTTTAACACATTCTTTTCTCAGTTTCAGCCCCCCTTCAGATCTTGACAGTCTTGGTATCTTCCTTACATTGAGGACAGGGGATTAGAATGATGTTTTGGTCACACTTACTTAACTTGATTGATGCCTGGCTGGTGCTTAACAGCCTGTTCATAGAGTACACAGCGCAAAAGGTCTGATCTCTGATTGTCTGTTCAATTAATTGTCACCAAATGCTTTCATGTGATTGTTTTTCACTCTATAGCCCTTGCAAATAAAGGATAGGGCTGACATTATTTTATAATTTATCTTATTATCAATGACCTGAACGTACAAAATGTGTTTTGTACGTTTTGTACCTTCCAGACTTCCCCATCCTTCCCCAAGTACATTCATTCCTACTGAAGATGTAAATATTTGTAAACAGGTCATAAATGAATACTTTCATTTTTCAAAAAGGCTCAATAATTTCCTAAAACACCTGGGCACTCTAGTTTTTTAGCTAATATTACTCAACAGGAGTAAATAGTGCATTTGTTGGGGACTATTTTCAGCTGTGGATTAATACACATTGTTGCTCTAGTGAGTATTCACAGCAGCAGAACAGTGTATGTGGGATTTAGTCAAAATAAATAACACTATGTGTGTTCATGGTAATGAAGGAACATGTCACCCAGTACAACTGTGTGGCCCATTGATGTGTTTCTAATAGTTTTTGGACAACAACGGGGTTCTACGGCACAGGTGTTATATCAGGCACAGGCACAATATTTGTTAGAAGGATCAATTCATTGTTGATTTTGGTCTTTTCATGGGATTAGTTAACTATGAGAAAAATATAGAATGTTTCTAGTCTTATGATTCAAACCCCAAGGCTCCTGAATCTCTGGGAATTTTCTTTGTGACTTCAACAGAAACATTCATTCATTCATGTCATAATGATGACTCATGCAATTTACATTTACAAGGATACATTTCTTTTATGTCACTTTTTTTTCCTTCTACACTGTTTAGGGTCAATCGCACAAAACGGGGTGTAATTATAGATTAAAAAATCAGGCAAAAACTCACAAGGTAGACGGGTGACCTATATTTAATAATTAATTACCCTGATGAAATCACTACACATCTTTGTGTTGCTTCACAGAAATGAAAGGATAAGGCTGGCACTATTGTTGCTGTCTCTTATTGCCCAGAAACCCCATGAAAAGACAGAAACCAACAATGAATTCATACTGTTTAAACAGGAATTATGCTTTTGCAAAGATAAATGTAAAAGACCTATGCAGAAGAGGGTGCTATAGGTCAGTATAGGTCCCAGAAGAGCCAACGCACACATCTCCCAAATCTCCCAAATGCTTATTATGCAAGTTAATTTGTTGATCTGACTTCTGTCGATAGATGTGTTTGAAGCAGAGACAAAAAAGGTAAAATATATATAGTATAAGTATAAAAGAAACAGCCATGCAAATGTCCCAGTGCACATTCGCCTACATGCAGCCCAGAGGACCATGTTTCAGCCTTAACAAAGCTTGATATAGCTTATTCCTTTGTCTATTGATGTTCAAAACAAACATAAAATCACATAAATGAGCCATGATGAACATGAGCACTGAAGTTTATTATGAGTCAGTCCCTCTTAGATTACTGCTGTAAATACTCACTAGTGCACCCAATGTGTATTAATCCACAACTGAAAATAGTCCCCAACAAACGCACTATTTATTCCTGTTTGAGCAATGTTTCCTAAAAAATATGGATGCCAGCTGTTTTAGGAAATTCTGAGCCTTTCTTTTTAACACGAAACTATTAATTTGTGACAAATTTGTCAAGAGTTACATCTTTAGCAGGAACCAATGGGAAAGTATTATGAGATGGATCAACACAACGTTAGATTTGGTCTTTTCAAGATATTTGTCGACAATAGAAACATATAGAGCAATTCCAGCCTTCTCCTTTTGTGTGTGGATATTTTGCAGCAGCATTTCCACGGCTCAGGAGTTTATTGAACTGAAGCTCCTGTAGCTTACAAAGTCTTTTCCTATCTCTCTATCTTGTGTTTCTATCCTCTCTCTATTTCTCCCATGTCTACTATCTTTTCTTCTTCTCTCCATCTTTCCTCCTGAGGCTCCTGTGTGTCGGAAATGGCACGTTGACTTCCACGTGAAGGCTTTTCTATTCGCTGGGCTGCCTGCCTGCCTGGCATCCTCTCTGTGACCCATGTCTGCATGGCCTCAGTGCCAGTCTTATCATCCAACCTCCCTCCCTCTCGTTTTGTGTCCTTCTCTACAGTATATGTCTCTCTATACTCACTGTCTCCTCCAGAGCAGCTGGATTTCTCCTTCATTTGCCTGGCCATGGGGGGTTAGGGACTCACAGAGAGCAATAGAGGCTGAAAAGCACAGAACAGTTGAGTACCTAAAGGCTGCTGCTGCTGTAGTTCATTCACTTAGGTTCGATTGACAACACAGCGTTTGGCTCTAATCTGCCTGTGAAAGGAACCGCAGTGCATTTCTGAGGCAATCACACAACTTCCTTAACGTAAACCAATAGCTAACCGCTTATACCAGGCTATTCAATTATGTAAGAAGACAGAGAGCTTTCCTCTCCTTCTGCTCTGTGGAATTACAAACATACTGTCTCGTTTCTTTAGATTTGTAAAAGTGTGTACAGTTAGATTCTCAGTGTAAGAGCTGATGGATGATTGTGACATTTAGGCCTGACAATTCACTGCATCCACAGCTACATGTGGATATTGCATCCACATGAATTTCTTGTCATTTTGGTTTATTTTTCAATTTTTTTTTTTTGTGTGTGTAAACTGCTCACTTGAAGCTAACAGGGCCCCACACCTTACCATACCCAACTGACATCATGCATGTCCTTTGTCCTATGCACATCATATGTCCTCAGTGCAGCCAAATCTATTTTTCACTTTCTCTCATACTCTAAAAAAAACATGATTGCATACAATGTCATAAGGCCCAAGCTTCTCTCAAGGCTAGGTTACCCTAGCAACAAGTTACGTAGCAGCAGTCTGGGCGAGGGGAGCTACCTCAGAGGAGAGGAGGATGCCTGACAATGGAGGTGGAGACTAACAGGGACATTTTAGCAAAAACAATAAGTCACAAATGGATTACACATTTCTGTTTTGCATGAATAAATTATGAAGATTAATACATAAACACACCATATGCAGTAGAGCCATTGCTATATGTTAAAGAAATAATGTTTCTCTTCTGTAATATATGGGCCAAAGCATTAGCTAATATAATGTAATTCACACAAGTGCTTTACTGTGTCTGCAGAGAGACAAAGAGCCATGGGTGTATGGTCTCATCTCCTGTCAGCAGGGATGCTGGGGCGCAGCCAGACAACCAGCCTGCACAAAGGTTCACTCATGGCTTCCAGACACACACACCCTCTTCACTATCAATCTCCACCTCCACAGGTTAGAAGCAGCATTCGAGGTGATTAAACCGAAACAAAGTCGAGGAGTGAGTTTTCTTGATACTATTCCCTACTAACGTCGAGACAACACTGGGTGTGTCCAAGTCAAACTCCTCACTGGGTTTAATACTAAAACCCCGTGCAAGAATGTAAAACTAAAACCTTCAATTCATGGTTTTAGTCACCACATTTATGTAACAAAATGTATTTATGTCAAAGTTGATGTAAAAATTGCATTTTAGCCATTTTCTTTGTACCAGACATAACAAAAGAAATTCTCCCGTCGGTGTGGAAGCATGATGTGGGGTGAATGATAATTTAGTGAATGTCTCCATCTGCTGTACACCCAGAGGAACTGCTGCATTATGTAACAGGAGTGTGCTAAGAAAGCTACTACAGAAGGAACAGAAAGAAAGCATGTCTTGCCTTGTGTTCCCTTCAAGTGCTCTTTTTATGTTCTTACCTTACACTTCAGAAGATGTAAAATGATTGGCACCATTTCAAGTGCCTTTCAATGGACTGTAATCCAATACAAGGCAGCTATGTAGTACTTAGCATAGAAGAAAGAAAAGTGTATAAATTATCCTGTTATTGTGGCAACACGATCTACATCATAAAAGAACTCAGGCTCTCCATGCTGTATGCTTTGATTTGCCATTTTGTGTGGTCAACTTGTGATATATCCAATAGCTGTAGGCAGCATGAGACTGTGGTTAATGTATAGCACATGAAATCTGTATTGGCTGTGCTTTAAGCAAAGACAACATGTAATGTCAGGTCAGCAGATTGTGGTAAAAAAAAAAAAAAGAAGTAATTTTGCATGATTGCAAATCTAAAGGTCTGCTAGTATCCACTAGAGGCTGCAATGTTCATTATACCCCACAATATGAAACTGTGGATGTGATAACGAACATACTGATACCTGTAAAAAGCTATTGGGACATTAAAATAACATGAGTTTGTTTTCTGGAAAGAATGAATATATATGCTCATCAAAATTCATGGCAACCTTTCTAGACTAAAATATATTTGGTTAAAGGCAAGCAGCAACTATCACGGCTTGAGGCTGAAGCCAGTGTGGAAGTACATTAAAGTGCAGTACCACTGACGGTCACTAGATGCTGGCTCAAAAAAATCCCTGGACCCAACTGACTCCTATTTTTCAAGTCATTATGGTCTAAATTGCTAAATTTGAGCCCTCTAATAAGTACACTGGTGGTCATTTTGAAAATTATTGCTCCTTGACATGATTGATTCACAATTCACTCACCTGCTGCTCTCCCCGGTTCTGGGACTCACACTGAGTCAGACTATTGTTGCAATATTTCGGTAAATTTAATATTACTGGATTATGATACATGCCATGTTTTTAGCCCGAGTGTGCAACACTAGCGTTCCCAGTGAGCGAGCATTTGCTTTGGTCCAAGGTAGCATGGTGTGTTTCCAGATTGTGAAAGGCAACACCCTGCACTCCTTATTTGGAAGGTCCTGGCTCCAAACGGAAAAGATGGCACCGACCATAAACTGCAACTCTGGGCTTCAAACCTAGTCCAATGTAAACCAGTGCATGATGTTAAAGGTGGTGTTTTGACCTGAGGATGATGCAACAGATCTTCATCAGTTAAATGAAAATTGAGTGGATTCATGAATTTTACCTGATGAAGGTCTGAGAACGGAAACATCACAAATAAAGTGAGTACAAGTGATCAACAGTGTACATTTGGCCTGATGGTGGTGCTTTGACCACCACCATCAGAGAGAGAGAGAGAGAGGAAAGGTCAGTGAGGTCAGCGGAAGCATTTGAAAACCTCTATTAATATTCATACTGAATTTCATGGCAATCTGGCCAGTAGAGGTCAAGATAACTTTTTTGCACTGTGTTGGATGTTGGATAGATTAGTCCACCAACATGACTTCCATAGACCCCCTCACTTGAGGGATCTAAGAGCTAAAACTAGAGCTGCAACAATTATTTGATTTGTCGATTTTTGAGTCATTTTTTAAGACAATAATGTCCAAATTCTGTGATTCTAGTTTCTCAAATGTGAATATTTTCAGGTTACCTTGGGCTCTGGGTCGACATTTTTCACCATTTTCTGGTAAATGGCTGCATTAATATGGCACTTTTATCCAAAGCGCTTCACAATGTATCTGCTGCTCATTCACCCATTCACACACCAATGCCTGCAAGCTACCATGCAAGGTGCTGGTACAACCATCCAGAGCAATTTGGGGTTCAGTTTTTTGCCCAAGGACACTTCAACATGTGGACAGGAGGAGTTGGAGATCAACCAACCTTCTGATTAGTAGCCAACCTGCTCTACCTCCTGAGCCACATCCACGCAAACAAATGATCAAACTAATCGATTAACTGAGAAAATAACTGACAGATCAACCGATAATGAAGACAATCGTTAGTTACAGCCCTAGCTAAACAATATTATTGTATGCTGATATCATTATCATAATTTCAAAAAATCACCATCATTATTGTCATCTAACATACAGCAAGATTTCTCAATACCACTCCAAAAAGCAAAACTCAAACTAAACATTTTCTGAAGTTCTGCTCTGTCTGTCCTTCCTAAATTATAGTCATAATCATTTAAATATCATCCTTATTTTCAACATACCTTACCGAATGTACGCCAAAATGTAAAGGTCAAGCATTAAGACTGTGAGCCTTGTATAGAAATAAAACAATTGAACACACTGATATGTAAAGCTTGTGGGTTTAATATGGCAAGTTCCACCACCGGATAGAATCAACATATGGGATTCAATCCAGCTAAGTAAAATATATGCACCACTTAGAGATCAGGACACTACAAAATACACCTCTGATTCATCAACCCCCAAAAAAGTGTTGCTCATACAGCTTCAGATAGACCATGAACACTTTCTCTTCAGCATTAGTAGTAGTACAGCATCAAAAACAGAGGCTGGGCAGCAGCACGCCAGGCTTTCCTTGTTGCATTTGTGAAACACATCCACATAAAGACACGGCCACCGGTAAGACATCTTCAAATAGAGACAATTACACAACATCACTTCCTTGTGGGTACAGTATGTGAATAAAGTCTGGTAATCATACAGGCAGTATGTATGACACACATGGGTTATACTACAATATAGTATATATACAGTAGCAGTGAGTGAATAGCTGTCAACTGTGGACTCTCACTGTGTTTCTCGCTCTCCGTCTTGTGTCTTATTCACAGCTCTGCTTATGTGTTGATGAGTGTGAACAGACTTTTCTCCGTGCAGAGCGGCAGAAGGCGAGTGTGCTGCCGTTTTCTGCACTTGAAACACATTGTGGCTGTGGTGTTGCTTGATGCTTGCGCCCGTGCCCATTCAGTGGGCATATGCTGCTGATGCTATAAGCACGTGCGAGGAGTCTTGCTCTGCAAAAAGCCCTGCTCAAGTTTACGCAAAACTGCCGGCTTTTCCTGACAGATAGTAAGATCTGCAAATGCAGATTTGCAGAATGTTACAAAAGTATTTTTCTTTGTTTTTCTTCTTTACAGTTTAAGCAGTAAAGATGTGTTGTGATAACTCCCATTAAAATTGAGGAAACATCAGTAGCCCCAAAAGAGTTGATAACAGTACTTCACAGAGAAATAACACAACACACATTTTCGGTTGTAAACTGCCACTAGGCACATTTTCAGAGGTTTGGAAATGAAGAGACTTTTAAAAGCAGCCTTGAGCAAAGAACAAAAAGGAAATCTTAGAATTTTTCCCAGTATTATAATGAAGCAGTGTGTATATTGTTGGCAGTGGAACACTATTCTCTAAAGGAATGTCTCAAGATATGGACAGCTCTTCCACATTATCACCTCACACCATATGGACACCTAAAAAAAATGGATCAAATCCCTGGTTGTTGTTACTAGGATCAAAACAGTCTGGTGATGAGGGGTAAAAACTGCACATTTACAATGTAGATATACTGTACAGCCTCAGATTTTAAAACATACAGTAGATCAAAAGCAGAAGTGAGCAAGACAACACAGAGAGTTCCCAGTTTTCTTAAATCCACTGTTTTCTTATTTCATGTGTTCCATTTTGCAGCCAGTTAAATTAAAAAGCTTTCAGCACTGCCGGCTGCTTTAAAACTCCCTCCTACTATTGTCAATGTAAAATAACACACATCACTATAAAACAAAAATCAGCAAGAAATGTAAGGAAATGGTACATATTACAGTTTGACTTATGAGATCTTTTTCTTTAGAGATTTAAATAAATCATACAAAAATAGTAGTGTACAGTTTACAATCTGTCATGGTCCCTTTGATTCTCAGTGTAGTGTCCGTGGTGAGTGTATAACACACACACACTCACTGGTTCATAACTAAGTGATGTCTGACTCTTTTCAGATAGTGCTGAGTGCCAAACAGTCCTAAGCTCGTGGCTTCAGTCCTTCAGGAGTCGGTCCGTCACTCTCCCTCCGTGGTTCAGTTGTTTTGCAAACAGACTGACTCTCCACAGATCATCAGTCTTTCTCCCACAGGTCTCCCTCTATCTCGTTGTCCGTCCCTTCTCTCAGGTTATCGCTGCAGGCCTCCCGGGAGGTAAATAAACAAGTCCCTACGATCCCTCTTTCCCCTCGGAGCTCTCCGGCGGTGCTGGAGGCTCCTCGGCTGTGGGTGACTGGGCCCCTCCTGGACCATCTGCGCACAAACCCAAGAAAGACACAATAAGAAATATGTTGCTATGCTGTTGTTATTTTCAAGTGCAAAAAAAATGTCATTTTATGGGTCCTATTGTATGAAAGAATACCAAAACAGTTTCAAAATCACCAATTGCACCAATTGCTTTAAACATGAAGTGTGTTTCTCAAACATCTTGGACTAATTTGGGGCTATAGTGGGAAAATTCATCATGTCCAGAAGTCTAGGATCATGGGGAAACAAATAAGTGTATGCTTACTTTAGATTGTTTGCACTTTCATACACACAATGTTCCAAATGTAACGGAACATTGTAAGTTAATTGACTTAAAACTATTCAGCAGGCAGAATTGGCTGGTAAACAGTCTTAAGATTTGACAGTGCACAGAGATAGGCTTATAAAGACAAGAGTGAGCAAAGCCAGAATTGTACTTCATTACATTTTGGAGCACACAAGACTAAATTTAGCACACCTGATAGCTACTCTCATGCCAGAGTCGTGATGAATGACTGAGGGATGATTCTGGCTTGCAAGGAGCAATCCTAGTCCAGAGCTGGCCCAAATGCTTATATCTGGAGCTGATTCTCAGACCAAAACAAATCTGAGACTTTGTCATATCTGACAGCCATATATGGACCAGGGCCGGGGCCCGGGGGGCCAATTGTCACAGCCGAATGCACAAACACTCAGCTACCTGGGTAGCTAGTGGTGTCAGGCATGGGTTGGATTTGAATTGGAAGTGAAACATCATCACATTAGAATAGGTTTTTTCTCAGTGTGCCCCATCTTCTTTTCTTTGCCTGAAGGATTTTAACTATTAAAAAAAAATCTGAACATGTAGATGTAGGTCTGGTAAAATTCTTGGCAGGTAACATTTCACTTCAACTTAAGTACTGAGAATCTAGCAGAGTCTAACAACTGACTTTAACTACAATTTTTTTTGTTGTGCCTTTGCCTTATTCTCAGTATTGTAATGATAAAAAGAAAGAAATCGTGGTGCTCTTCACCTTTGAGGGACAGCTCAGCCAGTTTAAGAGGCAGGTCACCAGGGTTTACACCTGCTGGAGAGCCCAGAATGTCAGGCAGGGCATTTCTCCTCCCCGAGCGGCCCGAGGAGGCAAAGTCCAACACCGGCTCTACTTCCGTCATTCCGACCTGACCCTCTGCAATAAAAAGAGGGACAGAGTACAATGTCACATTTTTGGTTGTCCTTGAAAATAGTCCTCTACAGCGAAGAAAAAAAGAGGGTGATTGTCAGTTAGAATGAAGCACACAATATTGTGCTCCATAAATCACACATGTTCAGTTCCGTAACATCTATGCTAACGTGATGGAAACATAAATAATGCATTATTTCACTTTTTTCAATGTAAATCCTCACAGTTCTGAGTGATATTAGCTGAATTAGCTGAATATTAGCTGAATAGCTGTGCAGTTAAAGTAATACTGCTGTTTGCTTGGTTTGTTAGTTAGCTAGCTCTTGCTAACTAGTTTGTTGGAGAGCTGAATAGCAAAAGAAACAGATTCGTAGTAATGCTAAATATTAAAGATCACCTGGATTGGCACCAATTACATGAGGCTGAATCTTTAACTCAACAACAAGGATTTTGTTCTTTTAGCATGCATGGGAAGACCTATGTGTAATAAAGTAACAAACCTGCACGGAAACAGCAAATTAACTCAACATTAATTCCCTGTTAATTCTCAAAGTTATCCATGACACAGGTTAATTAGCATTAGCTGTCCAGTTACAATTTGTGTTTGTCCAAAAGACTAGCTAGGGCTAGCTAATCAATTTATTGGACTATTGCATAGCTAATAGAAAAAGAAGCAGAATTGTAGAAATGTTGTTGAATAATAAAGATGTGTATTTTAGTCTGATGTAACAAAGATTTACATGATTTACATGTATTTCTCGGTCTTATTTTTATAAACTTATTTTTGAAAACTAATGAGAAAACCTCTATATACTAGTACAGTAACTAAATTCCACTCCAAATACATTTTAAATGATGTAGTTAGTCTGTTATTTTTCCCTTAGCAGATATGTACACCGGTATTTTTTTTATGTTTTTTTATGTCATTACTTCTGAAATAATCTATAAATTACACTTTCAGTAATACGGAGCCCAGCTGTGGCCGTTTATCTTGACATATATATCTTTAAAACAACATGCATCTAATCTGTGTAGTGATTTGAGCGTCAAGAGAAAAGATTTATCACTGAAGCAGAGGATGTGTCTGTCTGGTCTCATGGCAACCAGCAGCTGGGGAGTCAGCTCTGGGCTACACTGGTGACAGGCAGAATTACATCCCTTGTCACACACACACACACACACACTCAAATACAGCGAGCCGCTGTTGCTATGGCAACAACACAGAAAAAGCACCACTGGCAGGTAAACATATGACTCCGACCCATTCTCTCACTATCTCACTTTCTCTCCCCGTCTCTCCCTCTTTTGTTGTGTTGCCTCGCTTTAAATAACCATACCATTCTGTGGAGCAAAATCCCATTTCCCATCGCTCTCTTTCAACAAAGGAATGACATGTGAGTTAATGCGTACTTGCAGCTATAAACTCACAGACATACACACAATTTAGATTTCTAGAAAAAGGGCCACAGGTTGGCCATCTGTTAGCCTCAAGCACACTTGCAGCTTAGCCATTGAGCTCATATAAGCCACACTAGTGTATTGTGGCCTATTTTTTTTAATAATTCCGTGAGCATAAACATATTTCCTCCAACACTTTCACATAATCACATGTTAAGTGCTGAGCCTGTGACTCTGCACATAGAGGGAGGAATGACTGTAATGGCAGGGCAATGTAAACACAATGAAATGGCAGCTTCTGCATGGCTTTGATTGATTAAAGGTGACAGATGTAGCATTTTTAAACGTCAGTACATCATTATCAAATTTAATTGTGCTACCCATCATTACCATTACCATTACCATCAATTTTATTCAATTCAAGCCCATTACTTCACTGCCCCTCCCCCAACACAGCATCCTTGGCTTAACTGAACATGATAAACATACAGTAAGATACTAATAATTAATGTAGTCATGATTTATTGATGTCAGAATGCTGCAAATTTGTTGCACATTTAATGTCCTGCCCTGCAGGACACCCTTACAATACTACGACCAGGGCTGTAGCCATGATTATAACAATGAGGAAAAGAGTTCTCCCAACACACCTCCCCACCACTCTCAAATTATTTTAAATGGAAACCAAAAAGAAGTAAGCATATTTTTATAAATTATTATGATTTTCATCTTATTTATTTAGTTAATTTGTTCTAAATGCCATTTCAAAACCAGGAATAAAATGATGGGGGTGTTTAATGTTTTTACAATATTTATTGATGAATTTCCTGTCAAATTTAAATGTATTGTATCAAAAAATACTGGAATCAGCCTATAAAATATCCACTACAGGGCTTTAAAAAAACTGCAAAAAACAAACAAAAGAAACCCAAGTTTGAATAAACATCTGATTCTGAACCTTATCCTAGTCCTACACTATTTGGATTGATGTTGTTTCGTTCATTCGGTGTGCCTCACTTGACTGACAAGCTAACATTACAGTGAGACATCTGCATTTTACATTTTCAGCAAAGAAGCCTTACTATTAGCCACAGTTGTTGTGGTGTCAAATCAAAAATGCTTACAAGCATTACATTACATGCTTACATTACTTCTTCATGCTAGTGACTCCATTTTGCATTAGCTAAAACATCAGCCTAGCAATGGTGGTCTATGGCTGTGTCTGATATCACTCTTTCATTCACGCATTTACTATTGTCTATATACTATAATAGACATTCAATAGTGTACTGTACAATTGAGGTTTCAAGATGTATTTAGCATCAGCTTTAGTCATACATTGGTAATTGTTGCATCTATAAAATGTGGTGCACCGCATAGTGGAATTGTTGCAAAAAGTAGTGAACATACTGTGGACACTACTTTTTTTCCTTTGTGGAATTACTGATAGCACTATATAGTAGATACACACACTCAGATAAAATGTTGATACATTTAGTACACTATAATTCAAACAGATGATTATAGAATATTTAAAAAAAACTGAATAATAGTTCACATTTCAAATAAAAAGTGACTGCATAATCCACCATGAGTGTGATTTAATTGTGGAATGTTAAGTCCACCCATTTTACTTAACTCCCCAAATGAATATAAAGTACAGCTGGCGTGGCCTCAGTGTCCTCAGCGGTAGCTTTGGCTAATTTCAGGTCTTTGGATTGAAGTGGTGTGGTGACCCTGTCTGCTCAGTATTAAACATGGCATTCAGTAGGATTGTACTGTAGGTGTCCATGTGAGCCAGGACATTGTTCCAGTTTTCCTTCTTAGGCCCCACATGTCAAAGCTCCTCTTTGTCTTGGATCAGAGGCTTTAACTGAAAGTCAGACACAATAGGAGTGTAATCACAGCTGAGCAGCAGGTAGGACACTTCTCACAGCTTGTCTCTCTGTCCTGCTTCGGTCTTTCTGACAGGCTTGTCAAACTGAAAAACCTATTGTTAATGAAAAGCTAGGATTTGTCTGTTAATCTGAATAATGAAAACTAGACCTTTACTGATCTATTGACTTTCCGTAATGTCAGGCCTATACTGACCTTTTATTTAATACTACACACTGGCCACAGTCACACATTGCTGATGTGACAGCTTTCTTGTATGAGGTGTGAGGATTTTCCTCAGCAGCTTCAGGGGAAGCTGCCTCAGTCCTCCTTAAGAAGCTGTTTCCCCAGCTATAGAATTGGTTTTAGCATCCAATGATGTTTTAAGTGTAGCATAAAAGTCTTCCCTCTTCGTAATTTTTTAGATAAATATTCACGGGGCATCAGTACAAATCACTGGCTTTCAATGTTTTCAATCCAGAAATATCAGTGTCAATAACAACCTTGGAACACCACCATTAGTCAAGTCCAATCCTAATTAGAACATCTGTTGGGTAACTTTCATTAAGCCATCCGATTATACATTGAACAGGCAGTGACCCGTCATCTGAACAGGTTTAGTTTAGCTGTTAATCCAACAACAGTTTAGATAGGATTATCCTGTCAAGAAAATTGACCTAGATACTGTGATGTCTGCGCTAGCTCAGTCAGACACAGGAACAAGCCGCAGGTATGTTACGCAACAAGGTAGAGTTATAAAAGCCTTTTGATAGAAGAACTGTCAGAAGTCAAGGATTGTTTACTAAGAGGGTGCAAAGATGCTGATTTAAAAAAAAGAAGACAAAAAGACCATCCTTCTTGTTTTCTCTAAAACTGTGAACATGTGACAGCATTGCAATTAAATAAGAGCTTATTAATATTGCAAATTGCTACCTGGGCTATTTCTAAACACAGTGACCTCTATAATTCTGCAACAAATTGTACAGTGTGTACTTGAAACATCATCCATCTTGCAGGGCCACTGTTTAAATAATCATGCAGCTAAAATTATTCGCTCATATCTTGTCAGTTGGACACGTGCAAATGAAAAGAGGCCTTTTTATCCATGTCTTCTCCTGTGCATTTAAGAGAGCAGGTCTGTTGTATCTCTGATCTTAAACAGCCCTCACTGAAAGCATCACATTCAATGTTGATGGGTAATTTTGACCACAACAGCAGAGGGTACTGTCTCTGATCAAACCGCACAATAATCTCAACGGCAGTGAGAGTGGCTCTATTCAGAAGAAGCCTTGGTGGCTTTCGAGAGAGTGCCTTTTATTTTAAATGGAATACATGTCCAAGGACCCTGAGCAACAAGAAAGCTTGTCTCAACAAACATTGCACTGACGGTGAATAGAGGCTTTCAGCACCACGGACAGAGCAAAAGAAAGAAAACGGGTGAAAACAGACAGAGATGCTGGGAGCTCGATAACCTGTCAACCAACACAGACACCTCTTCTGGTGTGAAGAAAATGTCAAAACCAAACTCTATTCAAGAACCTGTCAGGTAAATGTGTAACATTTGTTATTGACAAATCCTACACACCTAGTATAACATGACTGTAGACCTTTCAGAAACAGATTCATTCTTACCCACCAGGACACCAAGACACTTGTATAACATTAAAGATTCAGCTTTTAGAGCTGGTTGGCCACAGTCTGCTGCCACCAAAACAAGCAAAGTAGGGCAGTAGAATTGCATTGAATTCATCTGTGGTTCTTTTTTATATGTAAAAGACCAGTCAAGTGTGCACAATATGTAGGAAGTGTATAGTTTGACATTTTTTGATACTAGTGCCAATACAATGCTTGAAATTTGGCACTGGTATCAAATATATACTATTTTAGTACTTTTCATGGAATATTTTTTAAAAATTCAACAAAACCCTTTTCCTTTAACAAAAGAAGCATGAATCAGACCAGGCATTCCACCAAACATGCACTGAGGTTTGATACCAAGCTGTTGAAAAAATACAATTGTTTTTTTCCTTAACTGCACAAATTAGCAAAGCCATTCAAACAGTCACAGTACCCGCCATAAAAAAATCATTTAAACCTCAGATGTTAAAAAATAATTGGTTCCTAAATAATTGGCCCAAATATAAGGTGACCCTGATGATAAGACGACCCCCCCTTTTCCAACTGCTGGTTTTGGAGAAATACTTTTTGAATATAATACTCACACACTCTCCTACCAGGCTCCGTTTTGTTAAACCTGCAGTAATTTATTTTTGGCCACTTTAAAGCAACACAACAAACACAGGATTGACATATTAGCACCTTATTAAGTTAATATAGCAAACACGTTAGCGAACAGTTTTTTATTACACGTCAAGTAGATGCAGAGCAACATAGCCACATGTCAGTCCACCTGATGAATGTAAGTCCAATATTCATTCTTTTCAGCTCTGTTTTGATCTCTACCAACTCCTGAGAAAAATATCTGGCTCTTTAGCTGCTAAATGCTCTGCTATGTTCATCAACTAGTCGCTAACATTGTCTGTCTACTGTTTGGTGCTGGGAAGCTACTGTAGGCTACAGCTGTTTTTTGCTGTCTGCTATGGCTGGAAACAAGGCTGATATGAATGAACCAAAACAGTTAAGTTGCTGGACGTAAAACCAAAACAATGAGCTGACAGTCACTAAAAAGCTCCGTAGAGCTGAGGGGAACTGTAAAGTTGGGTCATTTTAACAAGCCACACCTTTAATATTACAGATCCATTGTTAATAAAAAATACTGATTAGAGCTTGCTCCTAATAAAGTCACAGTAAAGTCATCTCAGTGGGCGGTGGTTAATTTTGATTTTCACTGATTAGAGCAGCTTTAACATTTTGTTGTTACACAATTTGACACAATTTATCAAAAATACTGGTATTTTGATAGAAAGCACTATTCAGATTACTGGTTTCAAGATTAAAATATATTAACTATAATTAGGAATAATATCAAAACTACAATAAATGGGGTCATTCTTGATATGTGTAAAGAGTTGCATAAGAGAAGCTTTTAAGGATCCACCTGCTGTACAAAAAAGCATGAGCGAGGTTTTTGAAAATGTCATGCTCATTACAGTCAGTGGTTATGTCAAAATAAATGAGACGTGTTCTGCATTTACTGTGTCGGAGTCATGTGTTCTTATCTCCTTGAGTGATTACAGACACTTGGAAAAAAGGTGTTGTTTCGCAATAAACCAGGACAAAGTGCTGAGAAAACCACTCTCTAAATGGCTCAGGAAAATCTTTGCTGTTTGACTCCCAAGTCTCAAAGACATTTTAATAAAGCAGAATACTACAAAATGATTTGAAAATGGAAGCAAAATGCACAATCTAAGACACCCTAAGACACTCATTATCATTGCTGGATTGAATATATATCAGATCGTGACAGCAGAGTAACATATCAAATCAAACCATGATTTCAATGAATTGTCACCCCGCTATGTGAAGGTGTACTTGCGTTTTTATGAATTTGCACTAGGCATAAAACAGTAAAAGAGTTAACAAATATGAAATACTAGCACGACAACTAAACTAGCTAATGGAAACTTTGACATGAAAATATCTGGCACTGACTTTAAAAAAAGCCACATCAGTCAAAGCTTTCTTCTCTTCAAACAAGAGACAATGATAGATATCAGTTCTCTGAGCCAAGCTGCCTGGCCCTGCCTGCTGCCTGAGGCTGACCTCTATTCTGCTTCTCATCAGTCTAGCACTCACAGTGTGACAGCCACAGAGAAGCAGCCGACGTCACCGCTCACACTAGAGCTTCACTATAGCCTTTACATTACGGAAAAGTGCATGTAACATATGAGCTGGCAATGATTAAATTAAACGCGATCACATTCTCTGGTCATTTATGGCATTATTTAGAGAGATGTTAAATTAAACGTTTGCAAGCTGTCACTTTGGATGTTTTTCAGTGAAAAGCAGTAGTTTGGTCCTCATTACACAATCCCATGCTTTTCTCTCTTGCTTCCTCTTAAAGTGTTGCAAAAACTGTTTCTTAGAATTAATAATGAGGAAGTAGGGAGGTTAATATAGGTTGCTTGGGGTGATCAAAAACCAGTTTCTTTTACTATGCAGCCTGTATATGTCCATCCAGTGTAGTCTTCTTGTAGGAACTGTACCCCCCTCCTCCTATAGTCATGGTGTTGTCAGTCAGTAAGACTGTTGTGGTTTAGGTCGAAAAACTGCCTGCCTGCCTGCCTGCCTGCCTGGCAAGGAACTGTAGAAGAAATGATGTTTACACAGCCTGCACAGACACGAGAAGTTTTAGATGAATAAATAATGCCTGGGATTAAGTCCCTCACTATTTTTAGTCCCTCATACCCTGTGATTATTCCCTGTCCTTCTCCCCACTTTTTTCATGGTTATCCTAAAGCTTAACATGCTCTAGCTGCCATGGAAACTGCACCATTGTTATAAAGGCAGCCATATAGTGGAGGAGGGGAGCCAAGGAGGAAGCAGACTATCTTTATACAGCCCTGGTATTGGTTTTTGTCTGCTCGTGGAGGTGTCTTTCGTTATGTTAACATCAGATTTGATGTTAATATGAAGTTTGGGAAAACTGGGATTGTTGCTGCAGGTATCAACAATAAAAATAATACAGAAACACAATAAAACAGTGAGGATTTTGTTATAAAGGAGTGTATAATATAAAAAACTGGTTAAATAGAAAAAGATGGTTGAAAAATGCAGCATTTATAATGAGAAAATGTAATGAAATAAGATATATGCAGTGCAAATGAACGATATACCAGCTGAGAAAGAATGTGAAGAAAGAAAATGGGCTTCACTCATCATATTCACATTACACATCACATAACTGCACAGAAGGTCATATATACAGTACACACAAAGGCTGGAAGGTGAAGCACGACTCTGATATCAGCAGTTGATTTTCAGAAAAAGCTGTTTTTTTTCTTCTCCCAGAGCAGCAGCAGAAAGAAAGAGAGGGAGAGAGAGAAGCAGGGAGGTGAGACTGATCTAATGAGACAGTGTGATCACAGCCTCCCTTTAGATCTCGCAAACATCCCGGGCAGATCTTCCCGTCTTTTCCGCTGATCCGCGCAGCCCTTTTTCTCACTATGGCTGCCTGCTTTCATGTTTCAGAAGCCAGGTCTTGCAGACAAAAACACATGAGCGCAGGCTTTTACTTTGTAGATAATTTGCTTAGGAGGGGGATCATTTGAGAGAGAAATCATCAAGGTCTTGTGCTACAGGTCCGTGCATGTACAGTATCACCCAGATAAGCCTTTCAGTGGGCGAAATGTCTTGAAATAGAAGAATTTTCCAGGAATTTTATCAGATCAGTCAATACCACTCTTAGAATTTGATGGATGGATATTTTCTTCTTCTTACTATTAACAATATTATTACTTTTAGTGTCCTGTGAGGGTCCCCCCAAATAGGAATTCAATTCTGGGGGACACCTGTCCAATTATAGCTTACTGTAAACTAGGTGCAGCAGGTCTGTCATGCTAAAGCTGTGTGCACTGGGCTCTGGTGACAGAGATACTTGCTATTGCAAGAGTTCACTGGGTGACTTCATTTTTTTAGCCTTTTCAAAAGCAAAAACACAATAGCTAACGACAGTATGTTAGCAATGATACCTTTTGTGGGGTTACAGGTTACATTAGAAAAAGCTCCATTCAGGACTAAACCAAGATTGTGTTACGTTTGCCAAACTCATCAGTACACCCTCATTCTCAATTTTTTTCTCTTGTAAAAATGACACATATTGTTTGAAAATACAAACGATAAAGCTCAAATGTAATAGATGCATTGTTTGCCTGGGACATGTAGCTTTAGCATTAGTCATTTAGCATTATGTCATGTATGTAGCTATTAAGTGCGTATAACCTTTTTCGTACAGGGTTTGTGTTTTAGAATGAGTCAACTTAAAATCTAAAAAGTCAGCTGGAGTTTTCAGCAAACTCACAGAGTTAATTAGCTAGCCACCAATAGCAGACAAACTTTTGTATAACTTCTGTGTAACATTGAAGACCCATTGTTTTAAAAATTACTACGAATTTCAAGTGGTAAATCTCCAGCTGTTATCAAGGTAAACTGCATATATGTCATGCTAGGTTGGAAAGCTTGACATGTGTAGCTAGCTTAGCAAAGAGTCAATTCTTGTCTATTTAATCCTTGTTTATTTTTTAATTCTTAAAAGCAATGAAAAAAGACAATCAATATAAATATTATAGCTTTCAACTTCAATCTCCTGAATATTAGTATTCTTTGTCAACACTACAAGGAAGTTACAAGCACTGACAAGCTCATATCATATAGCTATATTGTTTACTAGTACACAGGTCCAAAGAGCACCTCATGTTGCAGCCCTTCAAGTAGCACCTAAAAGCAAACCGCCCTGTCTGTAATTAACTGCATTTAATGTGCAATAACAACAAGCCATTATACAAAATGAGGCCAACAAAGTGGCCTCCACGTTGCCAAATATGAGACAGATTGAGCAGCTTTTCATAAGGGTCAATCACAACAAACGGAGCACCCAGCTATTTACAGCAATTAGCACACTTGACAGAGAGCTGTAAAGAATGGCTGGCAGGCAGCGCTGGCAAAAGCATCAGGGGCAATACGAAGAACAGAACATATCGAGCCAGAACAGACTGTTTTGGTGCATGTACAACTTTTACACTTCCTGTTCTGATTCAACTGTGATTATCAACTGATCCCGATCATACGCAAAGAGCCTTCCTATTTGTTAGAAAGGTCAAACATGAGAGAATCACAGTGTCCTCAACCTACAGAATGTCCTATTTTTGCCTGGTGGTGGCAGCACACGTGACACCACTGTTTCTATTGATGTATCTCTGCTCTCGGTCTTATTAGACTGAGAGAAAGTGGGCATAAAGCCGTTTGCTGACTCCCATCTTAACCAGTTGGGTTTGATCAACAAATGATCAAAGGGTAACTCCATCGATTTTACACATCAAAGCCAGTTTACTTGTCAATTGGAGAACTAATCAGCCTGTGAAAACAGTTGGAGAATGACTTCTTGGGCTCTGCAGCTTTGTTAAGACAAAATAACACTTATCACGTTATCAGGGTTTTCTCAGCTTGATCTTGGACACTACATATTTTTCAGCTTGCATTGTAACTGGGGACGCTGAGTGAGTTGCATTATGGGAAGTATAGGATCCAGCATTGTTGGAGCTTTGCCCATACCAGGAACTAAAGTCAGGATATCGCTGCCTCTGCTGCATCAGTTTTGACCATTCTTATTTAATCTCTCCCTTGCTAATTCCCCAACTTTAAGGAAGTGCAATACAAAATATCTGGAGCACTTTTTTAAATACCAGAGTGATGACATCTATTTAGACTGCACTTTAAGTTTTATATTTTATTTTTCTGGACAGCTGTAACTCAGAGGTAGAGCGGGTCATCCACTAATCAGAAGATCGGCGGTTCGATCCCCTGCTCCTCCAGTCCGCATGTCGAAGTTGCCTTGGGCAAGATACTGAACCCAGAATTGCTCCCGAAGGCTGCGCCATCAGTGTGTGAGTGTATATAAATGAGCACTAGAAACTCCTGATTTGCAGGTTGGCACCTTGCATAGCAGCCTCTGCCATCAGTGTATGAATATGTGTGAAAGGGTGAATGTTGGCATGTAGTGTAAAGCGCTTTGAGTTGTCTGAAGACTAGAAAGGCGCTATATAAATGCAGCCCATTTACTATTATCATAGCTGTGAGATGAGACACAGCTGTAAAACTCATATAGAAAGGGAAGTTCAAATTATGAGTATTTGACTGACACATTCATTAGTGTTTTTGTGTCACTACAAACTGTATTTATTATTTATTAATCAATCAGTTGTCTCTATGTGAAGCACTTCACCTAAATTGATTCCAACCATACAAGCCTGCTTGAAGAGCGTGCAATATCACTATTATTATTAGTTCTAATAGCAGTACTCAAACTTGACAAAAATGTATCTCTGGGGGATGCACTCAATATTTTATATTTATTTTTTTTATATTTATTTGTATTTATTGTAAACTTTTTTCAAATTAAAATCTTGAAATTATTGAAGATCAGTTAGCAAAAGTTTTAATCTAGGGCTGCATAGTGTTGGGTATTGTTTGAAATTTTTTGATACTGATGCCAATATGAAACTTAAGTTTAGGTGCTGATATAAACTCAATTCTCTTTTAGAGACATTACAGACATTCAATGGCAGCTTTTGGGTATGTCATAGTTTCTAATAGTCATCGCTACAGACACAGTTTGGTCAGCACTAAAGAAGCATTGACAGAGAAATAAGTCCCTTTGACTGTAACTAGCAATTATTCTCATTACAAATTAATCTGTCAATCAATAATGCAGTCTAAAAACTGTAAAAATAGTCAAAAAAATGACCATACTTTCCCACTACTTGAGTTGACATGTTCAAACAGTGTAATTAAAACAAAGCAAATCCTCACATTTGAGGGGCTGGAATCAGTGAATGTCACTCGATTGACTAATCAATTCATCACCTGATTGTTTCAGCACTTGTTCAGTGGAAAACTAGTAGTGTCAGCTTTCAGAATCCATATATCACTTGTACCCTAGTAGCAGCAGTGATGCGAGAGAATAAATCTATTGTATTTGTTACACACGCGTTGGATTCATTTGTGACACCGTGAGGACAGTGTGTGCTGCCGTCACATCAATATTTCAGCACAAAGCCTGTTGTTTTGAAGAGTGTAACCGAGGCCGTCCTCCACCCCAGGCGCTCTCTGAACTAGACCATCGTGTCAACAGCGATGCAGCCTGCACGTGCTGCTCCTGCACGCTGGCTAGCACCCATGGGCCTGTGGCACTCTCTGACAACCACCATGGCAAAAGGGGCATCGGCACACACACACACAGACTTTGCTGTAAAGCGAACACACACACTGCCACCCAGCATCAGCAGACGTGTCATGCTCTTGTGTTGTATTTGTGATTAAAGCTGCACTAAGCAATGAAGATAAAAGAGGAACTGCAACAGAGGAGACTTTCATCTCCACCATTCATCCATCCCTACTGCCATTTTTTAACACATATCTAAATTTAAAAGAGTGGGACCAATATTCTTTTCCCAGCCACTTCCTCCAGCTTCTCCAGGGAAATCCCAAAATGTTATGGACACCCACCAGCATATTCTGGGTCTGCCCTTACAGTTGCCCTGGAATACCTCTACAGGTATCCAGGAGGTATCCTGATGAGATGCCAAATCTACCTTAATTGGCAAAAAAAAAGCCAGAAAGAAGGAGGAAGAAGGAAACTTGTGATGTCGCCCAATAAAATTCCAGCATCATGTTTGGTCTCTTCTCCATCCTCAGAAAGAGATGAATCAAAATTGAAAGATGACAGACAAATTGTTCAGATCAATTTGGTCCATAAAATGTAAGAAAAATGCCAGAACAATTTTTTAATGCCCAAGATGAAGGTATCAGATTGCTGTTGTCCCACCAACACCTTGAGACTGCAGATTATTATCACATAAGACAAACATAAGTAGCAAATCTTCACAATTTAGAAGCTGCAACCAGAGATTATGATGTTGATGGATGTCGTGGTTATATGTCATGCGTCTTAGCCAGTAGGTTACTGGGGCGCGCCAGCATTTTTGTTTTCAAGAAATTACCTAAATTATGACTCAATTATCAAAATAGTTGCAGTTTATTTGCCTGTTGATTGACTTATCAGTTAATTGACAATTTTCAGACGTAATCGTGTAACCATCATGCAGAGTTGCCTACCAGTGCTTCTTTAAAGGGGACATATCATGCACATTTCCAGGTCTACTTTCTATTCTGGGGCTCTACTGGAATATTTTTGCATGATTTACAGTTCAAAACTCCTAATTTAACTCATACTGACCCTTTATGCAGCCCCTCAGTTCAGCCTCTGTCTCAAACAGGCCGTTTTAGCTCCTGTCTCTTTATTACCGCGTACAGACCAAACTGGCAATGCGGCACCACCACGCAGGGTTCTG
Organism: Thunnus albacares; assembly: GCF_914725855.1. Classification (NCBI taxonomy): domain Eukaryota; kingdom Metazoa; phylum Chordata; class Actinopteri; order Scombriformes; family Scombridae; genus Thunnus; species Thunnus albacares. The sequence goes on from NC_058124.1 coordinate 4,601,902, forward strand.
TGGAGGTGTGGACGTGTCACTATATGGCCCGTTTGTGAGATGTATCTAATCATAGTACAAGTAGAAATACTAACCAGAAATTACAACTTGCAGCCCAATAAAACACCAAGCAAGTGCACACACAGTGATTTACGTCTTTGTACTCCCTCACTGATTGGCCAACATGGCGCCTTGTCGGATCACATCATGTTGCGTTCCGGCAAAAGTTGAGCCTGGGTCAACTTTTTTTGCCAGACCACTGCTGCAATTTTTTGCTGAGCCCGATGCAATCCCCACCCTTGCGGTGTAAACGCACTTCCCCCTTTCAAATGAATTGGAGAGCTGCCATTTTTCACACATTGCAGAATTTGGTCTGAATGTGGCCTAAGGCCCCCTCATGAGGAGCCCACTCTGTTCTAATTGGACAGCTCCTGGAAGCTACCCCTCAGCAGACATCCGGCGGCTCAGGAGGCAACATGAACAAACTATAGTAGTAGGATTTCACTTCTTTTTCTCATTCTTTACTTGAAATGGAAACTTCTCAAAAACGTCCATACATGTTCAAGCCAAAATCCAATCTGAAATATGCAAGCGGACAACGCAAACAATACATGGAACAACCTTAGCAACAAAGGTGATGGAACAGACGGCAGTTTGTTGGCATGCATAAACAATCTGATGTCATCATGAGGAGTAAGTAGAGGTAATATTGCAAATGTAGCATTCTGAGCAGGTTGAGGCCCAGGCTTTTGACTTTCAGGGAGCATTTTTACATACCTCATCTTTTGGACCTTTTGGACCTGAACTATATTTAAAATAGACATTCAACATCATAACAGTATAAAAATCACAAAAAGCATGATACCTCCCCTTTTAAAGTGGCGTTAGCTTGAAAGGGGAGCTGCAAACATTCAGACATATCAAAGTTGCTTATTTACCCAGCAGACACAGAGTAATATTAGTGTTCATTTAGACTCTAGTTTCTGGCCACCTGATGAACTTAAATCTCATATCCATTCAATTTTTGTCTCTTTTTCGTTTCCATGGACTACTGAGAAAAATATCTGGCTCTTTAGCTGCTAAATGCTTCACTATGTTCACCAGTCAGTCACTAACTTTGTCTGACTGCTCTTTGGTGCTCAGCAGGTTGCATACAGTAGGTTTATCAGGGCTTAAAACAGCTGCCTGCTGCAGCTGGAAACAGTTGGTAAGAGCAGAGTTTGTTGGCAGGAAAACCAAAATAATGATATATAAGAGGCTAAAAAGCTCCGCAGAGCTGAGGGGAGCTGGATGGTCCTCTGTGGGTTGTCACTAAAGTGTCAGGCTTCACATTATAACTTATCATTTGATCCTTTGTTAAAATAAAAAATGTTCCCAAAAATTTTGTTGCAGTATACAGTATTTGCGTCTGTAAGGCCTCAAAGCCCTTCTCTAGTCATCCTAGACTTTGGGTACAGTTCACTACAGTTCATCTGAGGACTGATCATTTTGATTTCTGGATGATAACACTTTATTATTTCCAAACATTTCCCTCTTGTTGCCATTTGAAGATGCAAATGTGCCAAGTTGCCAGGTGCAGCTTTAGAGGGGCATCCTTAGTGAAAGCCATGGTTGATGGTCCCCATTGAAATGCAATTCAAACAGCAATTGCACCTCTCACCCTCTTATAGCCTCTCCATTTGCCCATCAACAGAATGAGCTCTTTAGATGGTTGATGTCTGCCAAACCGTTCTGAGATGCCGTGCCTGTTTCTAGGGCAGACGGAATTCCACGCAGTAATTACGGGGGAAAACGAAGCAGCTGATTCTATTGTGTGGTCTGATACACTGAAAAGGTCACTGATCTGTGGACTGAATGGATGCCTTGGGAATTACAATAAACCCTTTGTCTCCACAAAGGAACCATCCCATCTCACCTACTGTTCCCTTCCCATCTAATCAGTATGGAAAGGCTGGCAGCAGGAGAGATGACATTGACGAACCACAGTCCTTTCCCATAGAGCCAGGCAGAACCGGGCAGAGGCATGCTGGGGGAAGTCTATTGAGTTATGCTGCCACCCCCCTGCCTCTCATCAGGCTGGACTGCTGGGAAAATGGGCACGCAGAGGTTCAGGTCAGAACAGTATAACACAGCTTCTTAGAGGAAGCAGGTCCCCTCTGTTCCTATTATCATCCTCCGTCCTCTACATCTCTGCAAAACATGTCCAGCATCTTATATGTCCTACAAACCCAAGTGGGAAAGAATTGACTGACACGTTTTAATGGCAGAAAGATAAAAGTAGCGGTGGCCAAATGGCAGCCAGTCATAGGTCACAGTAAAGGGCAATGGGTTTTACAGAAGCACCGGCTCAGACTAGACTCTTTTAGGTCACTGGTCAATACAGAGGAATAATGAATGAATAGCATTTAGCTTGGGAAATTACTGTTTCCATCCTCAAAGTGACGAAGCCCACAATCAATGAGAATTGAATTTTGGCGCCGGGTGGTAAAATTGTAAGTGACGGGTGACACAAACCTGTCGTTTATCTTGCTGCAGAGAGACAGATTTCAAAAGTGAGGAAACTCTTCTGTTCCTCAATAGCAATTTATGGTGGAAAGCAGGTGCAGAGACAGGGTTGATAAAAACTACTCAAAAGAAGACTTTTCATCTCCAAAACTTTGCAAGGATCAGCAGGGCTGGGTATCTTTTGAAATTTTTGTACCATACCTTCCAATATTAAAACAATACTTTTTTCAATACCTTATTATGAGGAATATGATCCAAACTTTTAAAATGTTAATGGTTATCTAAACACAAGCAGCCATGCAAGAACTTTGCCTAAATAAAACACAGTATTACAGCGGCAAAATTATCATTTAAATTAAATCAAAGCGTTAGTAAACGAGAGAATGACTCTGACCAGATTCCATGCCAATTTCCTGAACTTGACAGTTATGATTCTTGATACTAGGGACGCAGTTTGGTTGGTGCCAAAACAGTATTGAGATTAAAATCCCAGCCCTAATGATGCGAGACAGGTGTTACTGATTGGGAGTAGTTGGGTTAAAACTAACCAGCTGATGAATTTTCACAAAGCCCATGGTGAAGTCTTCAAATGGTTTTGTCTGTCTAAAGGTGTGTTAAGACTGAACGTAAAGAAAATTCTAAAGGTGGCTGAGTTGAATATCAAATCTATGCAAAGACACAAGTAGGCACGAACAGATGCAAAATCGCCCTGAAGGGCGCAAATTTAGGCGAAGCCACGTCTGCACAAGTTGACAATATTTTTACTTGAGCCAAAAATTTGCACCAGTCACCCAAACGTTTGGCTTGATAAATGACTTACATGATTAATCAATTATAAAATGTGTTGCTGATTAATTTTCCAATATTCAACTAATTAACTTTTGATATGCAAATTTTGGTAGTTCTATTGGAATAGCAACACAAAAAATCTGTATCATATGTACTCCATATTGGTCTAAACCTACTTGAAATTACAGTAGGTTAATCTCTGTCTTGGCTCTTCATTGAGGGAAGTGATAGATAGATAGATAGGGGATGAAGATAAGCTGCTCAGTAATGTTGAGGCCACTGGAGATTAAGCAGATTGTATAGGTAAAGCAGTTACCTGTTCACTGATTACGGTTGCAGCCTTTGTTCCCTTGTAAAAGATAAAGATAAGGCTGAGTGGGGCTGCTCAGGAGGTTAGTGATAAAGGACTGAGCAGCCAGCCACGTTTGGCACCTCTGAGACTCCAGAATCAGACCGGGAGGTTGGAGGGCACGTGGTGCGATGTCATCATTTGTCTGCCATCATCTATGTTAACACATAGTGACATGAAGCCTGACTTCCAAGAAAGAGCAGGATGTGGAAGGAGAACAGATGATAGGAAGTCAGATGATTCACCCAGCGGTGACAAAACAGAGCGGGCTGCCTGCGATGACGGTGTGAGCAAAGTACCTTCACTTCCCATGACAAAATATTAATATTAATAATGAGAGAGTTTAAACATGACTAGAACTGACTGTATTCCCACGACTGTGATGCTGCTGTTCCCTCCTGCGCCATAAATATAGTTACACAGACACATTTTAAAGCTTTTCACTCTTTAGCTTAAATCTATACTGTCGTTTGCCAACCTCTGACCTATTTGGGTCACTGTTGATCTCAAATACGTATACTGCGCATTATATTCATATTATACTATACATTTTAAGGCTGTAACATTCAATATGTTTATGTTAACAATGGATCAAATGACTGTGTAATGTGAAAGGTGCCCTTTACTACCTGACTGTGTAGTTCCCCTCAGCTCTACAGAGCATTTTAGTATCTTTTTACTCTTTGTTTCGGTTTCTCTGCCTACAGAATTTATGATTTGGTTCAGTCAACACTCATTAATCTTGTTAGCAACTGTGGCAGGCAGCTGTTTGTAGCAAAACAGCTCTGATAAACTACATGTCCAGCACCAAACGGCAGATAAGTTAGCAGCTAGCCGGTGAGCATAGTGTAGCATTTAGCAGCTAAAGGTTTTTCTCAGAGGTTGGTGATAATGTAAACAGGGCTAAAAGGAAAAGTGAATATTATATTTGACATGTGGCCAAAAACACTAATGTTACCAATCTGCTGAATGTGTAAATAGGTAAATAACTGTTTGCTAACACGATGGACGTAACATGTTTTCAGCTTGTTTTTCTGCCCCAATGGAGCCAAAAAATCCATTAATGCAGCTTTAAAGTAATAAACATTACATTTATATAACCGTAACCTTTATTACTGTATGTAATGTAACACATTAGTGACTGAAATGGCCAGTTAATTAACCCATTTTCCACATGTTTAATAATCTTGTCTCACCGTTTTTTGTTGGAATAAACAGAAGAACTTGGTAATGAGTAGGAAGCCAACCCAAGACACTCAAATATTAGCAACACAAAGAGAAAAGGAAAATCTAAGAAAAAAAGAAGTCCTTGTGCTGCCCACACTGTCTGACTGACAGCTGGTGATCACTGGGCTGCTGAGCCAGAACACCACAGCAGCCAGCCACTGAACCAAGGCTGCTGAGTAATTTTTAAAAAATGACCTCACGGATGTGTAATTAACATGAGACGGAGTCATAAAATTAAAGGAAGCGCCTTGAAGCTAAATAAAAAATATGGAGGAGCTGCTGGTAGACCCAGGCTTCATTTTCCCTTCTTGACATTGTGTATCACATTAAAAATGTGCTAAACAGAACATTCACAAAGACGAGGACTGTAGCAACTACATGGAGACACACTAATACTGCTTTAAATCTTTGTCTTCACATTGACCAAAACATAAAGACTGAGGCTTGTTCAAGGGCCTGTGCACACACCTGGAACCGCACTTGTGTGGATGTGAAAAATTCTTTTCTAAGGTCACAAAGGGGTAAAACACACACATGCAGTTTAGCGGAGTTTAATATCAGGAACTGCTCAAAGGATATATGGATTTGCTTGCAAGGGTCATAAGATATTGATATTACATCCATTTTTAGATTTTAAAGGTCTCACATGATGGTTGGAAATTTAGTCTATTTTTGAATGCAAGGTGATGTGCAAGGTGGCACGAAAAACTGTCCAGTGGCTCCAAGTTTTGGCCTTGAAAAACTGAACCAACAGCCTGGTATGCTTGTTCTGAGAATGCATGAGCCTGATTCTTAGTTTTAACCTTTCAAATGTTAGTGTCCTTTATAAATTCAGACTACTACTTCAGTTTACCATATCATTTTCATCATCTGAAGGTCACAGTTATGCACCTTTCAATACAACACAAAGCAGATAATCCATCCATACAGCTCTCTGCTGGGAGCCTGTGGCATTTTAATGTGAACAGCTGATACACACAATGGTGTGAGCCCATATGGAGGTGACAGGTAGGCTGATGGAGTTGACTGGAGGCTACTGTTGGCATATGTAAATGTTAACAAGCCTGCAGCTATTGCCAGATTTGACTGGTGTTTGTAGATAAGTTTTATCACATGAGAATTTGTTGATACAGCTCCTGTTTGGATTTTCTTATCAGTTTCTGTGCAGATAATGGCTCCAGCACGGATCATTGATTCTTTCCCTGCACGCCTATAATTTTATTGTAAGCAGCGTCTTCTTCTCCAGCGGTCATTCCTCTGCTCGTGTTGTGTAGGTTGGATGGTCGATGTGTTAGCGCACAGCAGCAGAAGCCACTCTCATGTCCTACCTGTGGAGCAGAACAGGTGACAGTGTATGTGCGCAACGACGGACACTCACCAACTGATTCAGCGCGCTTTGCCAAGGAAAAAAAAAGGAAGTCCGAAGTTGGAACTAGCCGCCAGCCACCATCTTCAGCAGGGACGAAGAGGAGAAAGTGCGGAGTGTCAGGGAGTCCGTCCGGTGCGACACATTACACGGCGTCATTACAGGTGACACGGCTGGAGCCGCGGCACAGTGGACTGAAGAGCGCTGAACCCACTTCACTGTGCGCTCATTCTCAGGCAGCAGCAACAGGGAGGAGCGTCAAGGTGTACGCAGTAAGGCCGGAGGAAACAGGAAACCTGTGGAACTGGCCTTTAAAGTAAAAGCAAAACAGCTGTCTGAAAAAAACAAAGGGAACGAAAACAGCTTTCATCATTTCCATGTAGGGTAATGGAATATTGCAGAAAAAGCAAATGTTATAATACATATCAAAGCAAAATATGAATATATCAAAATGTAAATGGAGTAGCTATAATACCAACAACAGCTATACAAACTGAATCAAATGGGCTACATGTGAGCGACCTACAGAATATATGGATTTCAGAAGAAATTAGCTTGATAAAGTTCAATATAATATGAAAAAAATGAGATCATGTCACTGGTGGCTTTTCTGTCTGACCTGAAGCTCTCAACGTGTAGTAACAACAATATTAAAGCTTAACAGCTAAAATAGAACATTTAGTTTACCTAGAAATACCATTCATCATGATACATGTAATGTGTTAAATAATGACATTTGACCTATTCCTTAGTTTCACTTATTCAGTTACTCAAAATAGACAACTTACTGTAGCATAGAGTGTGGTACATTTTGTATTATTATATGTAGTAATAGTAGTAGTAGTAGTTGAAGTTTTAGGCCTATAGTAGTGGTGGTAGCAGTAGCACCAGTAGTAGTAATGGTAATAGTAATAGTAGTAGTAGTAGTTGTTGTAGCCTAATTGTAGAAGTGCTTGAAGTATTTCAATGTTTTGAGTATTTGGTTTTATATTGAAGCGACAGTAGTACCGCTTCCTGTGTAATTCTCGCGAGCTCTTGCTGTTTTGTCTTGCCGCTGCTGCTCAAAGGTTTGTACCATTGTCTTTTCGGTAAGGGGTGCACCTTATCTACACATTCAAATATTTAGAAATGGAATCGCCTGTTTACCTGGCATTTGATCCAATCACTCACTAATTTGTCTGCGGTCTTAACCTGTACATACACTAATCTAATGCTCATTAGAGGGATAATAAAGCCGAGGAACGTGTATTGTAGATGCTACTGCCTTAAAATAGAAACATTGGTCCAGTAATAGCAGCAGAGCGAAAAATCAACTATGTTTCCAACAGAGAAATGGCTATTTTAGTCATCAGGTTCTCACAGTCTCACTCTTTTCTTTTATTTATCTTATTTGCTATCAGCTAATTAGAAACATATGAGAACAACTAACAGAGGCTACTAAGCCTGTGAAAATGCGTCACAATGAACTCACTGCCACCAACAGGCTGAAAAGCCACAGGAACATAACAGGGAACACACTGTGCTGATAAAACGACTCATAACTATAAACACGTTAAGATTATTATAAAAATATCAAATCTAAAGAAGAGAATAATCATTACTTTAAACAGAATCAATCCCGTGAGAAATATCTGGACATTGGCATAACATTGTAATGGAGCTGTTATCGGATTACCATCAAACTCATTAGACTGCTCATTAACCCGTGCATTAATGAGAGCTATGAGTAAGCCCCTTGTAACTTAAACTGAGATAAATAGCGATGTGGAGAAGCAGCTTTATCTTTGCACTGAAACGGATTATACACAGGTGAACACCTTCACTGTATTTCTGAAGGTCAGACACAAACAAACAGATGGAGGATGGCCCCCCTGTTGCTTTAAACTCACCGTCTGACCTTCATCATCACACGCCTGTTTATTCACTGTCTGCCACTTCTTAGTGAAACAAAATCATTATTATTCCTATTTTGCCCCTATTTAACCGGCTGTTACAGTGACTTTGCAATGGCCTTATTTTACTTGTGGGCTATTAGGGCTTTTGCTAATCATTTCCCTTCAGTAGAAAAATATGAATACATGTTCAAATGCATTATACATATTACTTATGGCTCTCACTGTTTTCTTAACAATATAAAGCTAGTCTAAAAAACATGTTTATGCAAGAAGAGATGGACTCCTCCACCTAACATATTGTGCCTTTTTTATTGCAGCTGACCGTCATTCTGATTTACGTCAATGGGTTAAAATGTAACACACAGGCTACCTCGTTCAGTCAATTTTAATCTTTCTCTCTGCTACTCAGAGATAATGAGGTCCAGATTTTCAAACAACATTTCGTTAAAATAAACCTTGCTACTGCAATGAGGTTGTGCATTTAATGGCTTAGTTGCACAACTCACAGACAAGTTTACTGGGGACTTTGAACAGAACAGGGTTTAGCAAAAGTCAGGCAATTAGAACAAGCGACCCAGACCAAATCTAGAGGAGCATAAACAGGCGGGCAAGAGTCCAAAAAGGAAGCAAGGTTAAAAAAACAAAGCAAGCAGGATACAACAGGCTGCGACAGGTGTGACCTAACAGATGATATGGTGGAGTATTATGGTTATGGGCAGGTTTTGAGCGCAGGTGTTCAAGTGGGTGATGAGGAATAGTAAGAAATACAATGGAGACCACTGCTGGACAGGGAGGGGATGGCAGGCTCTGAAATCTCAGGAGAGATCACTGACTGGCAAACTGACAACAGAACAGATGCCAAAAAAATTATGGTTTTATTTAGCTGTCACCGTGATAGTCCAACCAAACTGAACAATGTCCGTTTTGACAAGAAAAGACTTCCTTCTGTATTTATTAAATAGTTAGAACTTTTAGCACTGCTGATGAACATGTATGTTTGCAATATGTATATACAGTATGTTCATCAAAATATGAATATTTATTACCAACACAAGCGCTACAACTGGAAACATGACTATATATCCTTGTACTAAATTCCCTGGTACAGAATACAGAGTCATGCACAAACCTCATTGGCTGATGATGTGGTTATTAAAGGATATAAAGTTTCAGTATATGCTTATGAAAAAGAATAACAACAACACATCTCCAGAGGGGAGAAAAGACCGTCCCTATCCCCTCCATGAAAACATTTCAGGTGGTAATTACAGGTCTATGATAAAGGGATGGTCTCGTTTTTGCGCATTAACATCCAATTGGTCAAACTTTTAGAGTGAAGACTCAGTGAGCCAATCACAGTCTGGGTGTGATTGCAGACGCTCGTCATCGTGTTGTTGACAGGCACGCCCTGCATGAAGTCAACTCACGGATGTAAAATACCGAAATTCACCCGAACAATGTCGGAAGTAGAGAAGAATTCCCATTAAAATAAAACAGCGTTAACACAGACGGTGCCAACAGCATCTAAGTATATTACTCCGTGGGTTCATTGCCTCCCATATAGATATATTCCCCCCAAAACTCAAATATACAAACTGAGATGATATTATATGTCGTTAGTTTGTATGATAAATAAACAGTCACGTGCACATGCGGCGTAAAGCTTTTATTTTGAGCGAACTACACGGATCTCCGTCGGTTATTTTAAGTGACGTGACGGCGCCATTTTGTTTTACTTTCTTCCTGAACTTTTCAAACTTCTACGACTTCCATCGGAATTGTGAATTAAATCAACATGGGTGCTTGTTTGGCCGTGAGTTCGCTGGCCAGCTGTGTGAGTAAACATTTACCGGTTGTAATGTTGCTTCATGAAGTACGTAGACTTAATATTTCAAACAATTTCTCGACCAGTGTAACTTGCTAGGTTAGGTGTTGATTAGCCAAGACGGCGTTAACTTGCGTGTTTTGGTATCGACATAACGTCATGTGAAACTAGCGATAAAAATCACATATTTTACTGCGTAAACGTTTGTACATGTCTCATATGGCATATTAGTCACTGTTAAATTCTGCATAACACGCTACGTCCTATAAACCTGTTAACATATGAACATATTAACGTTAAGTTACATGAATGTGTAACGTTACAGTTTGATAGCGTTAACGTTCTCCCCTCGCGGAGAGGTGTGAAAATAAACGGCCCATCAACGTTTTAAGTTAGCAAAGTGGTGCCGTCTTAAAGTTTAATCAAACCAGACCGACTTGTAAAACATATTTAGCTAAATGACGTTTTATGAGGCGATACAATTTTCGGATATGCAAGGCGACAGCGAATTTCCAGATTTCTGAATGGAGTTTGGCGTGAGAGCAGGGACGTACTTGTGCTGTCTTTTGACTTTATTTAGTTGTCTTATAAGGTATTTCGTCTATTGACGTTTAAGAATTACCCTATAAGCAAAATGTAACACCATGACCGGTTAAATCTGTAAGCTGTTCTCCAAAAAGACACTATTTCCGGGTTTTGCTCATGGATCCTACGCATTCCTGTTGGAGTTGGGTGTCGCTGTTTACTTGTTACGGCCATTATAATCATTCTTTCTTTGATCTCTTTGTTGTGCATTTACTCCCATCGGACTTTTACAACATAGAATCGTAGTGTGTGTATATATATATGAGATTTTGACACTGCTACAAAACATATCCAAAATGTAAAACCCACTAAAAAGGATACAATTTCTAACACACTGAATACTTTTCAGATTACAGTAAGATCACTGAAAAAATGGAGGAAAGCTGTAAATCTTCCTCAAGTAGGCAGTTCTCAAAAACTCTTTGAGTGTTTGTGTGAGAAGGACACTAGTGATGGAGGTCACCAGCTGACTCTCTTCATACAACTATGTCCCGAGTGTGCAGACAGTCTCAAATAACATCTGGGCTAGTGTTTGCCAGAGGGCATGTGTGAGAGTCAGAAACAAAGTGGAAGATGTTTCTGTGATCTGATGAAACCAAAACTGAGCTTTCTTTCCATCATGCTAAACACTTGAGCTAAACACAGCAGCAGAAAAGCACAAGTGAAAGCCCGACCTGGCAGAGTCACGCCCTGAGGGTGTTTCTGTGCAGCAGGCCTCTGGAAGGCTGGTAAGGGCAGTACTGCAAAATACTGAGAAATCCTTAAGAAAATATGACTACAGTCTGTAAGAGAGCTGTGGACTTTACAGAAGATTGACTTTTCAGCAAGATAAGAACGACCTCAAACATCAAGATAAGCCTTTACAGGGACAGTTTAAAAACATTTACGTCCTTGAGTGTCCACATCTCAATCCAAACCAGAATCTGTGGTTTGTCTGTTTACATTTTACTCACTGTCTGCATGAAACCTGTCAAAGCTGAAGCAGTTTTGCAAAGAAGAATGCTAACACAGACTGATCCCCTTAAAAGTGCAACTGCTGCCAAAAGTACCTCTACCAAGTATTGACTTGAAGAATATTTTTACAATTAATGTTATGTTTTGTATTTTATAGAGATTTTTCTGTTCGTCCACTGTCAGTAATTTGAATTTTTTTGGCACTCGTGCAGAAACAATACATGATCTTTGGTTCAGATACCAAGATGATACTTTTAATGGTACCTTACTTTGAGGAATGAACATTTTTTTCTACAAACAAATCAACTATTCTGATAATCATTAAACTGTTTCAGCCCTTTTTCAAGTAAACAATGCCAAACATGCTGTGGTTTCAGCTTCTCAGATGTGAGGATTAGCTGATTTTCTTTGTCATATATGGCAGTAAATTTAATATCTTTTGCTTGTGGATTGTTAGACAAACCACACAAATTGAAGACATCACCAAGGGCTCTGACAAATTGTGGTTGGCAATTCTTGAATTATTTTTTAACAATTTATAAACTAAAACAATTATCCGACTAATCGACAGAATAATCGTCAGATTCATCAGCCATGAAAGAATCACTAGTTGCAGTGCCTGTTAAAGTAATTGGTCTAAACACAAGAATCTGTACCAGAACTTTGCCAAAACATAGTACAGTCTGATCAAAATGCACTAATCTGAGCAAGCATTTGATACAATCTTTCAGTACTTGTGATACTCTGTGCTATTAGTTTACACAAAAAAAGTGTCATTGTTCGATACCCAGCCCTATTTAATGTAAAAATAAAACATGAAAAAAGGCACTTTAGGCCAGTGTAGTTTAGAGTTGTTTGTTGCCAAGGCAGACGGTGTGAGGCTAAGGCCAGTCTGAACCATGGAAACTGGATTCTCCTCGTCACGGCTGCAGCCCAGGGCTTGTGTACTCTGGTGCATACTCATATTTAGTGAAGGATGACTGATCTGAGCCACAGCCTCCGCCTCGGTGCTTCACACACTTCTCAGCAGTCTGCGTTTGAATCATGCAGGAATCCTCTGTGATCCTGTTCACAGTGCCGGATAAGAGACGGAGAGATTTGTGAAGATGGCGGCTCTAATCAGAAGGCTGATTACCGCTGCTGTGAATCATCATTTGTCTCTGGTTTTCTGGAAGCGTGAGGGAAGAGAAAGATGGTTGCCGTGACAGCAGACACAATGTTTGTTTTGTTTTTTTTTCCTCATCCACAGTCGTTGCAAGCCATGCATGCATTACCCTGATTATCCCGCACCCCAGAGCTCTGTCCCTGAGTTTCATAAAATATGAATCTGTATGAATGCTCCGCTAATTCTCTCCCCGTCTCTTCTCCAGGCATCCTGTTTGTGCGGCTCGGCCCCCTGCCTCCTGTCATCATGCTGCCCTTCAACGTACAACTCCACCATGAGCCGGCTGGCCTTCTCCTTCCTGCTGCTGCTCGGGACTATGGTGTCCGTCATTATGATCCTCCCGGGCATGGAGGAACATCTTAAAAAGGTACTTTAGATAAGAATAGATCAAATGTAATGATCCGCATGGGGGATGTCGCGCTGTTGCACCAGCTGCCATTAATCTTTTCATAAGACCCAAGTTTGCTCAACCCACGTTTCATTTCCCATTCAAGAAAAAATGGTTTCACAAGTTTGTAACCCAGCAACAGTGATATTATAGAGGAGCTTGACCGGATGCTTGGATTATGTGGGTTTTTTTTTTAATAGCCAGCTGATTTTTTTAATTTCAGTAACGCAAAGTGTTCAAGTTGATTTGAATCCTCTGCTGTCTTCCGCTCATTATTTCCTTCGTTTGTGTTCACATGTCAGATTCCAGGTTTCTGTATGGGCGGCACAACCATACCTGGCGTGGAGAACAAGGTGAACTGTGACGTCATCGTGGGCTACAAGTCTGTGTACCGCATGTGTTTCGCCATGACCTGCTTCTTCTTCCTCTTCTCCATCATCATGATTCGAGTGCGCAGCAGCAAGGACCCCCGAGCCGCCCTTCAAAATGGGTTTGTACTAACTGCAGCTTCAGGACCACAGATCTCTATGATGACAGCATGCTGCACTCTGCTGGCCAAACATCAGCACTGCACCACTAAGACTGTTGTACACTGTCACTGAAACCTGTTTGTTCTGCACATATTCAAAATAACTTTACTTTTTTCTTCTCAGTTTCTGGTTCATCAAGTTTCTGATGTTGGTCGGCATAACTGTGGGAGCTTTCTTCATTCCAGATGGCATCTTTAATACAGGTAGAATGTGTATTAGTGTCATAAGCGTCAATACATCACCACAGTGTGTTTGAACTATCCATCGAAAACTATTTTATTTTATTTTATATTTTATTTTAGCCACAAACGTTTGCTCAGAATCATACTTTTTTGTTTTTTGTCCTTTTTTTTGATCAGACAGTTTCAGATTTAAATCATAACTTTGCAATGTTAGTTTTCATGGTAAATAACCTCTTAAACCATGAACTAGTTTCACTCTGTGTGATGAATAGGAATGTCAACACCAGCTTTCTTGAAAAACCATCCTTCGATTCTCGTGTGTATGCTCATAAATAAGCTAAACATCAGTTTATATAAAACAACAGAACTGATCAGTTGTGAACTATGATGGTGCACACTGTACTGAGAGTCCACTGCTTTAAAGTTTAGTACTGTAAATTAATGTCATTCCACCTCCTAATAACCTTCTAAACAAATGTCCTGAACCCTCCTCTGTCTGATCACAGTGTGGTATTACTTCGGCGCGGTGGGTTCCTTCATCTTCATCATCATCCAGCTCATCCTGCTGGTAGACTTTGCCCATTCCTGGAACCAGTCCTGGCTGGAGAAGGCAGAGAATGGAAATCAAAAATGCTGGTTTGCAGGTAGAAAGGCAACACACACTCACATTTATACCAAGAAACCTTGAAGTACACCTGCATGGTGGTGATGAATGTACAATCAAACTACATGAACTGCACCATGTGAGAAACAGACAACACTGACTGAACTATGTGAAAAAGCCCAGTGTTCATATAAAATAGCTAGAAATGGTGAACTGATACTGTCATCAGACTCAGCTGCCAAACCAGCAGGTTTCATTTGAATGTGTAATTATTTTGCTTGTTTTTCTCACAGCTCTGCTGTCCGTCACCATCCTTTACTATGTCGCTGCATTTGTCGCCGTTGTGCTCTTCTACGTGTATTACACCAAACCTGATGACTGCACAGAGCACAAGGTCTTCATCAGCCTCAACTTCATATTCTGCGTGATTGTGTCCATCGTGTCCATTTTGCCTAAAGTTCAGGTAATGTAGACTTTTATAGAGGGCAGATGCTAACATGGGTTTTTGTACTGAAGCTACTAATCATTGATTTTTTGTGCCCTGGTCTTCATATTTCTTGTATAGTACTGTACATGTGATGCATGTATATCAACAAAAAATTAATTTCTCTCTCAATCTAGAAGACTAAAGCTAAAGCTGTGATCCCTTTTATGAGCCAAGACAAATAACTTTTTATTACTGCAGCAGTGGAGAGGGGTTTGTTTTACCAGCACTATGTTATTTACTTTACATCCCTTGCCATCTCCCCCACAGGAAGCTCAGCCCAGCTCAGGCCTGCTCCAGGCCTCCGTCATCTCCCTCTACACCATGTACATCACCTGGTCAGCCATGAGCAACAACCCCAGTAAGTCCAGTCAGTCACAAGTCACAACACAACAGCATTTTATTTTACAACTTGAATTGGATAACTTGCCTAGCTGACATTGTTTTCTGTGTTTCCTACCTTAGACCGGCAGTGTAACCCCAGTCTGTTGAGTCTGGTCCAGCCCAGCAGTCCAACTCCTCCACCAGGACCTGTTCTTGCTACACCAGCTCCAAGCGTCCAGTGGTGGGACGCACAGGGCATCGTGGGATTGACCATTTTCTTGTTCTGTACTCTTTATGCCAGGTAGCTTACTGTGAAAATTGTGGTTTTCATGTCATCATGATTTACATTTACAAAGAGAGAGTTTTATACATAACTGACTATAAATTTCATATTTTTCTGCAGTCAAAAACATCCAGCCTGATCTTTCTGTCAGTGCAATGATTGAAAATGTCAGAAGAAAATCTTATTTGGGAAAGATTTCCATTTGATAAATGCAACACTACTCAAATACAACACTGACAAAAATAATACTGATCTAGTAGGAGGGTATAGCAACTGCAAAATGAAACAATTGGTTATTGTGAGTCACAAAAATGTCTGTAAATATCGTACATTTGTGCTAATAATTATCTACCCTTAATTCAAACCTGCACTTTGACTAAAACAATCTGTTTACATCTGAGATGAGCTCGCATCCTGGATATAAATACTGTTCTTTGATAGCACAAAACCACAAAGATGCATTCACGCTCAGCTTTGGACATCGATATCTCAGATGTTTTCATATCCTATAATCTGCTACTGTATGTCAATTCCTGTGCTCTCGTCCGCCACAGTATCCGTTCCTCCAACAACGCCCAGGTGAACAAGCTGATGCAGACGGAGGAGGGCCAGGGTCTGACCGCTGACTACGAGGCCGCGACGGGAGAAGACGGAGTCCGCCGGGCCGTGGACAACGAAGAAGACGGAGTCACCTACAGCTACTCCTTCTTCCACTTCAGCCTCTGTCTGGCCTCTCTCTACATCATGATGACCCTCACTAACTGGTACAAGTAAGTGTCCTCCCATGTTGCCTTGCTCCTGACTAACTCTCACAGACAGGCCGACCTCCCTCTGACTTCATTCTTGGCTCCGCAGGCCCAACACTGACTACCAGGCCATGCAGACCACCATGCCTGCCGTCTGGGTGAAGATCGGCTCCAGCTGGCTCGGCTTGGCCATCTTCCTCTGGACCCTGGTGGCCCCGCTGGTGCTCCCTGACAGAGACTTCAGCTAAAAACGGTGAAGTCTGATAACAGGTGGTTGCTAGCCTTTTGCTATTTGCATCATAAGGAAAGAGAGCTTTAGTATAAAGTTGTTCTGCTTGATTATTCAGTCTTCTTACAGCTCCCCATTTAAGGTTGCAAACCGAAATGGTAATATGCTTTGTTTTAGATTCCAGGTCACTGTACACGTAACCTAAATGTTCATTCTTGTGGCTCGAGTTTAAATGAGCAGTTCTGCAGAAACATGGGAATGTATGAGTTGAGATTTAATCCCACATTCCAGTTTTTCATCTCAGGTTATTTGTTCAATTTTGTCTTTTTTCTTTATTGTTACAAAATATTCAAATTGAGAGCACTATACGCCTTTTATAGGACGAGACCAAATGAAACTGTAAAGAATTGTTTTCTTTCACTACATTTATATTGTGTTTATATTTTTTAAATCAATCCATTTAAACAGTTTGATTTTATGGTAAACTGATGCCAAAATATCTGAGAAACCTTTTCTTAAACATTTTTATTGCACAGCATCGTTCTAGAACCCAGTTTAAGTGCCTTCTTATATTTTGCACACAAAATCTATTCAGAGGGACCATTTTTATATCTTTAAGCGTTTATATGACATTCAGATTTCGTTGTTAAGTTGCTTCCTCAATATATGCACACTTTTCATTGTAATCAATAAAGGTTAAAAAAGAAAAGCTGTTGAGTCTCTACATCAGAGTGTAGGCACCAGTTCTGGTCTGTAGGTGGTGCTGCTGTTCTTCAAATTGGAATGTTTTTTTTCTTTTTTGTTGCTGGATTTCACTATAAATAACTGAATTAGTCATATAGTATGTGTGCTGTAGGCTCTCTAAACCTACATATGAATCTGTTCTTCTTATACACGCCACCTTGTGAATTGACCTACATTTTCTCCAGAAACTGCAAACACAATGTCATCAAGTCTGGTCAACAGGGATTTCCAAATGCTTCACTGCCCTCCCTCCATTAATCACATGATTCTGCTAAAATGTGATTTATTGTGTTCCTGCTATGCAGGATTCCCCAGTGCGCGCTCATACACACACACACACACACACATACACACATTTGGCAAGTAATGTAGAGGGAATGTGCTTTCCCCTTATCACAAGATCAGCATGAGCAGGGGGGCTGAACACAACACTTCATTATACTTCACAATATTCATTCAAGGCTTGTTCTGGGAAAGAAGGACAAATTACCAACTTCTGAAGTTGGGCGTCTGGTATAGCTGCAACATAACTGTGCACATTTCTGCCCACACAGTAATGACATATTTTCTTAAACATAGGATATCCTCTATGACTTCCCCTGCTTGTTTTTCATTCTTTTATTTGTGCCTTTCATGTTACAAATAAACCAGAATACTAGTATTATAAGCCATGGCAGTGATCCCTTCAGAAGCACAGATAAACCAAGCGTATATGTATCAGACATGTTTTTGTGGTTGTTTATGTCATGGTCTGATGAAAGAAATTCATTTGCAATACTTCTAATGCACCACATAAACCATATTGCTGGATTAAACGGTTGCTCCAGCAATTTTATATTGCAGTTCCATACAGACGGGAGACTCTCAAAAGAGAGATTAAAATAAAATAATCAAAATCAAAACAGCACAGACTGACATATCCACATTTTTAGTCTTCAGTAATGGTAAAGCTCCAAAAAACAGTGGATTCTACATTACATTTCCCATAATGCAACCATCACCAGACTCTCACTGCCCGGATGTGTCTTTCAAACTCCGCACCTCCAGCTTGTAATGCAGTCTTTCTTCTCATAATTTGAAGCCAAAATAACCCAGATGACATCATTGGGATATTTTTTTTCAGATGTACCTTATAGACTATAATAGGTAGCCTGATGACTCTTAAGGGTAGTTGCTTTTTCATTTCCCTTCGTTATTTATTCTGAGGGGTTATTTCTTCCTAACCAATCAGTAGTCAACTAGGATAAGTGCATGTTTTTCCCCATTGGTCGAAGAAATACAACTGCCTGCACAGCTGCGTTAAATTTATCCCTAATTGCTGTCACCACGCCGTCTATGTGGCCTTTTTTTTTTCTGGCTCTGGCACAGAGAGATGACGCCCACATTCAGTAAATAAGATGACCTTATTTTAGAGTCCAATTTGATGTTGTATTTTTATCAAAATGGAGAGTCAGGATGAACCAAAAAAGGGCACAACTGGAAGCATTCAGGGCCAGTGTTCCCTCTAAGCTGATAGGTTTGTTGACATACAGAACATCAAGCGGGCTAATTTAGCACAGTGAGCAGTTACATCAGTAATCTGTCGTCGCTCCACTTTGTCTCTAGAAGTTAAGCCCGCTCATGCATGTAGCACTTATTTGGTGATGAATGACGTTAGATGCAGGGACAATAGCACCACACTCAGACCATCTATTAACAGTTTATCCTGCCTAATTTTGTGATTTGACCCGCTTTGTTCTGGGTGACAGTGACAGTGGTAGTCCCCGGCCCAGCTGTGAGCAGCAGGCCGACCTAATGCCGTTACATAATGCCGAACGAGGCTCTGATCAGTTGCATAAGCCAGTTAAAGGATCGTGCTCTCATTGGGGGCTCACTACACTCCTCTGCCTGCTATGATTTGGTCCCGGCCCTGCCCCCGAGAGACCTTCACCATCATCATCAGGCTCATCAACAGCGACTTCACCCTCCTCCTTTGAGGGTTCGACGCACCTGGCAACCCAAGTTGAAAAACAAGCTAAATGGAGCCCTGACACATTTAGGGTTTTAATAGGCAGCCCCAAAAGTCTTCATTAGACAGCTGGATGATGTTCACCTCACGCTTGTTATCAAAGGCGTGTGAGGACAAAATAATGTGTGATACATTACACATTCCTGGAATATGATGAGTGTGTAGTTGGATATTACAAGGAAATAGTTTATATTTTAGCTTATAATATTCAAATCAATAAAATAATGAATCAAATAGTTGAATAACTGATGAGTACAACTCTCTGTGATTCTAATGAGGCCACATTATCAAGTTGAGCTGATAAACATTGTTTTTGTGATTATTCCTCTACTTCACATGTTGTGTTTCATTGCGTTTTGTTGTCCTGATGCTCTCAATGCAGTTTAAGAGACTTTTTCCAGAACCAAGTTAATATTCACAGATAAAACAATAGTGGTACTAATAATAACAACCATAAAATGTTTGTGTGACTATGTTATCCTTAAATTAAGATTAAGGTTTCCCAGATTTTCTTTTGCTGGCAGTAGTCAAGCCTGAATTAGACATTCAAGCCGGAATTTAGGTGAGTTTGCTTTCAGGACAACGGTGCAGAAATGTGACTTATGGACCCGATGTGACCATTATGTATCTGCTTTATTCATTATCATCATTCATGCCATTATAAAACAAATTATTTATTATATTAATAGACTAAAGGGATTAGAATGACTTGAGTTTTCTGTCATTTAAACTGTATTGTCATTGTATCCCCCAATGTGTATGTGTGCCGCCCAACATATGGTTATATTTTATTATAAAGTAGAGGACATTATTTTTAATTTGATTACAAATCCCTCTTTTATTTTTCTCTTTGCTATTGAAGGCTAGTCATTTTTTGTTTTAAAGGGACAGTTCAGCCCTTAAATGCTATTTAAGCATCTAGATTGTTTTGGTGTCAGTTGCTGAGTTTTGGAGATATCGGCCATAGACATGTCTGCCTTCTCTCCAATACAATGGAACTGGATGGCATTCGGTGCTCAAAGTGCCAAAAACAATTTATGTCATAAATCAAGACTCGTTTACTCAAGATAATCCACAGACCTTGTTGTGAGCATTTTCATGTAGGAACTATTATCTTTCTCCCGAACTACACCCACCAACCATGAGTAGCTTTCTTCTGTGTGGTGAGACGGGTGTAGTTAAGAAAGAAAATAGTTCTTACATGAAATTGCTTACAAGAAGGTCTGTGGAGATTTTCAAAAAAAATTTTCTTTCCTTTTTTTTTTTTTATAAGCCAAGTGCCGTCCGTCCCATTGTATTCCAGAGAAGGCAGACCTCTGTATGGCCCATATCTCCAAAACTTGGCAACTCACACCAAAACGAGCTAGATGGATAAATAGCACCAGAGGTGAGAGGAAAAATATGTCTTTTTGATTTTGGGGTGGACTGCCCCTTTAAAAAAGGTATGGCCGGAAGTGCTGTGTTTTCTCTATACCGGACAATGACAGCAGTGATGCTGGCGCGTTGGCAAATTGCAGCATCAACTTTCAAGAGGATTCATTTCGTCCCACAACCATCAGAGCATCTGGACTGAAGTGCTTAGTAATTACAGCCGGTAACAACTTGTGTGTAACAGTCTGATATGAAGATAGTGACAGACCTGTCTGACAGGATGGAGAGACACATAACAGAAGCTGGAGGTGTTGTAAAAAAAATGAGCATAATTACTGTTATTTGAGGGGTGTTGTATGAGGTGTTGCTGAAGATGCCAGTGTCAAGCTAGCGAGAATTAAATAGGGCGTTTCCGGTCTACCATTAGCTATTAAAACATGATGACCTTAATACAGGGTCAAGTTGAATGTGGTTGTATTTTCAACAGTGCTTAAAGTTTATATGTGGACTCAAAGACGGACAATTCACATATTCAGTATTCGAGTTGCACTTAACGTCGTGCCCACAGTTTTGTCAACAACTCCAAGGCTCACGTTTCCGCCTTTACTCTGAAGGCCACATGTGAACATTTCCTGTCTGGTCTTGATGAACCTCGGCTGACTTGATGCAGCTGGTGAAGCTTGTGGCCGCACCGCAGAGAAGTGAAGTTGAGCATCCTGCAGGTAATGTAAGCTCGTACACGGTGTCAGTGAGGCAATGTTGGATATATTATCACATAATACGTAGCTTTGTTTTAACGGCAACATTTTTACATGCTGTGGTAGGACGGGTAATATCATTTAGCATGTTTTTTCTTGTCGCTATTTGATCAGAATGAGAAGATAAAATGTAGCTAACGAATAGCATAGCCAAAGCTAAGAGGAGATGTTGTCCTTTTTCTGTAATGTTTTTGGCTAACATGTTAGACTGGTCCTGGGCTTGTCCATTCCCCAAAACTGGCTTCATTCATTGTCTGTGACAGGGAGGAGGAGGAGGAGGTGGAGGAGGAGGAGGTGATCTGCGGCAAGTCAGCCAGAGTCTGACAAAACAAGACAGGAAGTTTGGGGATTTCACCTTCAAAATAAACCTCGAGCGTGAATTATATTTTTGCAGTTGGGCGTGTAGAGCAGCAGAGGTGATGTTCAAATACTCTGCTTTAAAGCACAGAGCGGAACTGAGCTGAAACAGAGTAGAGATGCTTGTTCCTGTGATGCAGTTTTATTTTGGAAACACTTAATTTAGGAGTGTGATGTTCCTTTTAGCTTGACGCTGATTTTAGTGGCTGGACTGTATGGTTCGGTCGGTGTGTGGCATTATGTAGAAAAACTGGAGTAGTGTGCCCCAGGTGCTCTGTTAATAGACACTGTGTTGTACTGCTGCTGCGGTATGTTGTGCCAGCTGTAATAGCAGCTACCGCTTGTTTCCAGCTACTCCATTTAAAATCCCCCAAATGAGGCAGTTTTACACAGGTGTGTGTCTTCTTTGGTCAGGGCTTATGGTTATTGGCTGTTTTGTTGCACTGGGCTACATCAGCGCTACGAACCCCGTTTGTAGCCAGGCTCCATTCAAAAAATCTGGCCCTTCAATATGTTTGATCAATTCTGCTGCGAGCGCGCATGTCTGTTAAGAACATGACTTCAGATGTTTTTTTTTAAATGATTGGTATTTTGGCGCAAAGGTGCCACCAACACTTCTTTTATTAAAATTCTTTTTTTTTTCACTCCAGTCAGTCACCGTCCACATGTGTTTTAGAGGAATATCATTGACAAATGTTGTGGGGGTTTTTTTTGGCACATTCACTGAATTTTTGAATGCCGAATATACAAAGGGACCATCAATATTCAGGAAACACCGTTATTCGTGTTATTTAATATACGCAGCTTGTTGAGAAGCGTATTTACTCTAAAATGTGTGATTTGTTTAACGGACTCTGGCGTTGCTGTTCGCCCGTGCAGCATCAGAAAACGTAGTTAACCTGTCTGCTGCCACACTGCCTGCATGATGCCTCCCGGCTGCTCGGACATTTCTGCAGAACCTGCTGCAAGGAATTCAACATGACATCATGCGTGAGAAACATTTCCGTTCAGGGCCGCAGGATCAAATCGCCAATAATATTACATAATCACAACCTAGCTTAAATTGGTGGGTTGATCTGGATGTCAGCGGCCAAGTGGATAAGCTTTAACGTCCCATGTTATTTCGGTATATTTTTACCCCATGAAATAAAAAAAATAAAAAAACAGAATGTAGTGGAGGATGCGCTTACAAAGAGCAAGAAAATGACCTACTGTACAGATCAACTCTGCAACCCCAAAACACTCCTCATTGCAATGATGCCGGCTGGATTAGAGGGCATCTGAGGACAGCTGTAGCTTGCAACATCGCTTTGCTGCAAAGACACTTGATACAACGGGGTATTTTTCATTTTCTCCATGTGATTGTGATTGGTTTATCACAAGATTTAGAATAAGCTAACTCTCCAAAGGCACATCACATTTCTGGGCACAAAGTGGAGCAATGTCTGTCTGAGTGTTCAGGATTTGATCAATGTGATAAATCTCCTGTTATCAAGCTGCAGAAGAGCAATGGTCATGGATGTAAATAATGCTTGTTTTCATTATTGATTCATCTATTGATCATGTGTTTGGCTCATTAAAATGATAAAATATGGGGGAAAAAAGACTGTCATGAGTTCTCAGAGCCCAACTGATGTCTTTGCATTATTTTTATGTATTATATTATATGACATATTTGCAGCATATTTCATTTACAATGATATAAAACAAGAAAATCTGCAAATTCTCACACAGACAGATGTTTGAAAACCTGGAACCAGAAAAGCTGTCTCATCGAGTTACGTACTAAATATGATTTGTAATTGAGTTGATTGATCACAGAGGACATAGCTGATATAATAGGGTGGCATACAGTAACCAGACATCCACTTCATTATCGTAATAGTATTAGGGCTGTAACTAATGATTGTCATTATCAATTAATCTGTCTATTATTTTCTTGACTAAGCGATTAGTTGTTTGGTCCACAAAATGTCAGAAAATGGTGAAAAATGTCGATCACTGTTCCCTAAAGTCCATGTTGACGTCCACAACCCGAAGATCTTCAGTTTACTGTCATAGAGGACTAAAGAAACCAGGAAATACTCACATTTGAGAAGCTGGAATTTGGAAATTTTTTGATTCCAAACAATTAAGTGATCAAAATAGTTGGCGACCAATCGAATAATCAACTAATCAATGCAACCATATATAGTATACCAAAATAAAACATACACTTGTTAAGTATAAAATCTGAAATGTGCAATAGTTAGTTTATGTGAAGTTAAACATATTGATAGGAAGTAGCAACGCATCACACATCACAGATACGCATAATGACTCACTCCTTAATGAAGTGATTTCATTGAATTTTTATAGTCAAGGTTTTGTGTTTGCAGAACATGAAGCACTCTTCATCCCCATCATCTCATCATCATCAGTCCTGCTTTTTCTGAATCCAAAAGGAACCTGAGCTGCCTCTCTGTGTCATGTTGTCCAGATATTTGGTATTCTCTTGTCAGACCGTGTCCTCCTCGACAGGGAATTTCTGTCCTCAAAGGCTCAGTGGAAAAGCCAGTGGCTGTGACCGTGGTTGTTTATTATCATTTTTCTTGCCTCGCCGTTGTCCTTCACCTCATCCCAGGAAGGATGCACAGGGGACATAACAGTCTGCGAGTGTATGTCCCATCAGTCAAGTTTGATGCTGTGTACCTGCATCAATCATTCACCCACATGATGAACAGGAGGCAGCTCCTGTTATTTTGTTGTTGTCGGACGGCTTGTCAGGGAAACATTGACCTCATGTATGTTTTTGAAAGCACAGCTCAACATTTTAAAAGCAGAATATATTCCTTGTGTCACAAATCTGCCTGTTGTACCATGAACATGTACATATTTAAAGGGTCACTCCACCAATTTTACACATCAAGCTCGGTGGCCGTGAGGAGTACCAGTCAGTCTGTGAAAACAGTTGGATACTCTCTCCTGTCGCTCTGAAGGGAGCTTTTTCAAAAATCTGAAAAAAATATGATGTCAAACAAATGTCAATCTTGAGTTGCATTATGGGAGTTGTAGGATCTAGTTAGCTTGAGCCACTACTTTGAACTAAAAGTCAGGATATCCTCCGCTTTGTTGATTTTAACCTTTGATACGACTTTTGTGAGTCCCTAAGTTTTATGGAAGTGCAGGACTGGAACATCCCTTTAAAGAATTACTATGCAACTTGTCATTTTCTGTTTCACTTTTTTTTATCCATTTTTGTTGTTTATTTCTCATTGTTGTAGTGGTTTTCATTGTATTTCCCAGAGACAACCTGTGTAACCTTGGATTTTTGGTTGATGATGTTTGAGTTTCTGTTGATGGTGCTTTTTTCACTCTGTACCACCAATTCGACTATTGCATCGACTATTATTGTTGCACTGAAACAGAAAAAATTAAATGCACGTTTTTCCCACAAAAGACCAGACATAAAGTGTTGAAAACAGCCAATAGAAAAGCTCTGGTTTACTAGATACAGGTTGAATCATTATTGTTTTATATCAGTAAACAATGAGGAGTAGCAAATATTGCTGTAAGGCATTTTGCCAGCACTTTTATCCAGAGCGACTTACCAAGCTCTTGGATGTGACTTCCAGTGTATCAAGCAGAAACAAAACCGTCATCGCCATTATGTACTGTGATTCCTATTAGTTTGTTATGGATCCCTGTAGGTTAGCGTTGCCTCTGTCAAGCCTGATGTAGTCATGGGTGCTAAAGTGGGAGGATAATGGCCTCACTGTGGCACTGATAGGCCCGGAGCCCAAATGGCTTTCACTGTGTTTGCCACTGGAGCCAGAATGGTGTGTGTGTGGTTTCTTGACACTGGACATAAGCAACAGAGCTCAAAAGACAACCAGTCTCACAGTCGATGCTGCCCGGCTCATAACACATACAGTGGTGGTACGGTAAACATTTATGCGGTGTGCAGAGTCTCAGAGTGTGTCCTGAAGTCCCAGGGCGAGCTGTTGCATCATGAAATGGCATACACTCTCAGTTTTTGCTACGGTCCTGTCAAAGGTCTCTCTGTTCGGCCAAGGGCAGTAGAGCCGGGTGAGGACAACATTGATATTCATGCAGCTCGTTCTGACGGAGTCACCAGCGGGCACCTCATCCCTCAACTGTCAGTCATTACAGTGTCCTTGGTAGCAGGTGAAATGTGAGGACACTTGTATCTGTAGAGCTTCACTGATGTTCATATCGCTCTTCCAGACGCTTAGCGAAGGGAGGAAATGCCGAGCAAATAAACAGCCTGAACTTTATTGAAACATCAAATGAACACCTCTCCAGGTGAGGGAGTGGAAATATATTTACCCAGGAGAACATGTGGCATCATCCTTCATGAGTTTGCCAGTCTGAACCCTTTCAGGACAGACTGAGATGTATAGATGACTGAGAATACATGAGAAAAAAGAGGTTTCAGTTCATTCCGGTGTTAACCATGTAAACACAAGGGCTGGGTACTGTTAGTTATATTAAAAAAAAAAAACTTTACCAATTTGCTTCATTTAGATAGCAACAGCAGATGATGACAGAGGATGCAACAAAGGTCTTTCTATTATTAGAAGTAAATTTAGATGCACATCGAGGAGATGCTTGCAAAAAAAAATAGCTAATGAAATAGTTGCAGTCAGTTTAGTTTAATTTAACTTAATTTTCTTTGGATGTATGTAATGATGATGTCATAGATATGCAGATTAGCACATGACATAATCTAGCCACTTTTCCTGCAGGCTTTAGCCACTTCCCACTGAAAACAGTTGGCATCACTGTCCCTGATGGCCACGTGGCCGTCGCCCTGCAGGTTGTAGCGGCTCCTTGAGAAACTTTCCAGTAAACTTGCTTCTTAAAAAATAAGCTCCATACATTCAATACCAACTTTCAGTGTTCTAACTTTAATTTGAAATAGTATCAGTGAATGAGGTCAATTCGTATGTGTCCAAGGCGTCCTCACGGTCTTAAGAATTTCAGGAAATCACAACATTCATTTTGACCATCCAATACAGTAAAAATAGGAAGTAGGAAATGACCATTCACCATTTCCCAAAGTGGTTACAGTACATAATGCTGAGCTTGCTTTACACTTATTGGAACAAATCTCCTCCCAGTGCAATATATCATCAACTCCATGTCCTTGCCTCAAACCTGAAAAAATACCATTTTATAAGTCTAAGTGACTACAGCAGTAATAAATCACAGATTCCTGGTGCAAAACCTCGTGTTTATGATTTAAGATGTGTCATGTAACCAGTGCTCACATGCGAGTTAGAATGTGTAGTGCGCGCACATACATATATGCATTGATAAGGGTGATAACATTCCAGCTAGTCATGCAGGAAGGGACCCCAGGGTGGCCCTGGTCATCCATCAGGAGGACTTCCCCCAGCCGCAGAGGCACAAGCTTAAATGTCAAAACCGCCGTAAGCAAACAGGTTTCCTCTCTGTCGGCAACCAGCCTAAGTCGACGGGAGCGGAAATTGACTCTCATCCTTGTTAATGAAAGAATACACTTGCCTGTGTGTGTTTGTGTGTGCGTTTACATCCTTGCCTACGCGTTTGCTTTACCATGTGCTTGTGCACAGGAAAACGTGTTGGCACAAAAGCTTGCACGTGTGCTTTGTGAACGCCGTATGCTCGGGTGTTAAGTGTTGTGTTTACATGCAGTGCGTGTGTGTGTGTATGTGTGAGGTGCATGGGAATCAGAGCATGTGTGCGCTCGCTGCGAGTTGTTAGGCCCTTGGCTGAGCTGCAGCCCTCTGCTGGAAGGGGTTGGATGCCGTCAGTGACCCTGGAGGCGAGCGTATGGACCCAGCTTGGTTTGCTCTGCGAGGTGGAAGGGCCTCTGGTTTCTGTGACCCCTGTGGAGAGAGCAGCCTGTCAGGCAGAAGGCCTGTCAGCTGCAGTCTCATTCACAAATCACCTAGTGGACGCACACGCATGCACACACACACACACATGCACACACACACACACACACGCTCAAAATGCATCCACATTCATGTCCAAAGATGTCCTTGCTTCCTTGAAAAATTGAATTACACAATGTTGAGACTGGCCCTTTATTACAAAGGGTTGTAATGTAATCAGAACAAACATGCATGAATGTTTGATTATTGCTCCTGCATATTCTTACTATGAGTGATATCATAGGCTTAATAATAATAATAATAGAAACACAGCTCAAAGTGCTTTACAAAATAAAGAAAAGAGCAGATATAATAAATCAGTACAATTGAAAACACAAAGGAACTTGTATAACATTAATAATAAGAACATACGCCTATAACATATCATTACTATAAACACACAAGCGGGATGTGAAGATTTGAGCCTCTTTTGCACAAACACTGAGAATGGACTGAAGTAGAAGATTTGTGTTCAGAAGTTTTGCAACAACTTTTGAAATAAAAAAAAATCACATTTTCATAGATTTTTCAATGAGGTAGAAGGAGGAGATGTCATTTTAAGAATTTCTAACCAGTAGTTTGTTTTTTTGTTTTTTTTGTGGAACAACCATTTTCATTTCTATATTTCTTAAAACACATCCAAAAGTGATCTTTAAGAAAAAATGTTGAAAAATATACTAAATATAATTTTCGGAGAATACAGTGGATACAAACTGTTCAAATTTACTAAATAATACTAAAAGGTATCTGATGTCAAAATCCTATAGATGTTGATTCACACTTGAAACTTTCAGTCATAATTCTTAAAGCTGCAATAGTTAATTTTTTGGCGATGCGGGGGCAGTGCTGCAACAAGCTGTAGACACAACACTAACATATCATCACCTTATAAATTTGTTAATGTTAGCAAACAGTCGCCTATTTGCATATCCAGCAGACATGGAACATTAGCATTCAGTCTGAGATGCACTTCTGTTTACCGGGAAACGCAAGTCCAACATAAACTCTCTTTTACCTCTGTTTTGCTTTCCATCAACTGCTGAGGCTGACAAAACAGTAAAGATGCAGGCTGTAAAACCAAAACAATGAGCTAAAAGATGCTAAAAAAGCTCTATGAAAATCAGAGCAATGTATCTGTTGATTTGGGTGCATTCATACTGATTGGCGCAGCTTTAACTCAGTGCAGAGACATTCACAGTGTGAGAGGAACATCACACTGACGTCCACACCATACTGTGTCCCTTCCTGTCTCCTGCTTACTCCTGTTGACATTGTCATTGTTGCAAGGTTGTGTTTTCTCTGAGCAGAGGGAGAACTATATGGTACTAGACCGCAGGCTTTTGTTATATAACAGCACTTGTATCTGTTTTTCTGGATTTGTCCCACAGTAGGTCTTTTATCCATGATGCTCCTGTGATAGAGACTGCAGCCCTGGTAGATAGCCTGCTTTCACGCAGAGCTACTGCTGACTCAGCTGATACCTACAGGTAGACCTCATCGGCAGGAACGTCCCAATTATTGCTTTGCATCGCGAGTGTGTGTCAAAATATTACCGGTGCCTACAGTAAGACTAGCTTCTCCCTGCCTCTCTGTGTGGATGATATAGATTCCTGGATAGGCGGGCTCTTTGGCAGACTGCCTCATCCCTGTGTGTCGATTCACTGTTAGTGAAATAAGAGAACATATGGCTGCTCTCTCCCTGCATTACATCACCTTGAGATCCAAGCAGATTGGTTTAAAGCTCAAGGAAAAAAAGAGAAGCTGACTGTATTTGGATGGTTTTTTTTTTATCTAGCTGTGTTTTCTACAAAAATTGGCATGCTGGCCTCTGAAATGAACTGTGTCTTAATGAAGTAGATGCACAAAAGGTCAGCGACTTTTTTTTTCTTCCGCTACTTGAAAGCAGGCTTGGATGTACTATTTTGTACTCTGTATCCCGCTTAACCCAGCGTACAGCCCAGCCAGATGCATCAGGCTCAACTGTGTTAGTATTGATCCATCTGAGTTATATCACATCATGCAGAGTTACTGCCTGCTGCACACGTTCAGGCTCCTGTGAAGACTTTGCATGTGGTTGTTATCAGCTATTCACTGGTTTCCATTAGCTTCCTGATTTAGCATTTCTACCTGGCTCTTTTCATGCACTGATGCATTGTGTGCTCTCACCAGTCCGATACTGGTAACGATTTGGTTTGAAACATCTTCATGACATCTCAACTTCAGACCCTGACTCTTCATACCAAAGCCAAACCACCGTCATTAGATGCTCATTTTGAATTTTAAAACAGAGGTATCTGAGACTGAGTGTGGAACCTCAATACTTAAAAAAAAAGATACATTTTTTGACATTTCATCATAACAGATCCATCTCAAGCTCCAACACATCCAACCAAACAAACTCCATCTGTTGATGAAGTTTGTGAAAAGGATAGTAAGTGAACCTTGATTTGGGATTATTTTCTCAGAGAAAAGGGTTTTGTTGTTGTAAGATATCTAAAAAGTATTGCTTGGTATTGGAACTGAAACTTAGGTATCGTATTGTACTGGCATCAAAATATTTTAGACGATACCCAGTCATCACTTTCACATCTTCATAAGGTAACTTTTCCATTCAACGACTTCCTATATAAACCATTTTTTGTTAGATTTTCAAATATCTTTTCTTTGCAATTCCATTTAATCCCAAATGTGTTAAGTACACTCCAAATATTTGCGGTTTGATATGACAGAGCCAGAAACCAGACATGGAAAGTCCCCTCTGATGTCATCACCAATAAAGTCTGGAGCAGTTCAACAGAGAATTGTGAATGATCAGGTCCAGTTACTGTTTCAGAGACAGTCTCAAGGGGGATTCTTTTCCTCAGAAGTGTACTGTATGAATCTTGTTTACTTCCTGGCTCCAAGAAGTCCAGAATATTGATTCACACAGTCTTACAAGATGTAGCTAGTCATCTACACTGCAGGTGTAGCCTTAAGCAGTATGCCTTTGTCATCATGATGGTGATGAGTGTATGCAAATGGTGTCACAGTTTCACTCAGCAGCCTTACCGAAACCCACACTCACACCCTGAAACCACAAACACTGGCAGAAACAGCTTAACATAGATGTGGGGACAAATATAGGGAGCGGCTGGTCATTTTTCCTATATTTAGCATTTCCTCTCAACATTTTCAACTTGTTTTCTCTTCACTCGCACAATGCCGCCCATTCTTCGCTTCTTTGTGCCTACTTCCTTGTTCCCAATTGGGTTTGCCGCTGGTCTAAAATTATACTTTTCTGTAAATGAACCCGTTGTCAGTGAGTCCCTGTCTGTAAATATCAACATATCACAATTTTTATTTATAGAGTGATTACCCTTGGTTAAGGTATAGTATCTAAATTGGGTTTTTGGAGGTTTGAAAAGCAGAAAAGGAATCTCCAGGATTTCTATGAATGCTGTCAAACAAAAATACTTCGGTTTTTACGGCAACACTACTATGATCAGAACTTTGTCGAAGTCACATGTACAGCATATAGCTAGTTATTCAAATCCTTTCCTCTGCTGTTTTCATAATTTAAGCCATGAAGTATCGACTTTTATCAGCCTGTTTTGCTGACCAAGGAACTGCAACAACATCAGCCAGTCTCTGGCAGAGCTTCCAGTGGCCTGGAAGCAGGGTTTTTCCTGGCTCAAAATAGTGCCTTGGTGGTGGACCACCCGTGCAGATCAGTATGTGGAGCATGATAGACTGAAAGTGTTAAGGGATTGGTTAACGCTTTGGTGGTCCTTGCTCAATACGTTGATGCGCTCAACCTCCTGTGAAATTTGACGAGGAAAAGGAATCATTTATCAGTATTTATATATGATATTGAATTACATTTGATTGAAAATAAAAGACACGCATTTGGTTGAAAATAAAATACACGCAACAAAGATTAATGTTTTTAAAAGCAAAAATAAGTAAATGAAAATATATTATTGACAGAACTCTGAGTCCCATCAGACAACTAGCCCCAATTTCACAGTACTTGCTTTCTTACCGAGAGTTAGATGAGAGGATCTATACCACTCTTATATCTGTCCACTCACTATGAGGCTGGAGACAGGAGATGCTTAGCTTAGCTTAGCCTAGCTTAGTATAGGTTAGCTTAGCTTAGTTTAGTTTAGGTTAGGTTAGCTTAGCTTAGTTTAGCTTAGTTTAGCTTAGCTTACTTTAGCATAAAGATAATACTGGTAGAAACAACTAGCCTGGCTCTATCAAAAGGTAACAAAAAGCACCCTCAAGGACCTCTAAAATAATTCGCTAATTAACATCTCATTTGTTAAATCCATACACAAAACAAAGTGTAGAAATGACAAGCTGCACTTTTTCGGGGGTTATGTGCCAGACTGTTTCTTAACCGGAAGTGACGACTTCCTGAAGTCTTATCTGGGGTAGCTGTTTCCTCTAGTTTCCAGTCATTGTCACAATGGCACACTGGCTCATAACCCTCTATGTTGTGGACGTATATTATGACTGACCTTAAATCTGATGTATTTTGGTTTAATTTCCCTTTAGTGAGGACCCTGCCTGAGTACATATTAAAAACAAGAAATCCAACAAAACAAGTAATATATCACTACAAAGTGCTTTGAAATAATGAAGTGCTTGAAAAATGAAATGTATTAGCCATGGTGTGTAGGATTGGGAGTGTCTCAAAACTGTAGTTGCTTGGTAGGTGTATTATGGTCACAGTGCTGTGGTGCACAGTAAAAATCTTAATTCTTGCTCCTTGAACACACAGACAGGCCTCTTTGGTTCATAAAGGCACATTTGTACATACATGGAATTAGTATGTTATTGGAGCAATAGGTAGTCTGGTTTGAACTTGCACCACCCACCACAGCTGAGCTCTGCACAACATCTGTCAACATGGTCTACTGTTGGGAAGTCAGGTCTTCCAGCAAGCAGAGCCTTTTTTTGTTCAGACATTTTTTAAAGCTCAGATAGCTATTTCTCTCTGTGGACTCTTTAAATTGCGGCACCGTAGCCTACCATGTGTTGGTCACATTGCTGTTTTCTGTGGCCATCGAGGCAGGTTGAGGTTGAGAGGGGCATCTGTTCCGTTCTGGTTGGTGGTTGTACGTTGGAGGGGGGTCTCTGGTCTGTCTGTGGCTGGGCGTCTGCAGGGAGGCAAGGGGACCTGTGGTTATAGTTATATGTTGGGATTTATTGGCTGGGCTTACACACACATGCACACACGTACTCATGCAAAAAGGTACACATCAACCTTCTAGATCCAGACAAGCTGTTATTTTTACAGTCAGGTACAGTCCACTGTGTGGAAATGCATGAAAAGGGTCTTCTTCTTTACTCACTGTTCACTGAACCTATGCACTCCAACAGACATGTTTCAAATCAAACATGCAATCCAGTATTTTTAACAGACAGTGATAATGCATCTCTGAGGTCATTAAGTACTACAGGCTGACTTGGTAAAAACCACCTTGTACTGTAGGAGGCAGCGGCAGTGACAGATTCTGCTGTCTCTGTGGTGTTTAAGGGCCATATGTGAAGCCCAGGACCACTGGGATGCTGAGGAGGACACTGCCTGTGTTTTCTCTCCTCTGACAGGTGGCACAGTGCCCAGAAACTCCCTCTGTGGCACTGCAGGATGGAGCCAGCACTGTCCTAAGCTTGGATGCTGCTGCTGATACTCCACCCCAAACCAACCAGGGTCGGACCGATATATGTGTTTGTCAATATTGGCCTCTTAGGTAAAATCAGACATCGACCGGTCACTGTCGTCCTCCTCCAATTTGATGGAGGTTCATCCCTGACTGCAGCAAGTCAGTCAGATGTCTGAGCAGACAAATGATGTCATTGTGGTGTTGAGGGGTTTTACTCAACTTGAAATCTTTAAAAGCTGCAGTGAAACTACTTTTCCTGTCTTTAAAGATGTGCTGACCCACCTTAGAGCCGCTCTAATCAATCTTTTTCTAGTAAAAATTGAGCGAATGACAACATATGATGTGAAAGTTGTTGCTCATACTGATGGACCCACAGAGAATTGTTTGTTTTGGTTTTACAGCCCGCAGCTTTACTTTTTTGGTTCAGTCTCACAGCTCTCATCAGTGCTGTGGCCAGATGCAACAGGCAGCTGTTTTACAGCAAAAAAAACAACTCAGATAAATATATAGTTATGGTGCCAGATATTTAGCTCTGGAGTTACTGGAACAAAACAGAATAAAACACAGCTCGAGGCAGCGTGATTATAGTAGTTACATCTGTCAGGTGAACACAAACATGACTCTAAATGAATTGCGAAGTTGCTTGGTATTTGCTGGCTGTATCAATTTGCAAGTGCTAACGTGTGATGATGATGTAATTGTGATAATATGTCCATGTTGTTGTTTACAGCTTTTTCTGCTGCCCCCAAGTGGCCAAAACACACAATTCAGGTTTAAATAATATGATTAATGCAGCATTTTTAACGAAGAGTTTGATAGGTCAAATATGATGTTTCAGAGGCTTTCCCCAAATACAAATCAGTGAGAAACACTTACTATTTGTATGTTTTAGATCATGTATGCCAACAATAAATCAATATTAGTTGACCCCTTTCTTTCACCGAAGTTAAATGAGGAAATGCAAACTCCTTCTAATAAGTTTAAAGAGAGAAATTTTAGTATTGTACCTCCAAAAATTTGGGGCAAGAATTAGATACAAAAAAAGAATGATCAGACAGGTGACCTTTAGTCACTAGCATCAGTTCAGCTCTTCAACACTGGATCCTAAAATTCCCATAATGCAACCAATAGCATCTTTTCTTTAGACCATCCCTGTGTGGTAAACACCCATGTTTTTCAAACTCCACTGCCCTAGTTTGAAACATAGGCTTTCTGTTATATATTTGCGGTCTCTAAGCCGAAATACTCAGGTGATGTAATTTGCTCAGACACCAGGGCCAGCCACATTAAAAATGCACACCACCCAGGCACGTAATCATGTGTATTTATACTGTAAATACCCAACGTCACCCTTCACACCACCAAGTGATAGTTCTGATGCCCTTTCAAGCAGACAGCAGCCATGTAGGAGTAGTAGAACAAGTCGTACAGTAGCATGTATTTTAGTGTTTCTTCATCCAGCTAGAGGCCTTAACAGCCTTATGTGCCCCCAGGCTTTTACTTGAGCCCTGTGCTCTACTAGGCTGAAGGTTGTCTTGTTCTGCTCTAATGTCTTTTCTAATGACCACTGTAGACAACTGTTACCCTGGTGATGAGATAGACAATGCAGAATGAAACCACCAGGCTTTACTGTAAAGTAGTGTTGACCTCCTTTAAGTGTGACCTTCCATAAAGGGTGATTTTTTTTTTTTTTTTTACATACACACATGCTTTTGTCATGTTGCAATTTTACACACAATTCTTCACCCAATAGCCAGTGATGGTGATTATAATAAATTCAAAAAATAACAATACAGACAAAAACCTTTCAATTTCAGAAAAGCATTAGCGTTTCCTTTTTCTCTTAAAAGACCCGTTCTTCTCCACCACAGGGTTATGTCTGCTCTAGAAGTGGGGTAAATGCTATTCTGCAAATAAAATCCCGGCTAAACTGAAATTAGGAAGATTTACCCTCTACATCTGCATCTTTAAAAATAGCCCATCATTTCTATTCAGCCACGGCTAAATGTTAATGTATTGTATAGCTTGAGGTACAAAATGAATGAGTGTTCGGTTTAGTGAAAAGAGGACAATATTGTGAGACCTTATCTTTTTGTTTCCATCCCGTTCCCGTCCTACATTCCTAACAAAAAGAAATATTCCTGTAGAGGAAATGTGTTTGGTAGCATGATGTTCACACTGTGACAAGGCCGTCCAGACAAGCCCCAGCTGCACAGAGGCAAACCTCC
The DNA here is from genome assembly GCF_914725855.1 of Thunnus albacares. Taxonomy (NCBI): domain Eukaryota; kingdom Metazoa; phylum Chordata; class Actinopteri; order Scombriformes; family Scombridae; genus Thunnus; species Thunnus albacares. The sequence continues at coordinate 4,637,349 of NC_058124.1, forward strand.
CCTGTGAAAGAGCTCAACACTGCCAGCTCTGTCACCTCCACAGAGGCTGACAAGTAGACCAATTCACTGAGCCAATATTAGTCTGCATGTCATAATCAAATAATATGACAACAAACCAAATATGTTGAAAGCAAAACCCGTCTTTATTTTCAGTAGATTAAGCCTCAATAAACAGTCATTTCTCATAAATGGCGAGTGGTTTTCAGGATTCAATAAACAGATTCAAAGAAACATGTTCTTTGTCAGTTTGATATATTGAGAACCAGTTCAAATCACTTCTCAATACCAAACCCAACCTCTGATATGATGGGGTTTCCTTCCTGGTTACAGCTAGTAAAGATGGTCTGTTTTATTTTAATGTAAAATTTGAATATAGAAAGATGAATCCAGTGTCAGAAGATTTTACTTCCCGTTTTGGGAAGAGTTATAGTTGACAAAGCTAGCAAGTCTAAAAAACCCAACACTGTCTTGTTGTTAAATAACATTACTGCTGTAGTTGCTAAAAGTAGTTAGTATGACATTAGCTGCTAACGCTAGAAGAGGTAATATAGGGACATTACTGTTTCTGCTGGCCCTGCAACACCAAAGTAGCCCTTGTTAACTTGTCCTGTGTTGTAATTTATATTGTCTTAGATATTTGTCCTGCAAGAAAAGACAGTCTTCTACATGGTCAGCACTGTAAAAGTGTAATTAGCATTAACATTAGCAGCTAACTGTAGCTAATTAGCTTAATTAGTCAATATGATGGCTTTTTTGTTTGTTTGTTAGTTTCTTTCAAGCACAAAAAATGGACTGTATGGTTGTTGTGTTTGCATGTCACACAGGCTGGGAGCACTTACTCAGGGCTGCCAACTTTTGACTTCAGCTTGGAGTGAAATTTGTTCCCGTGAGGTTGAGGAAGTTGGGGGGGGGGAGTATTTTAGTAGTACTTATTTTTGTTCATTATAAAATGAGCATTACTCGTGGTAAATTGACCCACTCGACCTCTCTCTGGCCTTATGAACCAATACCTTTTTTATAGGACTTTTTCTTTTTGCTAATTTGTGTTTGTTGGGTAGCATTTTTGATATACACTCCAGATATCACGCATATTTTTCTTCAAAACATAGAATAAGAAAGATCTATGCTGCTCACCAGATGATGTAAATAACTGCAATAACTTTACTAACCTTGCTCTACGTAGGCCAGCTCTACAACTTTACACCAACAGTTCCTGAGACACACCTGGTGAATTCATAAATAGACAAATGACCATTGCGCACCTGTCAAGATAACATGACTGAAATCCGTGAGGTCAGTAGTTGAAAGCCCTGAACCACCTCCACCACCCACACACACAAAAAAAGACAACACATTCAAGCATATTGTTGGCTACATTTGCATGGCATTTCATAAACAGGTCTATGTTCATCCCATGGAGATAAGAGGTTTTCAATGAAGGTGCTTACCATCGTTGATAACGTTAGTATGACTGCAGCATAGACGTAGTGAGCCGCACAGTGAAACAATGATTTGTTGTTGCACACTTTCCGTTCAAACAGATGATGATTAGTGCGTTCTTTGAGAATCTGTGAAAAGTGCTGCCTTAACCTTGTTACACTCTATGCCTCAGCCCATCTGAACTTGGAAAAAAAAAAAAAAGAACTGCTGTTCTTTCGCTTAAAAATCACAAATTTTACATCAGAGGAAGCAAAGATGGAAAGTTAGAGTGAGAAAAGGCATGTGTGGTGTGAGATCATGAGATCTGTACCAAGTCTCACGCTCAATCCATGAGAGCTGGCAGCCCTGACTTACTGCTCTGACACAAATATTAGCATGCTAGAATATTAGCCACAGCTAGTTGTATTGGCTGTGAGTGTGAAGTGAATAGTGTATGCTGCCCTCATGTCTTATTGGGGAACATTGGGGAAAAGGCTCATGTCAGTCTCCTGAGTTTTAATTCCAAGTCAGAGATATCAGGAATTTCTGATAGCTCCAATTTATTCATATCTGCCTTCACTTGTTATCTATGTAGCATTATTAAAATAGCTATTTTAAAGCTCTTTTTTTTTAGTTATTTTTATCTTGCATGACTACAAGGCTAGCAATGTGAGTAACCATCTTGGAATAACTCGCCAACTCACTCAAGTTGTTTTCCCGTTCTCCCTGCTCTTTCAATATGGTGTGAATCAACATTAGCATTGGATTGGATGAACACTGGGTATTATAGGAATAGCTGAAAACAATTGTACACATAAGAATGGCTTTTACTTATTTCCAGTGTTTGGTACAATTGGAAAAATGAAGGTGGTATTGTAGATTGACATATTATCCAAAATGATGATAGCAAAGTGGCTATAAAAGGAGCTGCTGCAGTGGTGACTTTTAAGCTCAGGCAATGGTGCTGTTTCATAATGTTTTATTGAAAAGGATAAAATTGCCAATCAGAATCTTGAATCCAGACATTTTTGTATGAGAACTGGCCTTCATACACCATTTTCAAATTTGGAGCCCCACTCACAAGGACTCTCTGTTGCCTGGTGCAGGATGGACACCCTGGGCTCGCTTCCATTTCCCTCTCAGCTTCCCCTTTTCACGCCCAGCCAGATGAGCGGCTGACCGCCTGCCTTCATCCCACCGGCTGGTATTCCCTCAATGCTTCACATGTCTGCAAGCTTTCAGCCTGCTGAAAAAGTCACTTGGCATAGGAGGGAAAAACCCAAGGCATATGAGAGCTTAGAGTGATGTCAGAGTTGCCTGGACTCATTTCAGCTTGACCCCTGGCAGGAGCATGAACGTTACACAGTCGTGACATTCTCCAGAGCTGCTCTTAAAAACCGGATCCCTTTGCTTCTTTCTCTCTCTTTTTTTTTTTTTTTTTTCCACGTGGGTCCTTGTTTTCAAATTTTCCAGGGTTTTTCTCAGAATGCAACAGCACTAGCTCTCCACCTATGCTGGAAAATGTGAAGTGAATGGGGAAACTGTGTTTTAAAAATATGAAGTAACCTCCCCTCCGCCCCCTTTTCCCAGTCAAATTAAAACACCGACCACTCACCCTGCCCCTCTACCTCTCACCGCTTTGCCAGCTGTGCAGCCTGAGAACGCTGCCAAAAGAAACACAAGCTTACGTCAACTTCCAAATAAGGAGCTGCTACTTCACTTTGACCTGAAAGAGAGACACTAAGGGGGGTATGAAAGAGGTGGAGATAGACAGGGAGAGAGTGTCCCCTCCTCCTCATTCATACGCATAATATACTCAGCTACCTGTTTGTCAGCCCAGTGCACGTAGAGCGGAGACTCGATTACCCCTCTCTCTTCACCGTCACTCTCATTCATCCTTTCTCTCTCTCTCTTTCCCTTCACCTCTCTCTGCCTCTCTCTGCTCTCCCCATTTCCAGTCATTCACAATCGGAGGACAACACCACCTGCTACCAGGTAAAAAAAAAAAAAAAAAGAAAGAAAAAAAAAAAAGCCATTGATATCCTTTGTCATCTTCAGTGATTTTGATGTCTGTGATGTAATGTGAGTGATGTGATGTGAGGACTGGAGGATTTTCTCCATTCAGGTCTTTGTTATTACAAAAGGCTGTTACATCAATGAGCAGCCAAGAATCATTTGTGGAATTCTGTTCTGTGCAACATGTTCAGAGACATTTGAAACAAGCTGAATATTTTTTGCCGTTTTTAAACATATGCAGACAGCGCAGCTTCTGCAGCGAGGCTGTTTGCGCTTGAGTGTGTGTGTGTGTGTGTGTGTGTGTGAATGAAGGAGAGGGAGAGTGCATATAGTGAGTGGTTCGTGGGCTGTGTATGTATTAAAGCTCACAGCTCAGACTGGGAGTGAATGAGCTCCCTGTGTCGTGCATTCAACCTCCTATGCTTGGCATGTCCTCCTGTGGACTGGGGAGCGTTCCCGAGGTGCGCGCGTGCCCACACACACACACACACACACACACACACACACACACACACACACACACACACACACACACACACACACACTCCATGCACACAGAGGAATAGCTATGAATGCACTCACTCCCAGAGGGCTCTCCTCTGTCCCTGGAGAGCGCCGCTATCAGGCTGCTGATGAAGCTGCGCTTTCTGACTCAACGGCATTGCTAATGCTCAGCTGACATCGTGGTTGGAAACACAACAACAGATGAGGGCATTCACGGTGTCGCTTAGGTCAGCTGAGTCTGCAAGATGATGATTTAGGATGAAGGTGAAATACATGAAATATAAATTAGCATGCTGTTTTCATTGAGTTTCATCATAGAATTGTCAATGAAGTTTGTACTTTGTGCCTCAAAAATCAGATGCTTTGTATGCCACTGCTTCATGGAGCCTTATTAAGTGTATTGTATGCAAGGCAATATACATATTTGTACATTTATATTTATGATATTTTATATTTGCCTTTTTTTGGTGATGCCTAATAGGAAAAACACAACAAAAAATGGTTTTAAAATTGTTCATGTGGTTTAATTGTTGACTGGTTTTTCACGGAGACCGGTCCAGTGTTCTTTGTCATCCCCACGTTTGCCTTTTCCTCTCGAATTCCCCCCTGAAAGACTGGAGGAGTATCGGTGTAGTACGAATTCAAGACTCCCAAAGTATTGATTTTCTTTTGAGATGTGTACCACCGTTCTCTTTCCAAAAAGCTGTAGCTTCTAGGAGGGAGGCACCTTCGCCGCCTCGCTCTCTCTCCCTCTCTCTGTAGTCGCTGAGGATGCTGGAAGATAAATTTAGCCCTCCAGCTCTCCTTCCATCTGCTACCACATGGTTTAGGGCCGTTACCATAGGAACCACCGCTGGGTGCCCATTAGTGTGAGAAGAGGAAATTGACAAGATTTTTTAAAAGCCATTTATACAATATTCTTTTTATCTGTGTGTGTGTGTGTGTGTGTGTGTGTGTGTGTGTGTGTGTGTGTGTGAATGTACACAGTATTTCACAGATTTATAAAAGAGAGTTGTTTTTTTTATTTAATTTGAGGTGTTTTTGTGTGTGTGTGTGTGTGTGTGTGTGTGTGAGTGTGTGTGTGTGAATGTACACAGTATTTCACAGATTTATAAAAGAGAGTTGTTTTTTTTATTTAATTTGAGGTGTTTTTGTGTGTGTGTGTGTGTGTGTGTGTGTGTGTGAGTGTGTGTGTGTGAATGTACACAGTATTTCACAGATTTATAAAAGAGAGTTGTTTTTTTTATTTAATTTGAGGTGTTTTTGTGTGTGTGTGTGTGTGTGTGTGTGTGTTTTAGTACCTGCAGATTTTGAGCGCACGCTACAGATTGTAACAGTATGCCCACACTGTATATGTTCACACTGTAACCTTTAGACAAACAGCAGAAAATGACTTACATGTGTCAAAATGTCTGCTGCCAGTGTTTTTTGAAAACTATTTAAGTCAGCGGTTGAGGGGAGATGTATTGATTTTTAATGCATAGTTGCTATAGAAGCAAACGTGTGCGCAATTACCAAATGTGTATTTATTTGCACAAGCAAACAGCTGTCCGACTTTACTGCTGAGAACATTACACCTAGACGTGTGTTTTCTAGCAGAGCCTCGCAACGCTTCACCCAGAGAGAATCACAGAGGCTGAGAGCCAAGGACAGGGGGAAAACAGGATCCATGTGGAGAGAAGGATTGAAGAAAAAAAAACAAAAAACTGCCTGATAGGTTCATTTGCACTATGAGAGGTGCAAATGAACAATCTTTAGTTAGCACTGGAAAGTGTGACACATGCGAGTGTAAATGAACAGATGCATGGTTTTAATGATATGATTTAGTACTTACAGTAAGTGTTCAGTCTGAATTTATTTGACCCCAGTCATTGTCACCCTCATGCAGAGTATGTGGCTCCTCTGAACGTTTCACAGTCTGAGCTCTAAGGCGTTATTTTCAGTAAGATGACAGAGTCTGACTTTCCTTCCAAATCTCTTTGTCCAGATTTTACTACCTGTCTGACCTACATTTAGCACTTACTGGTCTCACTGCAAGACATTTAGGCCTGTAACATCTGAATGGTCTGCAGACTACAAAAATGATATGCCTGTAAATTATGCCTGTTTTCTGTTATAAAAGAAAGAAATGTTGGATTCATAGTCATTCGATATTGGCATGCATACTGTTCCCACAAGTTATATCAAAGATGGTTATCAACCTGTTATCTGTAATTTGGATATTGTCCAGCAGCTTTGCCGTCTTCCACCAGAATGTGGGTGTAGAAACCAGCTGGTCAGTGCGTGGGATGCCTTGTTTACTGTTTCAGTATGCTGGCACAAAAAACATTCAGTTTTCTTCAGTATCTCCACTGAGTCACCTTGTGTATGCACTAACAGCTAACAGCCATCCCTTGCCTTCATTTGGCTGGGGCTTTTTAAGTATCTAAAATCACAGTTAATCAGATCTGTACAAGTACTGTCTGATGATCATCATTGTGAAGGAAATGAGGTCTGATATCAGACAACACAACATGTCAAATATGCAGCGTCAATTAGAGCATGTTCAGACACTCTGCCCACCAGGTTCACATGCCAAAGCCCATTAGTTAATCCCACTGTAATCAATTATGCAAAGGAAACCTCAAGCAAAGCAATTTCAACAGATTATTACAACAGATTTTAAAGAGTAGGGAGGAAATAATAATATCACTGATGTCATTTTTATTTCCTGTTGATTGATGTAAATCCCTCCTCAACCGAGAGGATTGGATGGTATTTCTATCTGAAAATGACAAACTCTTCATGGAGCATCATTTTTTGCTCTGTCTCAGCAACGAGAAAATTTGGCTCATTTTTATGAGAGTGGGTGAGATATGTAAGTGGTGCTGTCTGACAAGGAAGACATTGTGGTACACAGTTTTGAAATAAGTAATGCACGGTTGATTAGAAATCATTGAAGAACTTGACAGTTTCAAATTATGCTGTTGTTGGAATATTCCTGTCACAGTCATTGGACATATTGCCTCTCTTATGGAATGTTAGCAGGATCATCATTTTTTACTTGCCCCATGCTGATGTATTTTTAGACAAAAAAATGTTACATAAAGCATTCTAATTTAAAAGTATTCAGCAGCCGGGGGAAAGTGTAAGCTGGATGTTGACACATACAGTGATTATGTAACACACGAAACATAAATATCCATATTTGGCGAGCGGAAGGTCAGAGGGCTATCTGTGTCTCACAGTTGAATTGTAGGCACTATTCTATATAATGAGTTGTTTGTCTTCACAGATCTTCATGTTGAGAAGACAGAAGAATCATATATTCAGCTGAGTCAACTGAGCATCAGTGTGTGTGGCAGCAAGACTGGCTGAGTGCTTCAGGATGGGATACTTTAGGTCAGCATGGCGGAGGACATCCTCTACAGCACACAACATATCACAGCTTCATTTTTTGATGCCGCCGTTCTACAATTGATGGCAATGTCCTGCTGTCAAGCAATAAAATTTAGGTAAAACAAGTAAAATTATGAAGCCTGACAGTAAACCTAAGTGGATACAATTTGATAGAATTCACTCACATTGAACCCATTACCCAGTTAATGATTTGGCTTGAACTCTGTAGCCTGGCACAGGCAGACGCATCCCACGTGTCTACCTGAGGCTGTCCTTCCATTTTATGGAGGCCTTGCATAGTTGCCTGACGACTGGGGAGCAGTCCGGAGATCAAGAACATTGTCAACCAGCGTCTCCTCAACAAGGCCCCCAGCCTAAGTCTCCCTCCCAGCAGCGTCAGCAACAGCAAACTGGCTCCCCAAAGCCCCATGGCACACCACAGCAGCCCAAACAGTCTAGAAGACAGCATCCTGAACGTAAACGTCTCAGGCACCAGCGGCAGAGCATTGACTCAGATACGGCGCTGGAACACAAACATGAGACAACAACAACAGCAAAATCAACCACAGTTTCTAGTTTGTCACCAGGAGTCCCACCTTTGTCAGCAGGTGGCCCCACGCAGTCTACACCTGAAACCCAGGAGGGTACTCCAAAACAGAAACGTGAGCGTAAGCCTCAGAGACCAGGCAAATATGTCTGTACTTACTGTGGCCGTGCATGTGCAAAGCCTAGTGTCCTACAGAAACATATTCGCTCCCACACAGGTGAGAGACCCTATCCCTGCGCCCCATGTGGCTTCTCTTTTAAGACCAAGAGTAACCTCTACAAACACCGCAAATCGCACACCCACAGGGTGAAGGCTGGTCTGGCACTTGGGGAGCCGAGATCTTTAGAGGAGCAAGTCACTGAGTCAGAGGATGAAACAAGACAGTTATCATCAGCATCTTCCAATACAGAAAAACAAGGCAGTGTAGCCTCAATCAAGAGTCATGAAACAGACAGGGCCAAAGATTGCACTGGAGGAAATGATGACTCTTACGCAGTGAAAAAGAGACTGGCCCTGCGTCTAAGTAGAGGAAAAAATGTTCCTCAAGATGCTTCTGATGAAAAGTCCTCATCTCTAATTTTAGGGAGTAAAGGCAGTACAGAATCCGGTTATTTCTCTCGCTCTGAAAGTACAGAGCAGTCACAGGACAGCCCCCCGAACACAAGTGCCAAAAGCTATGCAGAGATCATACTCGGCAAATACGGACGTCTCGGACATCTACAGAGAATGTCTCGTCCTCATAACCAGCAACCCTCTGATCAGGAGGACAAAAGCATCCCATTCACGGTGCCCAAGAAGCAGGTCATTGACCATATCACCAAACTCATCACCATTAATGAGGCAGTGGTGGACACCAGTAAAATTGACAGTGTAAAACCAAGGAGATTCTCACTTTCCAGAAAGAATAGTTCAGATTCTCAAAAGAGTTTATCTATGAAGGAACCACTTATTCATAGCCCTAAAGCTGGAGATCTGGGATATAAAAACAGTGGGTCCATCACCATGGGAGTTCCATGTGAAAAATTTCATCATCCATCTCTAAATGTGGAGCAGCCAGCTGGGCAAACATCCACCGCCCCTCTGGTGAGAAGTCACTCAATGCCATCTGCAGCCAGTTCATTTGACGCCTCCAGTGGTGGCCCTAGTAAATTCCGCCTAAGTCAGTCCTTTGATGAACAGCAGCCTTCGCGGGCATCCCGTCGTTATGGGATGTTAAGACGGCAGCCAGCTATTGAAATTCCCCTTGGTGCCGAACTTACAAAAGAGGAACATGAGGATTCTCATTCATTTTATCCTGACAGCGTAACCACTGTGCCTGACCACAAGCAAAGACAACCGCAGCCATATGAGTGTGAAGCCTGTGGCACCGGATGCAAAGATTGGATAGGCTATAAGAAACACAAGCAAAGCCTTTGCTTACCACATCATCCCAGAAGTGAGGTGGTAATTAGTCAAATGGAGTGCTCACAGCTAATTAACCATGCAGTCAGAGCGGGATCTTCAGCAATGCGCAAGAGAAGGAAAGAGGAGAGTTTTGAATTTGATGACCCCTCTTCTCCATCTTTGCCCTCTCCTGCCCTCTTGTCAGGACAATGTAAAGATGAGAGTACTATAGCTTACGAGGGTCCCAGAAGACCTACACTGCAAACCTGTTCAGTAATTCAACATACTAGTTCATTTGAAAAACAAGATTCTTTGTGCAATGAGAATCAAGGCACTGAGGCAACAAAAAACTCTCCGCCTCATGAAGAATATCAACTGGTGCCTCAGAAACAACTCCAACAACAGTCAACAAAACTAACATCCCGAAAACTGGTCCGCCAACACAATGTGCAGGTTCCAGAAATACTGGTGACAGAGGACTCTAACATGAGCACTATGACCTCATTAGAGCCGTCCTCTACAGCAAAACATTCAGAGAAACCTGAAGAATTTCAGTGGCCACAGAGAAGTCCCTCCCTGGCCCAACTCCCTATTGAAAAGCTTCCTCCAAAGAAGAAGCGGTTACGTCTAGCTGAGGTGGCCCAGTCCTCAGGGGAATCCAGTTTTGACTCTATATCCCTGCCCCGCAGCCCTAGTCAGGACAGTAGTGCATCTTATGCATCCAGTCGTTCCACATCCTTTGAAGAATCAAATAGACCAGACATGGAAATAGCAATATCGACACCACTGAGGAGATCAAGAGCTCCTCACATGTTGACAGTGCCTGGGGTGCATCAGCACAGAGAGATGAGGCGCTCAGCATCTGAGCAGGCACCACATGACCCACAACCAAGTGTCCTAATGGCTGAGACCCGGAGTAAGTCCTTTGACTATAGTTGTCTGTCCCCTGAGCGCTCTGCAGTTGGTTGGAGGGAGAGAAGAAAATGTCTCCTTATGAGACACACTGCTATCAGAGATCCAGATGAGGAGGAGGAGGAGCAGTGTGCTATTCCGAGCCGTAGTCCTGATCATATCAGCCCCAGCACATCTTCTCAAACAAGCCCGACTTCTGCATACTGCAGTCGGTCCCCTGCTTCTCCTTCATCAGGTGACACAGTCTTGCGTAATCCAGTAAGATCACAATGCAAAGAGATCTTCTCTCAGTGGAAACTCAGTCAAAATATTCAGTTAGCAGGGAGCACTGAACTCTCCCTTACTCATGGCCCACCTGTAGATCCTCTAAAAGAGGAGGCCTCAAACATCCATACAGGGCAGCCCCCTCCTCAAGCACCACAGCCCTATCCTACACATGGACCTTCAGGGGCAGCCAGAGCTCACTACCTCCCCATGTCTACAGGGCTGAAGCTAGAGATTCCCTTACGACATGATGATTATTCAGAGGTTCGAGTAAGTCATTCCCACATCCAACACTCTGTCCCTCACATCACTTCCAGTCTGGAATTACTGAGGCCAGTCACATCTCCAGCAGTAGCAGTGCGTCTCCAAACAGACACCCTCACCCCAGCAAGTGCCATATACACCACATTGTCTCAGTCCACCTCACCCAGGCCACAGGAGGCGATTGATGCTGTTTCACACAATATATGCATCCCAACAGCTGAATACAGAAACCATAGGAACACAAGTCCAGACCTACAATTGTGGTCTGAGGATGGCCTGAGGTTATCAGGCTCAGGGAGTAACAAGCGCATGCTTTCCCCTTCAAACAGTATAGAGCTGCCTCCTGAATCACAACAGCAACAGAAACGAGTAAAAGAAGCAGAGGAGAGGGAGGTGAATTGTGCAGACAAGTCGTCAGTGGATACATGCAATCAGGAAGTCAAAAGGGAGGATCAGTCGTGTCAACCCAGTGTTTGTTCTCCGGTCACACATGTTGGACCTTCATTCCCAAGTCTCCTGTCCAGCACCTGTAATAGCTGGTGCTATTTGAACTACATTAAACCAAACCCCTCTACTCTGGATGAGGAGAAGCCTTCAGTGTATTCATCGTGGTCCACTAGCGGCTATGACCCCAACCCACCTGGCCTCTCCAGCAAGACAGCTCTCTCTCTGCTGCACTGTAAGCAGAGACTCAGTCCCTCCATCTACACCATATCTCCCATGTCAGTCAGGACGACAGAGTCAATGGAGCAAGAGGACGACACAAGACCAGGCTCCACTGAGGTAATTACAACACTGACCACTGATTACAGTTGTCTATAAATCTATAACAGAGCACTGTATGTAAAAATTGACCACCATGAGAGATTGTCTGGCATTTTCACATTTATTAGACCAATCAAAATGTAGAACTTACAGGACAGAGAGAGGGTAGATGACATGCCATTAAAGAGTGTGAGTCACATGTGAAACTAGATGGTTAGTGCCCACACTGTCACTGTGTTTAACTCCAGTAAAGTCAAGGAATTCTGTTGCACATATACAGGATTGATTTAGGGTTCTTGGTAAGTTAGCATAGCAAGCCTCTTTGCAATGATGACACGCTGAGGGAAAAAATATATGTGCTTTCACAAATGCTATGATACACAACGTTCAATGAGAATTCCCAATTTTTGTCTCCCTGGGCATGCTGGAGCAGTTGGTGAATTTGCCCATGTCTCTTTCGAGTGTAGGTCTACAACAGCCAGTCGCACTGCGGAGACCATGAGGGAACAAGGAAGGGACAACAGTCAGCAGATGACATCAGGTCAAACAGAAAAGAGAACAAGGAAGAGAAGAGGAAGGAGGGGGAGGAAGTCCAGTCATGCTCCAGAAATAAACAACCTCCTGAAGTTTGGATTTCCGAGAAAGAGTGAGTACAGTATGAACTAATGACAGCTCAGCACTGTGTAAGATGCATAAGAACATTAGCTAATAACATCAGTGTTAAATTGAATGTTAGTCATTGCTTACAGTGTTGGAGGATTGCGTCACATACCGTGGTATGTTGTGGAAACTGATGTCTGTCCACCATGTTGGAGAGGCCAAGGGTAGGCTGTCTGCACCAACAGAGTCCGTCTGTTGATGGGATGAAGCCAGGAAACTACCTAGCTTCCTCTGCCCCTGCAGAGATTCATTTATACCAACCATCACAGCCATTCACATGTAGAGGCAGCATGTTTCAGTCTCTCACACTGACACCAAAGGAATACAGAGAAAATCTAGGTACATGTACTTGTAGCATTAAAGGGAGGCTGCCATATGGAATGGAATTGGGCACAAAAAAGACAAATGTATAAAACGAAAAGTGCTGGGGTCTAAAAATATGCTGAGAGAACACGTATTTTACTATATATATATATATATATATATATATGTGTGTGTGTGTGTCTGTGTGTCTGTGTGTAATTTATATTTATAAATTACATTATAATTAATTTTAATGTAATGTATTAGTTTGGCAGGCATGTAATTTGCTTTTATTATTAATTGAATATTGCCCAGGTAGGTTAATACAGTGAATTTCTTCTTTATAAATAATCAAAGGCATAAAAATGGTTAGAATGCATCCCAACAGCACTGGGAGGTTCAACAGAAGTTTATTAGGCTATTAGACTTTTTAGGCTACTGGTTCTATGTAGTAAGCTCAAACTCCCGGATCCCACTATTATTAATTCAATTCAACGTAATTCAATGAACACCGTTACTTACACTCTTACTGTAAAATTACAGAAAGTGTTGTCAGTGTAATAACTTTTTTCTTACGTTATTGTCACAGAAAATACTAATTTCTGATTGGCTAGCAGGTGTATAAGAGGACACCTAAAACAAAGATACAACCTACAGTTTAACCACTGTTCTAAATCAGTGTGCAATACAGCATATCAAATGATACATACAAATGCGAGTAACCATAGAAACCAAACGTGTGCTTAATTCTGTATTACCAGATGTTAACTGTCACTGACATGGACCTCACAATGTGTTAAAACTAACTATGAACAACTTTTACAAATGGTTTATGAATTGAACACATGCTACCTTGTTATCCTTTGGTGAGCAATGGCATTAGTGCAATAACACACCCTGAGGTATCTCCATATAGAAAATATTGGTCTCTGTGGAGAAAATACCACTCTGCTTTATGTTCGTTTTGTCCCAGTCTTGTATTTCAGGACACATTGCCATGTATTAACCCTGACCTGTTTGTTATTTTAAAAAATGTGATTCTTTTTCCTTTTAGTGACACAACAGTCTTTCACATTTCACTGAAAGTCAGTGAAATGCAGTAAGCAAACGTGTAAGGTGTGAATTTGTTTGGACACACTTCTGTCAGGAATTTGTCTTAATTAAAGCAAACACACTCCTCAGATTATTTTGCGCCGAGGTTAAAGCAGACATGCTCAGTACTTTTGATACCCATCAGAAATAAACACTGCAGCGATGCGATGCAGGGGAGTGCAGAGAGGTGCCATCTGTGTGTCTCTTTTTGGTTCGGGAGTGTGTCTGTGAACAAATCCCTGTTGTGACTCATGTTGACGCTCATCACAGCCTTCCTAAAAGAGTGAGTCATCCTCACGCCTGCTCGCTTTCTCCTTCTCCGTCTGTTCAGTCTGTCTGAGGGACAAAAAAGACTAAAGTGAGGCAGTAAGGTAGTCGGATGCTGACATTTTTTTGTTGTTGGCATGGGGGAGAAGGCGAGGGTACTTAAACTCTAATCTTGGGTGTAAATGGTCCTTGCATGAAAAGACTATGTATATACTGTACCTGCTTTATAATATAGGAGTACAGTGCACGGGCATGACGGCAAAGTGTTTCTCTTTCATTAACTTGAAAGTTTTTCAAGACTGTAAAAGCCACCGTTCTACCTGCTGAGTTTATCCAGCCGTGAAGCCTGTAGTGAAAATAGAAGAAAAAACAGCAGATTATAATCAGAAGGATTGTTTATCATAGGAATGTGTTTTCATTTTCTGTGTTTTTTCATGCTTATTTGGAGCAGCAGCTGGTCTGGGCCAGGGGTTCCCTCCCTCTCTGCGCTGTTTTTATTGGCTGGTTGCAGCAAACCCCGTACTTTGGGCCACATCGTAGGCTCCCCCTTGGTTGGACTCAGTGGTGGTGTGAGATGTGATGGGGTTATAAGCAGGGTGTGATTTGTGAAAAAAATCAGAGGGGAGGATGTTTATGAAATGTTTTTATTCATGAAAATAAATCAGAACTAAAGTGGGCCTATCTAGACTATGAAGCATATTAGGCTATTTCTTGCAGCTGTTACAGTAACATTTATAAAAATAATAATGAATTTAATAAAACAATTACGAAACTTGACCTTGACCGCTGCATTTGTCCAGGAATGTTTTCATTCATTTTTTAAAATGCAGCTCATCAAGTATTGCAATATTTTTACTCTCAGCGATGTGATGAAGTTCACGTCTTGTCCTTTCCTCACCCGCACATGTAGGAGATGTGATCATATACAATAAAACAAAAGGTTAAATGCTAACTTAACATGCCAGAATTAAATCCCCCAACACGCCTTTCAGTACTGTGGATAACTCCACTCGGCCAGACGTGCCAATACGCTTAATGCCATTCTTGTCACTTTTTAATTCACCTCTTCATAGCAAACTTCAGTATCGAATAGAAAATAATCACAACATGCAATAACACAATGTGCTGTCATCATAAAAATAAATAGGCTACAGTACATGCCTACTTGTCAGATGAAGAAAACAGTCTGCTTTGATGATGAACTTTTGTCTTCTTTTTATGCTTTCCTGTAGAAGGGTCGTCCACAGCGTGTTGTTTTGACCCACATCTCTGCAAATGCCAGGAAGGAGGCGACCCCTGGTCCATTTACTGCATCATCATGTAGCCCAGACGCAGTGTCATCTGCACTGTCACACGAGCACTTACAGTGAAAGTCCATTTCTGATTTTAATGTTGTTTGCACTAATGACTGTTCTCAGGTTGCAGAGAACACTTCGATTTTTTTTAAATAGCCTGTTTTTATTTTAGATATTTTATATGGTTAATGGTGAAGCAGCATAAATCACTATGAGGGGGATACATTTTTGTCCCCACTGAGGATAAAAATAACTCAGCAGAGGCAGGGATATATAGACCAGAGGGAGGTGAAGGGGGGGGGGGGCGGGAACCCCACCATTCCCCCCCGGCAAATCACACCCTGGTTAAAAGGCACAGAGGTGGGGTTCTGGTTTTGGCTTA
Source organism: Thunnus albacares (assembly GCF_914725855.1). Classification (NCBI taxonomy): domain Eukaryota; kingdom Metazoa; phylum Chordata; class Actinopteri; order Scombriformes; family Scombridae; genus Thunnus; species Thunnus albacares. The sequence continues at coordinate 4,652,800 of NC_058124.1, forward strand.
TGAAAGCCGCCCTGTTGAAGCTGAAGTGGGTGCTTCGCTGAGGGACCCTCAGTATACACGGAGGTGTGGACCCCCGGCCCAGCTGCCACAGTGAGAGCTCAATGTACAGTAAAGGCCAAACAGATAGCGTACTTATGCTGGATAAATACAGGCACTAAAAAGCTGCTTACAGGTGCTAAAGGGCCCACAGCCTGTCTGTCAGCTCCACTTACACTCTTATTGATTGTGACTATTATTCTGAGAGGAGCAGCATCAATAGACAAGTGACAGGGAAACTCTCTGAGGACGAAACTGAAAACTCTTGTTTTTTTCATACCTACAGACCTAATGAGAAGTATGGCATCGTGCATGATGGAGCTGGAGGGAAGTGCCAGTGTAAGGAGTGTGGATTTCATTGCAAGAATACTAGTGTGCTGGAAAAGTGCACCCATCGCATCACAGAATCCTCATTATACAACTGCAAACACTGTAATGCTGCTTTCAAAGCCAAAGGTGAGGAAAGACCATGAATTTTATTTTGTTTGTTTCGGAATTTGTGACATTTATGTTCACTGTGCAGCTTGTATGAGCTCATCTTCTCTTGTATTTATAGGGAGCCTCACTGAACACCTGAGATCTAAGGCACATGGAAAAGAAACCTGTTGTTACCCAGATGACACAGATGAAGGTATGCTGTGTTGTTTATTTTTATTTGTTTATATGGGGTTGCTAATATTTTTGGATTGAATGTACCAATAAAAAGTATTTTCTGCCATTTCTCTTTTTTATCGCTAAGAATATTAATAAAACATGGTCACTGAATGTTTAAATTCAACTGAAGCTGCCATTGTTTTTGCTACAGATCTGCTTTGTAACTTACATGTCCTCTGCTCTCTTCTTTGGCACTGATTTACATTAGCACCCACATTAGCTTTTAGGCTAGTATCACCTCATCCATAAGCATTGACTTGTGTTGCACTCAGTTGTAGAAAAATGTTTGCAGGCTGCAGAGCTGTTTAGCTAGTCAACTGTAGCACCTTGAAAAGTTTAAAAACGTACTTGCAAATGTCCTGATTGGTCAGTTTGAATGCCAATTGATATCATTGTTCTGAAGTCCCACTGCTAAGAAAAAGCTTTGTCCTTGGCCTGTAAGCTTCATTTAGCAGTGCAAGTTTGTTTACATTGTGTCTCAATGTACTTCCTAGATCAGCTGTCAATCAAACCCATACACTGGCCTGCCTGAGAGGCTTGGAAGCAAAGAGGCTTCTCATGTTTCTCCAAAGACCTCATTTTCTGTTTTTGATAATAAAGAAAAGTATTTTTTTTTTACCACAGAAAGGGCTGACTTCTGTGATTTTAGTTAAGTACGCATTTTCCAGGAACAATTTCACTTAATGTGTAATGCCTTCTACAAAGGAGATAAATTAAGACTTAATTTCATTCATTAGTTGGAAGACCAATAACAGTCCTTTTTATTGGTGGCTGCTCACAATTACCCTCAGTGCTGTAACCTGGCCTACCCACCCGTTCTCATTAACACTTCAAGTATTGATTGATTGATTAAAAGATTAAACTAGGTCTCTCATTCTATTGACTTACAGTCTTCGTCACTTTGTTTGACATTTCACATTTCTTTGAGGAGAAGTGTAAACATTGGTTATCGGCGTATCAAGATCTCGGGCGTACGAGATGTAAGATATGTGGGAGTAGATATGCAACATGGGTGAGGCTCATACATGTAATACCAATGGAAAAAAAATCTCTGCTACTTATTTTTTTAATGATCTGTTGCAACACAGGCCACTAATACCTGCACAGTTTTATTTCCAGTGCCAACTTGGCCATGGAATTGGAATTTAATAAAAATTAAAATGGTGCTAAAAGTTTTTACCTGAATATTAGAAATGCATCTGAACAGCACAGTTTCCTCTGAAACACCTCTTGTATGTACAATAGGTGACATTGGCAACTATTACCCCAATAATTGATTGTAACTCTAGAATGGTGTTTCGGTAAGAAAGAGGGCTGATGGAAAATAAAAAATAGTAATCTGTTTTGAATTTTTTGTCCTGTCCTAGGAGTCTGTGAAGATCATTCAGTTCACCCAGATGAACAAAAAGATGATCAGTTCTCCAATCTGGGAAAAGGTGGAGATGAGGATGATAACATTAAGGACAAAGATTGTGATGAAGACAACTGCTCCACAGCTGCTGAAAGCTCTCACACTGCCTCCCCTGATAGCAAGAAACCTCATCCAGGAGGCCAGCTGATGGAGCCTGAACTCAGCCGATCCCTCACACTTAATCCCAAGGATTTTACCAAGAAGAGCTCGGCCAGCACCAGGAGGGCCCTGTTCGCCCGCAGACGCCTCGACGCGTCAGCATCCTCTGGAGGCTCTCCCTCTCCAAGTACTGCATCCCTGATTCCACAGAGGGAGCCATCTCCACCCCGTAGCCCATCGCCCAGGCCTCGCCACTCCCCTGCTCCCCCTTCCTCCCTCTCCCCATCCAGTTGCCATGTCTCCACCTCCCCGGTGAGACCAGCCTCCCCTGTCAGAGGCCTTTCTCCTGTAATAGTCCAGTCCCATGGAGCGGGGACCTCGGGGCCTCCAGGCTCCCTGGCAGACACCTCTGTTCAGCGTTGTCTTTACCCAAGGGACCGACCATCTACAGCACGACTGGTAAGTCACTTAAAAAAACACAGTGACATAACATCTGTTTACAGCATTTTGATTAGTTTTCCACTTATAACGCAACCCAGTCATTGTTTTCTGCATGTATTTTAGTCTAATTCTGTCATGGTGCTGTGTTTTTGTCATGGGTATAATTAATGCTGGTGAAAATGTGGCCTTTGTTCAAACCACAGTCTTCACTCACCTGTGACTTGATCCATCTCTGTTTGTTTAGCCTACAGTTTTAAATAAATCAGCTTTTGGCTCACAAAGCTAATCTTGTGTGGCTCAGTCAAATCCCAGTAAGTCAACATCTAGAACAAATATAGATAGGCTGGTACATATGAGGTTATTTTAAAGTTGCACATTTATTGGAAAAGGAAGGAAAGGCAACTCTCTTGTTTTATATCAGTCAAACCAAGCCTGCAGCTCCGAGCCTTAAAATAATGCGGGAGAGTTCCCAAATAGACACAACATGTTTTCCCTGGGCAGCCGCTGATAAAATGAGAACCAGGCCGATCGTTAAATACCAAAGATTGGAACCACATGTCGACGATGAAAACAACATGGGTGAATATCTCAGTTTGCTCCAATAAAATAAAAAACATGTCTACTCCAAACTCGTCGTTATGTTATGGTGTAACCTCACCACTTCCTCCTCACACCAATATAGGTCTCATAGGAGAAGACACTGATTCACATTCTCCACGGGGTTGTTTTCCGCATCTGCACACAGACATTTCTGTTCACATGTTAGCTACATCTGTAAACTGAGTATATATTTATAAGTTGAGTAATTTTTATCCACCAAAATATTTGATGCATACATATGCATCATGCATACATTAAAAAACCTCCATACTTGACTTTCTTTATATCCTTTCTTATATATATTTCTTTAACACACATATTTTCACAAATTTAATTCATTTTATTGTGTTTCAGCACACCATTCTCATAATTCAACTTATACTAGAGCTTGACTGATAAATTGTTTGAGGTTGTTTAAAAGTACTGTAAAATGCCATAATCTTTTAATAACCAAATCTAAGGATCTAAGTATACTTATAAAAATATTTTTATATAAGATAGGTATTATATTATAGGTATTATATATATATACATACATACATACATACATACATACGTGCATACACACACACACACACACACGTGTGTATATATATGTGTACATATATATATATATATATATATATATATATATATATATATATACACACACACACACACACATATATATATATATATATACACACACACACACACACACACACATATATATATATATATATATATATATATATATATATGTGTGTGTGTATATATATATATATACACACACACACATATATATATATATATATATATATATATATATATATATATATATATATATATATATATATATAATTCATACATTTATGCTTTAAAATATTCAAGGAATATTGGAATTATCACGTATTATCATTAGAGAGGCTATATTACTTTTGAAAGGAGAAATAACACATTCTTCCTCTGACAAATGAAAAGTTAATTAATAAGCAATAAAATGCACCCTCAAGGCTCGGTCAATTCAGTACACTTAGCTTTCCTTATACAGTCTTACAGTACTTATGTTGTAACTTATGTTGTCTAGCGTTAGCTAACGTAGCAAACTATATTGCTACTTTGTCCCTTCTCTTTTGCCATTGTTAAACTGCACTTGAGCATATCACAGATAAACATTTGAATGGTTTTAACACAAAGAAGTAAAAACACAGGCTGAATCCAAATGTTGATGTTATCAGTTTGTATAATTTGGCCTAATGTAAGCATGTAAATGTTAAATAAAAGAGGACCCAGGATTGAGCCTTGGGGAACTCTACATATCACGTTGTTCTGCTTGGACGCACAGTTACCATTCAAATGAAATCCTGAACTGAGATTCGTCACATAAGAGGTGGTCCCTTTTTGTTTTTGAGGAATGAACATCAAACTGTTTCTGACTCTGCAGATTCTAATATTTTATCATATATTATCATACTTTTGGATTATAGCCTATGAATTGTACATAACTTAACAAAACATAACAAATTTTTCTGCTTTTATCATCATTCCTTTCTTTATGTTGTGACATCCGTATTAATATGAGGTATGATTCATCTTATGAGCAAAACCTGTTTACAGTAAGTAAACTCTCTTTGACAGTCCTCTGCACTCACAGACTTCCTGGGAAAGCTCCCATTAATTCAGTAAGTCTGCAAGTGCGGGGAAGGCCAGACATTTGGATTCATTCACAATACTTCAACCGGAGGCATGTTTGTTGTTTCCTGCTTGTGGTCCCATTCCACTTTCTCTCATGCAGGTTGCCTAATAATGATGTCTTTAAAGAATAATTAACACCAGGCTGAAAAGTAGTGTTTCACTGCCCTCTCTGGTTGAATGTTTTAAACCTGTTTAAACTCTGATTACCATATACTTCTACATCACTGTAGCAAGGTGAGAAGTTAAACCACTGGAGGTCAGAACAAACAAGATTTTCAGGACATGTTAGGATGCTCTCCGTAGTAATTGACTGAATGGGAAATGACAGGAAATACAATTTACCATTATCCTGTATTTGCTACTTGTGACCAGAGTCGCCAGTGGTTTAGTAAAAGTTCTAGCTTTAAAAGAAGTCATGTATGAGCTCTCTGGACCTCTGTCGGTGACCTGTGTGACGTTCAACCCAATCCTACGTCTCTGTCAGCTGCAGCTGTTTACACAATGTCACAGTTGCACAACAAAGGCCACCGCTGAGACCTAACAGAAACATGTGGTAAAAGATTAACACATCAGCATTTCACATATTCTTGATATTTGATCCCATGTACTTTTTTTTCTTTCATTGCTGGTTGCTCATTCACAGCACCTCCCAGTGCTTGGCTTTTAAAAGTTGTTATGTCTTTACTGTATCCTATTACTTTATCCCAGCAGGACTATTCAAGTTTCATTTTATCTTGTCTTGTTGTAGTCTGTGGATGAGGTTGGTCTCACCCACATCACCCCACATCCCACTAGGCCTCGGGGAGCCCACAACGTCCTGAGTCACCTCCCTCTTCACTCCCAGCAGCCGAGCAGGGCCCCGAGCCTTCTAATACCCATTGGGGGGATTCACATGATTCAGCCCAGGTCGCCCCTCCCTCTGTACACACTGGTGTGCAGCCCCACAGCAGCCACAGTTAACACCACAGGGGCAGGGACATCTTGGAGACTAAGTGAAGCTCCCAAAGGAAGGTTTTCTCTGCTGCATCGACAGGATACTCTCAAAGAGACGTCGCCCAGCAGCCGAGCCAGCCCACGGGACCCCGGTGCATCAGGGGAAATGTCCAGGAGTAGCCGTTCAGACACACACAGGAAGGCCCAAGGATGCTTTAGCGTCCGAAAGCCGTTGAGTCCCGGAGCAGAGACGAGACCTCCGGAGGTGAGCACAGATGCACATGTTACAGAGAGGTGTGTTTACCCCGAGACCACCCAAGGCCAAAAAAAGGCTCCTTCCTCCCAGACACAACTCTGATAGGAGGGAGAGTCTGAAGGGACAGTGCAAAAGACTACAAACCAGAGAGAAAACACTCTGGTTTAGAGACCGTGGACAAAAGGCAAGAGCACTTGAGCACCGCTTCTGAATGACGCTATTATGTAATTATATGAATAATATATAGACAATATGTTAGATATGCAGTATGTTTTGTAAATCTTTTTTTACCCTCTTGTTTGATGTCATCGGTGTTCAGTTATTTATGTGCTATTATGCAATTCTGTACTATATGCAAAAGCAGCTGGAATGAAAATAGAAAAGTTTTAATCAGTTCATCTTTTCCCTATTAACCCCTTTGACAGCTATAATATACTATTGCTGTGTTAATGTACTGTATTACCAAAATGGATATAGAAAGGTACTACAAATATTTATTCATCCCGAACAGTATTTTGAAGTGCAATTTTATGTCAAGATTGTGGTTTGAAATGTCATTCTTAAAGGCTGTGATTATTATTATTTCTCAGTTTTTTTTATTTGTTGTTGTTGTTGTCTTTGTTTGTGTTTGAAGAAGCAGGGTTACGATCACCTCCTTTTCTAACATCTTTAGAAAGAGAAGCTTCAGATCAAGACGTTCCAAGTGCACTGACAAATGATTTGATACCCAGAGGAAACCTGTTTCACGTACATGGTAGCTACGGTACAATTTTTTGCATAAACAGATACATGTATTTTTGTGTTGTTGCTTTTATAAATGATACAATCACTCTGTCATTTTCATGTTTACCATTAAACTTCTCATTTTTACAGATTTATATTAAAACTGTGGTATGCTTGTGGTTTTTGAGTTAGTTACAATTACTGATACATTTTCAGAATGTAAGGACATGAATGGAATCCAGGGGCTGTCTGAAGGTAGGAAAACTGCATTTAAACACAACAGCATGCTGAAGAAATGTTCAGGAATGTAAAGTAGTTTGAATGTAAAGTAGTAGACATGCTAGCAGGAATGCTGCTAGTAATTTGTAGTGAAAAGGTCAGGTCATCCAAATTACAAGATAAATACAAATACACACACACACACATATATATATTTATATATATAATACACATAGTTCTGTCTAACTATGGAGGTAATTTTGGGTGTACATGCACATGTTTTCTGAGATTTCAGTCTCTAACAAAATATAGCAAAGATGAATGGCATTTCCTTTACGGTGCTCAAAGCATTGGCAAATTACAAATTACTTATGAAATTCAACAACATCATTATTTTTTTTACTATTTATATAGCACCAAATCACAAGGTTTAGACCGTACTCTTTCATTTACAGAGACCCAACATTCCCCCATGAGCAAGCACTTGGCGACAGTGGCAAGGAAAAACTCCCCTTCAATAGGAAGAGCAGAACCAGGCTCTAGGTGGGCGTCCATCTGCCTTGATCAGTTGGGTTGAGAGAGTAAGAGATGGACAGCAACAACAACAATAATAATAAAAAATATGACTAATAATAATGATAGTAGCAGCGGGTGTCGAGCAGGACCACGGGGGCAGCAGGCAGCCCACAACCACAGATCCAGATTCTACAGCTCTGGAGACAGAAATACCCATGAGACAAGAAAGCACAAAACTACAGGAGAGAGAGGATGCCGAGTTAGTAACATGCATTAATGGGACATGAATTCCTACAAATGGAGAGTAGGAGGAGAGGGAAACTCAGTGCATCACGGGAAATCCCCGGCAGTCTAGGTCTATAGCAGCATAACTAGGGACTGGTCCAACACAAGCCCAGGCTGGTCCTAACTATCAGCTTTATCAAAAAGGAAAGTTTTAAGCATACTCTTAAGCATAGATAAGGTATCTGCCTCCCAGACCGAAACTGGAAGATGGAGAGGAGCCTGATAGCTGAAGGCTCTACCTCCCATTCTATGTAGAGATTCTAGGAACCACAAGTAAGCCTGTATTCTGGGAGCACAGTGTTCTAGTGGGATAATACGGTACTATGAGCTCTTTAAGATATGATGGAGCCTGACCATTAAGAGCTTTGTAGGTGAGGGGAAGAATTTTAAATTCTATTCTGGATTTTACAGCGTGCCAGTGCAACGAAGCTAAAATGGGAGAAATATGATCTCTTTTTCTAGTTTTTGTCAGAACATGTGCAGCTGCATCCTGGACCAGCTGGAGAGTCTTTAGAGACTTGTTAGGGCAGCCTGATAATAAGGAATTGCAGTAATCCAGCCTAGAAGTAACAAATGTGTGGACTAGTTTTTTTTTGCATCTTTTTGAGGCAGGATATGCCCTTATTTTTGAAATGTGACGTAGGTGAAAAAAGGCAGTCCTTTTATGTGGGAGTTAAAGGACATATCCTGATCAAAGATAACTCCCAGATTCCTTACGGTGGTGCTGGAGGCCAAGGCAATGTCATCCAGAGTAGCTATGTCATTAGATAATGTGTTTCTAAGGTGTTTAGGGCCAAGCATGATGTTTTGTCTGAGTTTAGTAGCAGAAAATTGCAGGTCATCCAGGTCTTTATGTACTTGAGCCATGCTTGAAGTTTAGTTAACTGATTGGTCGGTTTCATCTGGCCAGCCAGTAAAGAGTTTAGTGAGACCAGTTATCCAGCATCATGGATGCTAGGGTTTAGTGAAGCTAGATACCCCACAGAGCGCCTGAGTAAATTGAACTTGCTTGGTGAGACCAACTGCTTACAGTAAATAATCCACAGAACACTTTCAACAGAAGAAATAGTCCCTATGAAAACTTTTCACACTTGGATGTGGAGTATGCAGAGTAATGAGGACACAGATTATGAAAAGAGATGTTGAATTTTTCAAATGTATTTTTTCAATGCTGTGTGTACCACAAAATTCCATTCACTATAGTATCCTGATCCACTGTATTAGTGGCGGTAGATATCTTAAAATGAGGGCAAATAAAACCAAATCTATCTGCTTGTCTTAATCCCATGAGGGGTAAATGAGAAAAATGTTTGTTTTTTGTAATTTGGTTGTACTGACCCATTAAAGAGCAACACACCCGTGTGGTCTTCTAAATGCATGTCCAATGTTACAACAGGGTCAATAGTATGGTACAGTAATAGTAACAATACTTTTCCTTAAAATTGAATTCAATTCCAGGGAGACAAAAGATTATAGAAAAGTGAATTTTTGTTTTTCTGAAACCTGCAGATACTGTGCTGATGGATGTGGCACCACCCTGTGGCTATGGTAAGGTTGTATTTGATGAGATGAAATACCACTTCTCAGAATGAAAGCACTGATCTTATATGAAATCTGTTTAATGGCCCGCCTTGTTTTTGTTGTTTTTTTCCTTCTGTATTCTGTATTTGACATTAGTCTTTCCATTTCTTCTCTGAGCTGATATGGTCATTAATGCAGCTCGTCTTTGTTTCCCAGCACTGAAGATGTCACATGTAACCACTGGGTGGCAGGAGAAAGCCACTTATGGTTACTGCTGCCTGGATGCTGAAAAGGATGACATCACAGTATTCTGAACCCTTCTGCTGTAAAAAACTGTCCAAGAGATGACACACATACAGCAGGAATACAAGTACAAATATAAGGATGAACTCCCTGTTAGTCATACACTGGGAATGGAGGGAAAAGGGGGAATTTTATTGTATATTTTCTTATTTAAACTGCAACGTGATAGAAACCATGGACAACTGAGGTGTGGCAAAAGAAAATATTGTGCTTTTATTCCTACATGTGTGATTATTCCTCCATTTTTCAGCAATCTACAATCAAGTGTTAGTGGGAAAGGTTGAATGAATATGTAGGAGCAACAGAGCAACAGAGATAGCAAAAGCCAAAAAAAACCAAAACAAAACCCCTGAAATGGTTTGCCGTTTACACAGTGATAATATGATTACAACAAAAATATCAACTGAATATTAAGACTTATTTCCAAAGGAAGAGTGATAAGGTTAGAAGAAAAGATCCAAACAATGAGACGGGGATTTCTTCCTCTGAGCAAAATGAAACATCAAAAACAAAAACATCGGCGACTAGGGGATTCCTGTCATATTGAAAGTGCAGAAGGAGGTTATATAAACAGAATGACCCGACAGACCTATGGCAACACAGTATTTTATCAGCAACAAATACCCCCTTCTTTTATGTCTGCAACACTAAGAGAATTAAAGACCAGAATATGTGAACGTATCCCATTTGCTTACACTTGACCTTGTTGTTGTCATGTTAGTAATAACGAATAGTAAACTGGCTCAAATATGGCAAACACATATGATATAATAAAAAGAAAAGCACACACCATAATTTAGTTAAGTTTCACAGTTGAAATATTTAAAATTCTCATAGATATTACCTTTTTTAAACTGGAGGTTCAGCAGGCATTTTACAAAGTAAAAACACATTGATAAACAAGAGTCTCTAAAGATTTTCTCACTTTTTCTCATTATTCCAAAATGTCTTCAAAATATGGTGAAATAATAAAAAACTAAATGAGGCCTAATTTTCACTTCATGGTCTCCGGCAGGTTTCATTTGCAAATAACAATGTTAAACCCCCATTTGCCATTTGAACATGATGTGAGTCAGCTGAAGGTCATGGGCATGTTAAAGCTCATACAATAGATATAAATACAGATTGACATCTCCTTCTAATAGAGGACTGTCCAGTTTCTTTTAATTTATGAACTCATCCCTTAATTTTTGATTTTTTTTTCTGATGTCTTTTTATCGATACACAGTTTAAGAGTGCATTGGGTCACATATGTATCTCCTGTTTTGATACATTTATCAGCTTTGAACTTTGTTGTTCTTTATAATAAATGTCTGTTACTATGGCAGTCCCATAGTTTATAGAATATATCCTGTATCAGCTGGTTCAAATTGTGAAAATGCAATGTCAGAGAGGGTGGAATGAGTTAGTTAGAATTAGTTTAACCTTAAAGCTTTCTTTTCTTCTTTCTTTCTTTCTTTCTTTCTACCTTTATTTTATTACACCATGGGAAATACAAGCATACAAAATCAACAAACAAAATTAGTTAAAATATTTACCATGGGAGATACAACCATACAAATCAACAAACAAAATCAGTTAAAATATTTATCATGGGAGATACAACCATACAAATCAACAAACAAAATCAGACTGGTAATGGACGGTTATTAAGTACATTCCTTAAATGTCCAAGAGGTATGAGAGTATTCAGTTTTAGGTCACGTTGCAAGAGATTCCATGAGTCTGCTGCACTAATACTAAAAGCAGTCCTTCCAAATCAGTCCTGGCACGAGATACCTGAAGAACCAGCCAGTCACTGGAGTGAGTTAAAAGTGAACCAGGGTTCCAATGCAACATAGATGGCATGTATGATGGTAATTTTCTGACCAGGGCTTTATAGATATAGAGATACCAATGATTATTGTGTCACTCAGTCAGAGAAGACCATCTGACCTTATAGTAGAAGATACAGTGGTGAGTATTGTAGCTGTCACCAATAATAAAGCTCAGTACTGAGTGGTAAACAGAATCTAAGAGCCTTAGTGTGGAGGCAGCAGCATGTCTGTAAATTACATCCTCATAATCCAGAACTGATAGGCAAGTTGATTCAACAATCTTCTTCCAACAAATCAACAGAAAGCAGGTTTTATTCCTGTATAAAAATCTGTTGCCGTAATTTGCCAACAAGGTTTATGATGTGGTATTCAAATGCAAATTTGTCATCGAGTCAGATGCCAAGATACTTGTATACTGTGACCCTTTCAATATTCGAACCATTGACAGTAGAGATATGCAGATTACAGTAGTCTATGTTTTTGGATCATGAGAAAACCATTCATTTTGTTTTATTTGTTTAAGTTTTGTTCAGTTTAAGATTAGTAAGAGCATGTTGCAATGCATGAAAGGAGAGTTGCAGTTTCTCGATGGCTAATTGAACAGAATCAGCAATACAATACAAAGTAGTATAGTCCACATAAAGATGAATTTGGCAACCACGCAGGGAAGACACAATGTCATTGACATAAATGCTGAACAGGAAAGGGCCCAGAATGGATCCCTGCGGGATGCCTGCTGTAATTGGCAGGAATCCAGACTGGGTCACAACATCCTCACACACTGACATCTGTCACGTAAGTAATTCCGAAACCAGCTGCAAGCATCCCGATCAAAGTAATGCCAGTAATGAACAGTCTTTCTATAAGTAGAGAATCGTTACCTGTATCAAATGCTTTCGCTAAATCTATAAATATAGTGGCACAATGTTTCCTGCAGTTTAAAACAGTGATCTAATCATTTAATACTAGTGTGAGAGCTGAAGTGGTGCTGTTATAAGTTCTAAAACCAGATTGATGTGGATGATTTCAGCGGGTTATTGACTAATGATTCCAGGATTTTTGAAAGACAGGACAATTTTGAAATTGGGCAATAGTTAATTAGATTGTTACCATCTCCACCTTTGTGCATCGCGACCACATGGCCGGATTTCCAAACCCTGGGAACTATGCCTGATGAGATAGAAAGGTTGAGTATATATGTGATATGTACCTTAATAAGAGGTACAGATAATCTGAAGAAGAAAGGATCCGAATTATCCTCACCATCTGACTTCTTGATATTGATGGCCTGCAGTACTTTCAGAACAAGATCAACAGGGAAAGGCTGAATGGAGAACTTGGACTCTGGGATAACTGTATACACACAATCATTAATTGTGGAAGGGGTCCCTATAGGTCTATCCTCAAATAAGTGGGCAGTAGCAGCAAAATGTTTATTAAAAGCTGAACAGACATCATTCAGTCCTGACACTAAACAATCATCAAATTTGAGACTTGGGGGAAGAGGAGTAGTGGCTTAGTTCTTTTTGACTGCTTTTCAGAATTTGGCCAGGTCCAAATAGGAGTTTGTAATTAAGTCCAAATAGTATGTTGACTTGGCAGCCCTAACTGCTGCTGTATACTTGTTTCTTAGACATCTAAATGGCGTCCAAAGAATTTGATCCCCTCATTCTTTTCCTTAAAGAGAGCTGATACGTCATGGGAAAACCAAAGGCTTAGTCTATTTTTTATTCAAATTTTTTTTTAAAAGGTGCATGTTTATTAACGATGGAGAGGAAGGTTAAGGTTAAACTAAGTTAAAGGTGATATATATGCACATTTACAGGTCTGCATTTTTAATCTGGGTCTGTACTGGAACATCATTGCATGATTTACGGTTCAAAAAACTCCTTATTTATCTTACTAGTGCAGTGCCCATTCAAAACATGCCTGTTTGGAACAGGCCGATTTATCAGTACCTTACCTAGAAAGAACAGTGGCTGTCCCCTAAACACCTCTCATGCAGACTGTCGCTAGACGCTACCATTTACAGATGCTCCCTAAAAACCTCACACACAGGCTATCAGTAGACACTATAATTTACCCATGTTCCCTAAAAGCCTCACATGCAGAATATCTGGAGACTACAATTTTGAGTTGAGCTGAAGTTGATCAGATGAACTGTAGTGCCTGTTCAAAACATACCTGAGACATCCTGCACTATGTCTTGAACATACATACAAAATTCCCACGTGTGAGAAACGGGAATACAGCTCTAAACTTTTTCAATTCATTCTCTATGGTAGTTCTCATCACGACACCATCTCTGACCACAATGAGGGTTGCAATGGCAGAGTGGCACTGTCTGTATTTCTGCTTGTTGACTCCACGGGCAGAAGAATAAGCAAATCAACATTATCAACCTAAATTATGAGGCATTTTTATATATTCCTTGAGAACCGCTCATCCAAACAACTTCACACATCGACATTGCACTTCCCCGTTTCCCCAGCAATCTACCCACCAGGTATGAGGTAGATCGGATGAACGGTTCTTGAGGTCTGTGAAGGACAAACCCACATACATACATGCATACCAGTGGAGGCCAGTCCATAGAGGCAGAGGAGGTTGCTCCTCCTCTATTTTTTGAGAGGTAAGAGGAGATCAAAATATAAAAAAGAACATTTAGTTGAAATTAACCATTTCCAAATCTCAGTATTATTTATAAAATATTTTTTCTCTTTTCTTTAGAAAAAAATCCATTATTGAAATTCTGGTTAAAATGCTTCAAGAGCGACACCTGCGGGACAGGAGAAAGGGCAGCGTGTGTGAAGTGGTGGTGGGGGGCAGTGGGGGGGGGGAGTGGGGGCAGAGGAGGACCTATGAGGAGGACGGGCTCCTGCTGTCCTCTTCAGGGCGGGATCTCTTACATAGATTTTATGTACTTCATTTTTTTTCATGCTAATCTATAATTGGCCAAGACACGTAAAATGACGCTGCAAGTGAGGACGTCCTCCCTAACCAATCAACAACCAGAATACAATATTGACATCACGTTGGTCCAATGATAGTTTCCAGATTTCATCTTCAATTCTCTCCACTGTAAGGCAGAGTAGCAGCAGTAGATAACGAGCAGTAGATAGCTCCTTGTGTTAGCCAACGCAACAGTTAGCTTGTTGTTGCAGCCTGAAGGACTATTAAGGACTGTTGTTAAGCTAACAGGAGAATGGATCTAGACTGTGCAGCGCAGCAGCGGCGTAACGTCACCTGGGAGGCCGGAGAGATAAGCAACCAGAGAAACAACCAGGAGAGTAAGCTTGTTTGTCATTGTTGCTAATGTTATCAGACTGGTTAAGCAGCAGCCACAAAGTTCTGTGAACTAACAAATAAGGTGACCAACAGCTACAAATGGACGTTATGGATACTTCATCTCCACGAAAGAAAGAAGACGTCAGATAACGTGAGTCAGATACATCTTCTCTCTCTCTGTCTCTTTGGTTAATTTCATCTCTGATGGTTAAATGTCTCTGTGGCTGTTGTGTGAATTTATCTCCATAACAAGAATGCAACAGAGATCATATAATGTGTTGTGGGTAGTTTGCTTGTTGAAGTTACAGTGAACTGTCTGGACTCACTCATGCATTTGAAATTAATCCCGTTTTTAATTGAGTGGTTGTTCAGTCAGCTGTTGATGTTATGTGATTAGTGAATGAGTGTGGAGGAGGTCTGGCTGCTTGTTGTGACAATTTCTTCAGTTTGTTTTGAGCTGAGTCGTATATTGAGTAACAAGCTTAAAGTAACCAGAATAACAAGTGTTAACATGTCAGCTTTGTAGACTATATTTAGTATGTCGTGCATATAGGTAAGAGTGTGTAAGTCATGTATGTGATACATGCATTAATACTTTCTGATGTGAACCTACACTTTTACATCTGTGAATGTTTTTAGTGTTCAATCTTTCTAGTATTCAGCACTGATTTGAACCTCAGAGTATCAAATCACAACCTTTGTGGTACTTTATATATTTCTGTATACTAAGAAAATACATAGGAAACACGTGTAAATCATGTGATATGTTGTCTATTTTTGATGAGAACATAAATCTGTTGTTACAATAGAACAATAGTATAAATTTGAATTTCACTTTGTTGGTAAATTGACACATTCTGAACCACTGCACGGCTAAAATGAGAACTTCTTTGTTTAGAAACAATATGTATATGCTAAATGTCTTTAAATAAGCAGCCTTTTCACCACTCAGGGGTTTTTGTTTTTGAAAGCAAATACTTTTATTGGCATACAAAATTGCCCCCCACCCCTCTGATTTCATCAGGTGGGACAATAATATAGTATGATGCTGTTTGTTGTAAGATTCCATGTTGGTTTTCCTCCTGTCCTCCCCAATTTTTTGAGTCACCAACCACCACTGATACATACATACAGACAGAAAGACAGACAGACAGAGAGTTCTTGCTCTATATGGAGAGATACTGGCCCTTTATGCAGCCTCTCAATTCAGCCTCTGTCTAAAACAGGCCGTTTTAGCTTCTGTCTCTTTAAGGCCCCCCCTCCTGATGAGCCCACTCTATTCTGATTGGCCAGCTCTCTAGAATTACCATAGTTTAAAAAAAATTCCATATGTTTTCATGTATGAAAAGACCCAAAATGAACACTGTAAACTGACTCTCTCCTCTGCTCCACTATTACGTCTATCAGCAGGTCTCAACAAGGGGAGTCACATCCACCTGCTACATGACACACATGTCCCTATTTGGACATCATTCCCAGTGTTGGGGGTGTTCTCCAGAGATAAAGCTGAGGTAATGACACACCCAAAGTGGGGACTCTCCATAACCTTTGGTTCCAATTCTCCTTTCCACAAAGTTAGGTTGTAAAAAAATAGGCAATAAATGAATCGCAAGAATCACCTTTGAAGTTCCTCCTACACATTCCATGGTGTGCTGTCTCTGTGTTATGGGTCTATAAATAGGTAGAGGTCTGTCTGCAATGAAGCGATGCGTGAAGTTTTACCTCAGTAGTCAGCGCAGTCGTCTATGATCTGGGAAACTCCAGTTCAGGACCCGGTGTGGGGACGTCATTCGTAAGGTAGTTTATTCATGAACACTTATTTTAACACTTTAATATCCTAAAAATAAAAGCGTAATAAAAACAAAAAGTTGATTCTATCCACTTTTATTTGAATACAAATACAAATAATTTTGCTGCCGCGACAAATACAGATACAGATACAAATACTGGGCCCTCTGCGCATCCCTACCACTGTTGTTGGATTTCACTACTTTTTCTCTTCCTTACTCAAAATGTCAACTCCTCAAATACATACACTCAAACAGATGGCCATTTATGGGCATGTGTGAGCTGATGTCAGCTCGTCAGCAAGGTAGAAAAAACCAAGTAGGTCTATTTGTGGACTCGCAGTATCTACACGACACAGTCACAGTATCACAGTATCTACGCATAACACCCACTCTACTACATGACACACCTACTTGGTTAGGTTTAGGCATGGGCAGTGAGATGGTTAGGCTTACGGTTAGTGGTCAGGGTTGTGTGTCATGTAGTAAGGTGGGTGTGTCGTGTAAGTCTGCAAGACTGCGGATAGACACTTCTTGAAAAAAATCATAGCAAATGAAGCATTCACAACGGGCTGAAGCCCTGGATTTTGACTTGCAGGGAGCAAGAACTTTGACCATATTTAGCATCCAACATCATAACAATATATGAATAACAGAAAACCAAAAAAAGTCAAATATGACCCTGAAAGAGTTTTTAAATCTTTCATTGTATATTGAGTTTTATTTAATCACTTATTGTTTGAGATTTTCTTTCCCAGAGTTCAGTTTCTCTGTAATATGAACACTTTGATACAAAGCTGAAGACTGCCTTGAGTCAAGCATCTTCTAACTCTCCTGGTATGATAATGAAACATTATTATACGTTTTTGTTTTATTTTAATGAGAGCTCAATGCTCATGAGTCATATTTCTTGCTATGTCAATTCCAAACAAATCAAACATGAGGGGATCTTTAAAATGATCAAGTATATGACAAGATTCAAAGTTTAACACTGTAAAAATGCCTTAAAAAGCATTATACTAACTTAATTTTATCTTTTAAATGAATACTGTTCTCTGTATTTTACATGTTTCATTTACAATTGGTTGTACTTTCACACCACATGACTCAGAGCTTCTGTTGACTAAACATAGCACAAAAAGTAAGGAAATTTGTGTTTGGTAGATTATTTCTTTGTTGTGAGAATGCTTCTTGGGGGGTGGTGTAACGGGACAAAGTGCACAGTGAACTCAGCAGTCACACATTTCTCTGCTCTGTATTTCTCTGTTTTGTGTCTTCAGGTTCAGTAGTTCAGTAGTACTTCAGTAGTTTCCCAGGCAATGACAAAGAGGTTGGCTCATGTACCGGAGCAGCGCTGCACAGAGACTCCCAAATGCTATTGATTTCCAAATGAATGGATATTTTGTGTTATTTTTGGCATTAATGAATATTTTCTTGGCCAGGCGGGGATTGTTGTTGTCATAATTGTAGGAGAAACACTGATTCAGTAAACGTTCAGTACGTTCAGTAAACGTCGAATACAGCTAGACCCAGCGGTCTCCATTAGTTTGGGCGAGTTCAAAGTTGTGAAAATAACGGGGGTGTTTTGAATACACCCCCGTTTTCACAGGTAATTTGTTAGTCTGTCCCTCCCGCCACAGGGAATAATGGATTAATCCTGGAAAGCTAGTGGTGAAGCACTTTTCTCCTTAGGAAAATAACACGGAGATTATTCGACCAATGAGAATTTAGTCAGATGAGAGCATATCGACCAACTAATCTACTAGTCGACTAGCAGACTACAGCCCTAAATCTTATACCGTTGGAAAGCCTGTTTATTTCCCTTTTAAATGGTGCCACATTTGTAAGGAACATGTATTTGTGGGATGAGCAGCAGAGCTGAGTATGTGGATTGCGCCCATGAAAAATTTGCCAAATCTTACCTAGTAAGTCCCAAAAGGGACAACAAATCTTGGCAAAAAATAGCACTGGGTGTGACAGACAGGAATAAAAACAGACACCCTCATCATTCCTCACAAATCACACTGAAACTATGTCGGTTTAGTTATTTTCGGTCTGTGTATTTGATGATGTTATCAAAGCCTTCATCTACTGACATGAGTGGGTTTTTTCCCATATTCGTGTCATGTCTGTGTGTGTGAGTCACTGTTTGATGCTCCTCTTTTGACTCAGACTCAATCAACTATTGCCATGTTTGCTTCCTGGTTGTCTTCTACACATTTTTTTTTACCCCAAGGGATGACATACCAGCATTTGTGATATTTGAAATTAGAGCTAAGACGGTGATCTCATATAGAAAGCCTGTTTACTTTTACTAACCCTGTCTCCCTTATGCTGCATTCACACGGTGTCAGCAGATAGGAAGCGCAGCAAAATCTCCCTTTATTGTGGGTTGGGAGTGTTGGTGCATTTTTCTTAGATGATGTCACATCATTTAAATAGCCTAAATTAGCAGCCTTTAGATAATTGCATTTGGAGGGGTTCGTGAATCCAGATACAAACAAACTGTTTCCATAAAACTCTGTTTTAACTCAGTTATTAGCTGAATCAGTTGTAGTAGTGTTGATATTGTATTTTACTTAAATGTAACTGCCAGCAGTGGTGGCTTTGAAGGCCATTTTGCCAGTGGTCTGTTGACACTTATTCTTTTTACCAAATGTAAGATATTGTTGTCAGAAATTCATTATATATCTGACTCAGAATTACAACTAGGAGGCTAACATAATCAGTTTTTTTAACTTACTTGCTGGTAATTACATTCTTAACGGTAGGATGTGAACATAGTTACTGTTGCTATGCCTGTTTTATTCTCACATGGTACATATGTAGTTTACAATTAAAACTGTAGGAGATTTACAACTCAAAAATTCCATTAATTTTTGAAACAATGTGGCCTTGATTTCAAACAGAGCTAAACACAAGCAGCCTGTCATTTCTGGTCTGTGGCTACTGATTTTTCCAAGCAGGTTTCATGAGTAGCTAGCTAGCTAGCTAGCTAATGTTAGCTCCATGAGTTGGTTAAAAAACTCGTCTGCGGCTGACCACATAAAAGTGGAGCTTAAATATGCACTTGATGGCTACATACATGATATTGTGCTAAAAGCCTGAGACTAAAGCTACATATTCCAGCGTTGTCAGCATCATCCCCAGTTGATCCAGTTGATTGATTGTATTGCAGTGTAGAGTTAGCCCTAGTGTTGTAAATATGACAAGAAAAAGTTTAAGATCACACTTTTATTTTGTTCTAACATAGCCCTGTTTGATGCTTAGCTCATTGTGCATTGTGAGACAAGGAAGTAGAGGTTACATTTATGGTCTATCATACTTATTTTCAAACTGTATATTTCATCTTTGTACAAGAGGAAAGCCTTTGAGGATAAGGACTGACCATTGGCAAACATAATGCTTGTGTAAACATTTGGCTAGCTGGAGTGTGGACTTTCCTAAATTCAATAATGAGCAGAACAAAGCTGCTAACGACACCTAAACTATGATGTGCTAGTCATATGCTGGGTTTTTAAAGAATGTATAAACTGTAACCTCACAAAAATAGTTATCTAATGATATATGTTTACTCTTAGCCTTGGAGGTCAGGTCAGGTTAGGGTTAGGTTAGACATGCTATACAACAACATAGAGTAGATACACTACATTAAGCACACTGTTCTTTACTTGCACTGAGAGCAGATATTTTGCTGTCTTGATTTCTGAATTTCCAATTACATAATGACATTAGAACACTCAGGAGGTACAACCTTTGTTGCACCTCCTTATTTGTCATTGTGCCACAGCTCCTATGTTTAATCTCATCCTTGAGGAATTTCAAAGTATTCTGCAATCATGGCTCCGCTATTTGTTTGTCATCATGCTGCCTCACATTCCTCAGTCGGCGTCAGCAACGGCTGGAAGTGGGAAATAGATAAAGGCACATTTTTTTACACTGCAACTGCAGAGTCACTGTGTTCCTCTGCTGCTTGTCTAGAGAAAGCAGCAGGGGAAGGGGACAGGCCGGAAGAGGAAATGAGCAGGAGGGGGTACCTTTAGATTTGGCCCATACCTCCAGTCTGCACTACTGGACAAATATTTGCTCTAGATGAGTTTTTTTTTTTTCAGCACTGTGACAAATAGTTGGTCAAATGCCAGTTGCTCTGCATTGTGACATCCCTTTGGCATTTCCCCTACCTCTTAACCCCTATAAACTATGACCACACACACAAATAGGCACATGACATGTTCCAGCAGTGTTTTTTCCTTCTGTTGTCTCTGTATCATCTCAGTTTCCTCTGATGTAAAATTCCTCGCCATGTCAATGATTTTCCATACTTCAGTTGACGCTCTGCCTTTGTTCTCCTGGGAAGCAGCACAGGAACGATTAGCGTTATGACGGCCGAAGAGCAAAACCTCCTATCTGAAAAATGCACTTTTTTGAGAAACTAAAAAAAACTTGTTGTTTTCTTGCAGAATGCTATTTGTTAAGGTTACCCAATACATAATACACTGTTTTTGGACTATATTACTATATTATGTGTTAACAATACCGTGATAACCATACAAACATACTGTAAACATTACCACATAATATAGTAATATAGTCCAAGAACAGTGTATCATGAATTTGGTATCCGTTTTTAAAAAAAAAAGTGCATTTTTCAGACAGGAGGTTTTGCTCTTTGGCCATCGATTAGCATATTCACAAACTAAATTGTATATTACAATATTTTAGAAAGGGAACTGATTTTGATCAGCTACTGTATATGAAAAGTTTTGATACGTAAAAAAGTGTAAATAGGTATTTTTTATAGGTTTATTTAAAATGAAAAAAAAGTTTATTTTAAAATCACAATAGAGACTTGTGTAATTGGTAATCTCCATAAGAATGAATCTCTATAAAACTGCGGTAGTCCACTGACTGATTGCACTGATATGTACAAGACAAACATGTTGGTCCATTGTTGAATTATCTCTACTGTGCATTTCATGATGTGTGGACGTCAGATTTGTCCTTTGCACCAATCGTGCCTTTGTCTGAGTTTCATTCCAAGGTCATCCTAATCCAACCACCCACATTCTTCCTGCTATCATGTTATCAGATTCACGCACAGTATTAGTTCCTTATGGCAGTACATGCCTGTGGATTTGAATTATATAATCCATTTTTATAGCTGATAAGAAGAGGGAATACCTGAGGGTGTGTGTCAAACTATAACTGTTTAGGATGTGTGGTCCAACTCTGCTCGCTGGAAAGTGGTTTCTGTTATTGTCACTGGTAAGAGATATGCAGTAAACAGACAGAGACAGTGTGTGTGTGTGTGTGTGTGTGTCACTGGACTGCATATGCATGCTGGCATGTGTGTGGGTTGCAGAAAGCTGATGTGGCAGATGGCAGCGTATCTTTTCTATGGAGGTTAAGCCATGTTACACGCCGAGAGATTGTTTGTGTGGTGGCGTAGGGGCATGTGGGACGATGGTGCCATGACCTCACTTTCCTGTAGGCCAGGGCGATGACAACTTTCCTTGACTTCATCATCCTCGTATCAGCCGAGTGGCACATGCAAACCCCTCTGTGTGTTTCTACTGTCGCCGCTCATCTCTTCCTCTTATGCCTCCAGCCTCATCCGCATGCCTCGCAAAAAAAAAAAAAGAAGAAGAAAGAAAAACACAGGGCATGTCATGGCCTCACATAACCTCCTTACATCTGCTGCCACTTAATTCTGAGTGGTTGATCAAAATATTTTGACATCTTGTTATTCTGCACAACTGTTGCTCATTTAGCATCTGTAAACAGGTTAACAATAAATAGCTTATAACATGTAGGTATCCATAATAAGTATATAAACATATAATGAATCATAGTTGTAATCATACAGAATATGTCTTCACATTTTATATTAATGTGAAATATGAAGTATTTGTTTATTAGATCCATTAATTATGTTATTATATTTGTTAATGAAGTATTTACGTATTTATAAATGCTTCTATTTCACTCTCTGTGCCAGTTGGAGGAGGATTTGCTCATGTGTTTATATATAAACACATGTTATACTGTATTATCAATCATTCATTATGCACCAGTTACTTCTAGGAGAAGTTGTAATTGTTGATTAACACCAATAAATATCTTATATCTGCTTACAATAACATTATAATATGTTATAAACATTTTAAGTGGTTATATACCGCTTATAAATGTTAATGGGGGGGGGATTAAAAATAATGTGTTACAGTTTATTCCCTTACCACAACGTGTCTCACATTCTTTGGCTTCTCTCTTCACCCTCAGACATGTCCACAGAAACAGGCAGAGCAGGCAGAACACACACACTTTAATACATTAACATGTGCAAACCAGCAGAATTCCTCGTTTTCATCACAAGCAGACTCTCACTTACCCCTCACATAACCACTGTTGTTACTGCACTCAAATTCAACTGTTAAATGTTCATCTTGTCTTCAAAATTGTAATGTTCAGGACACAGAATGTGCATTAATACTTCAAGTTTACTGTGACAGTCTCAGTCTAAGTCTTAGTTTAGGACATTTTTATTTTTGGTTCAATGATCCATAATTGTCTTAAGTTTGCAGTCGCACAAGAGGTAACTCTACAGCACAAACACTCAATCCTTGTAATTTTTGGGTCTGCAAAACAAAATTCAAATACTGTGAAAAGATGCTGAACACCAGTAGGAAATATATGCCTTCTGGCTCTGTAATCCAAAAATGGACCTTTTAGAAATCTCAGTACCAGTTGAGCCCTTCTTGGCCTGTTGGGGGCGCTGACGCTTCTATAAGAAAGGTCAGTGCTGGAATGTGAGGTGGGCAAGTGGAGTATGTGTGTGTTGAGTAACAACACTCCTCTGCATAGACAAACACACAGAGGTGGGAGGGGCCAGCATCATGATATCATCCAGGGGGGGTATAAGTAAGACGTCCTGGCAGGGACGTGAACACAAAGCACCTGTTGCTGCTCTCTGGCTTCAACACACACAACTGTAAAGATTTGACTACACTTCTCGGAGTGTGTGAACTTACTGTTGTTACTTTGACACATCTGAACTTCAGACTCCAGACACAGAGGATGATGATGGCTTCCTTCACGTGCAAGATATTGACTCTATTCTTCATCATCTGCGTGACTCTGCAAGAAGGTCAGTAGCTTTTCTTTTCTTTCTTGGGCTTTTAGAGTGTTTTAAAAATATTTTATATTTTTTATATAATATTTTATATATTTTAATATTGTAGATTTTTGTGGTTCAAATCCAATAAAATTGTAATAATTTGCTTTGATAATTATTCGTTTTGGCTTTGAATTAAATAAATGACCGCCTCCTTCTTGACTTAGACTTAATAAAGGTTTGAAGATTAGGGTGAGGTTATTGTTTAACCAGAATGTGCAATTTTACAAAATAGTATGGTACAAAATAGTTGATAGTGAATAATAGATGCAGGTATGCTGTTTAATTTGATGCTGCAACCTTTCACCTTCTGCCATTCAGCACATAATGTGTAGCAAGATCAGGGATCTGCCTTCCACAGAATATTGACTCTGATAGATAACTCACCTTTTATTGAAGAGTAATCGCATTATTACCGCAGTGTTATTGATACAATAAAGTACAGCCAGCTTGCAGGATTGTTTGACTTGGATTACGTTCCATGATTTATATGATAAATATGTTCCACTATTAATCACACACTAGTGGGTGTTAGCCTGCCAAGTGGATTTGTTTGTTTTTACATGTGATAAGCACTAACGCATTGTCATACTGCAAAGGATTAGTTGGCTCTTTTTAATCTCTGGATCCTTTGTGTTTTTCTAGGTTGTGGACTCCCCTTATCAGACCAGACAGAGCTGCCAGCTTCACATCCACACCGCGTCAGGACCAAACGCTGCTCCTGTAACAGCTGGGATGATAAAGAATGCATCTACTTCTGCCACCTGGATATTATCTGGGTTAACACGCCAAGGTGAGGCTGCAGGCATACACCCAGGGAACTGCATTTCAGACTAGATATTAAGATTCTGATAGAGTAACACACCCTAACCCTCAACAGCGCTCAGGGATGACTTCTAATTTGTCCACATACTTTCACCTGCTTTATCATTAAAAGTTTGGTTTCTTTTTCAGTAAACTCCTTCCTTACGGTCTGGGAAGTCCCTTGTCTCGTCGCCGCCGTTCAACCAGCCGTTGCGAATGTGCCAACCCAGCCGACAAAACCTGCTCCAGCTTCTGCCATAAAAGGTGAGCGTGTTTCCCTCCGCACCGTCCTCCTTCCACCTACCCACCTAGACTTGTAGCAAGGCATCCTTCCCATCACGCACCCTCCTTAGATGTCAGATAGTAGCTTCTGTGTCTCGCACCAGCGCCAGTCAAGTGTGACGAGCCTGTACAGTATGTTGATGTAGAGGACGAGTCAGAGAGGAGGCAAAATGATTGAGCCTGTGATAATGTTGCTACAGTATGGGGGTAGTAGACACAGTGCAAAGAACCCGCATTTCCTCGGAGGCCTTGAAATCACAACGATTTATTAGAAGTGCTGCTATTTTTAGACAGTTAAGTTTTTTTGCTTCTGTTCAATGGAATGTTTGTTGCGTGTTGGAGTTATTGCAGTAATGAAACCACCAGTATAGATTAGTTATCGTCTCTAGATGTTATCCTAGTGGTGTTTTCTAAGGCACAATCTGCATTCTCGCCCATAAGGCATCTAAAATATATGGGTTTGGAATTATGAGGAAATTGCTCAGTCATCCCTGAACTCATTTTGTTTTTTTGGGGGGCATTTATGCCTTTATTAGGTAAGGTAGGCAGACAGGAAACATGGGGTGAGAGAGATGGGTATGACATACAACAGAGGTCCCTAGCTGGAATCAAATCAGGAACGTTGCATTTTGTATCAAGGTTTAATTCCCTGAAGTATGAAAGGGTTGTGTCCTTGTTTTAATATTTTTGTTTTATCTGTCCACAGCTCAGAGGATCCCAGGACTGATGTCGTGAGCCCATTGATAGAATCTACAAAGACACGTAGCAACAAATTGCTGGCATCTCTCAGGTAAATGCAGAAGAATTTAAGGATCAACCTTTAACTCTATATTGTGATGTGTTTAATGGTCATTTCTAAGACATCTGAATCACCTCTTATCTGTTATTTTTCCTGCAGATCTGTGGTCAACTCCAACATGGCAATCGCAAACAAGATTCTCTCATCCAATGAGAACCCAGCTGGAGTCAACAGACTAAAGAGTCGAACAAGGAGGTAGAGGACTGAGTGACAATGAGAAGCAGTTCAACCTCTATGGACTCATCCTCCATAGTCTGGAGACTCCTCCAGCCGCCTTCAATGCCAGCACCTTGGTTCTGAAAAAATTCAAGACCCTTACCAACTCAGGGGATGCAGAGGTGGAAAGATGGAAGGCGAAAGAATCAGTGGATCAAGCATTTGATCGACATAATGGCTTCGGAGACCGACAACTCCACAAAACAGAAGCCCTACGGCAGGAGCAATGATAGGATGAGTAATTTCTTGAACTCTCCTTGAACTTTTCTGAACTTATAAACGGTGTCTGCACATGCCAAGGAAGGATCCCTCAAAGCCAAACACATGGAAACTGACTTTGGAACTAGTTGGTGACTAATCTGATTTGGCTGTATATGGACAGTTTCAATTCCACAACTCACCATCATTGAGGATTACATACTCAAGAGTCCTATCAACTCTGGTATTCAATTGGGAAACATTTGTCAATGTTTACTTAATGTCCATGGGACTTTTCTGTCATTGTTGACCTTTGGTTTGTTTGAATATTCCTCTGTATCAGAGCTGTCCTACCTAATGTTTAGGGCAAACTAGCAAATAGCTTTTTAATTATCAGGCAGTACTTGCAAACGGCAGCTAGTTCACTCCTGACACACATTGCCTCAGTGAAATGAAGGTCATTTCTTTGGGATTTATTTCACAAACAATTAGCTGGAGTCCATTTATACAAGGACCACTGTTAGTTCTTCACGCAAACATACACACACACACACGCACACACACACACACAGAGTATACAGTACGTTCCTCCAGCATAACAGCTACAGTAGGTCTATTGTGCTGGCTCAAGTGTTTATGCATAGCCCCTGTTTAATGTTTTCATTGAACATTGGCCAGAAGGTTCCAATGACGCGGAGCTTGCCAAAAAAATGCAACAATTGTTTTCTTCCCCTAACAAATGTTCCTTAATTCCTCTGTAATTTGACGCTGGGAAATTATGACTCTCTACTTGTGTTATGCACTTCAAAAGCTATTTATCTGTGGCCTGCTTTTTCAATGTGCCATAAATTCATTCACTCCATCTGCCCTGTTTGACTGCAGTCGACAGGAACTGATGGACACATGGAAATATAAGCCTTTATTGTAGCTCAGAAAATACTCACCTTCAATTATCTCAATGCTGTATATGACGGATGGTTTACCAGCTTAGATGTTTACTGCTGGATGCTGAATGAGAGCAATTGTTGTAAATAGAATAATTTATTTATTCTCTAACTTATTCAGGGATGTATTTATATTTGTATGAATGATGCACTGAGTAATGTATAATGAAATAAAATGCAAGAAAGCAATATTTTTCAGAGCTGTGTTTTCATTCCTTGACTCACTGGATGTTCAGTTACATCGTTACATAGTGGTGTACAGTACTCAGCACCAACATAGAAAACAAAAATGATGACAAGGTTCTTGAAGGGCTCACTGTTTGATCACTTTTCTTTTGAAGAACTCTTTGCGAAAGAAATGCTGTATTTCCTCAAGGGCTTGTGATTGACAGTGTGTAGCAACACTGTACTTATCCTCCACACATGAAAGATAAGTATAAGACTATTAAAGGACTGTTAAAAATTGTATACCTGCCAGATTTAAACAAAGGAACACACTGAGTTTTTCGATATTTGGGTATAAAACCACCCTCCCCAGATTTGGATAAAATATAATTCAGCAAGTGCACAATAGGAGAGGAAACATACTTGACTTTTTAAAAGGGATTTATGTCATCATGGCCTGCAGCAGAGGATATCCGTTAATGAGTGATATCCAAAATTTCACTTTAATCTAGCAGTTCAAAATGAGAGTGCAGAAAATGAGCTTCTCAAATATTCCATTAGACACCTACAGATTGGTGACAAATTTCAACATGGAATGTCCACAGAACAGCGTCGGTGCTTGTTGTCATAGATTCTACAAGTCTGTGGAAATGTACTAGAGGTATGATTACCATCCTTTCAAAACATATTCCCCCATTTGGTGTTTTGATGTTGGTGGCGGAAGCAATGTCTAAAACTGGTTTTATACTTGCCACAAAGGGTTAATGGAGTCCCATTGCAGGCGCCACCGAAACAGGTGTAAACAGGTGTATCGTACCCGATCGGTATCATGGTCTAATTATATTCACCACAATAACATTGTTAACATTGTTTCATTCCCTTTGTGACACGAGTGATGGTGGGAAGGTCTACCTTGTTTCATTACTGAATCTAAAACTATTCTGTACAATGTCTTTGCTAGATGTGTGTTACTGAAAGGGAGATTATTGAGCCTTTTTTCAACATACTTCAAGTTGTTTTCATTCTGAACAATCTTAACTGGAATTTGGAAGTCGTAAAAGAAGGCACAAACAGCCCAAGCTGACCAGTCACACTTCTTGAAATCCCCACGCAGTATCGTCATAGCTGCCGTAAACACAACAGTGTCTAATTAGGTCAGAAATATAAATCCTCTCATGGGTGTTTAACTGTGTTGAGATCTGGTGACTGTGAAGGCCATAGCAATGTAACTGACATCATTTTCATACTGAGCAAGCCATTTGATGAACCCTTTTGCCCTTCATGGAAGCCTTTTCATGTTTCTTCATTCATTTATTTAGGTTTTTCCTTTTATTTGTCACATCTGTATTAACTCAATCAGTTATTTCCAAAAGAGAAAACCCAGATTTAACTTTACCACAGTTGTTTGAAAATTTATCAGCTGTATTCAGCAGATATGTCATTATGGTCAGGTCTAGTGTTCCATGAAGTTTTCTTTCATTACAAGTCATTATTTTTTTACAAGTCTAATTAAGTGTATGTATTTGAAATAATCATCAGGAGCACGTGTCAAATATCTCAGTGCAACATTTTCTAATAAATTCAGACTTGGAACTTACTTCATTTCTACCAGTGCGCTAAATAAAACTCTCGGGCAGGCAGGGAAAAGCAGGTATTTTAGGCACACAATGCACTTTGCATCTACTCATGAATATGTCTTCATAGTGTTGATACAGCGTAG
This sequence comes from Thunnus albacares, assembly GCF_914725855.1. Lineage (NCBI taxonomy): Eukaryota > Metazoa > Chordata > Actinopteri > Scombriformes > Scombridae > Thunnus > Thunnus albacares. The sequence goes on from NC_058124.1 coordinate 4,681,665, forward strand.
AACCTTTTCTTCACCCGGTGTATCAACAAAACAGCAGCCACTAATAACCAAGTTCCTCCTGGCTTTGCAGGAAACTATTTGAAATCCCCTCATTAGGTGCAGCTTATTTGGAGCTTAATCACACGATAATGATGAGCGGTGGAAGTTTGTGATAGATTTTGACCAAATTATTTGTAATTGTTGAATGCGACTGATTATAATAACAGTACTATCAAATACAGTTTGTGTATTCCATTTATAGATTAAAGTTTAAATTAGATTACACCATCTGAACGTCTTTATGCTTTGCCTTTTCAGCCATGCTAGCAGCTTGGCTCCAGGGATGGCAATGTTGGTCAGTTAGTTTACCACTTTGGTGCGCAGTGAAATATCTCAGCAACTATTGGATGGATTGCCATGCAGTGCAATTGTACAGACATTCATGGTCCCCATAGGATGAATCCTAATGACTTTGGTGAACCCCTGACTTTTCTTTTAGCACCACCAGCGACTTGACATTTTTGTCTTTTATTGAAACCAATGGATGGTTTGCCATGAAAGTTAATGACATTCCCATCAGCCTCAGCTAGTTTTTGTTAAGTACTTATCAACAAATGTTAGCATGCTAACACAATAAACTAAGATGGTGAACATTATATAAACATTATAGCTGCTTAGCATCTGCATGTTAGCATTGTCATTGTGAGCATGTTAGCATGCTGACATTAGCATTTAGCCGAAACCAAACAGAGCTGCTGGTGTAGCTGTAGACTCATCTTTAATTATTTATGGTGAAATTATTTGTACCATCCAACTACTATATTATGTGATGGGGGGGGGGCTTTATTAATTAAATATTAATAAAGCCCTTGGAGGATCTTGCAATTTTAGAAACCTACAGTATATAAAAATAGAAGAATTAGTCCCCCTCCACACTCCAGTAATTTGTGTACATTCCCTATGTAAATTTACTTAATTGCTAAATGCACGGCTTCACCAATCAATTCAACTTTATTTGTGTTCATTCAAAGTGCTTTACAGATAACTGACAAGCTGATAATAAGACCGAACAAATGTACACAGTATCAATTCCCCGACCCTGTGTTTGCAAAAACAACAGGCAGGAGTCCAGCGAGACTTGTACAAACAGTCATAATCACACAATCATGATTTACCATCATTCATCATTCATCAACATGTTGAGGAGAAAAAAAGAATGGGGCAACAACATCGAATAAGGACTAAAACAGAGCGAAACAATGCAACCAGTGTTATGACAACAGCGTGATTAAGGTTGCAATCTCTAGCCCGTATCAGTTCCCTGCGCAAACAGCAGACATACTCCTGTTTTTCCTTTGTTTCTTTTCCTCTCCCGGTTTTCTCCTGTACCAAAGGAATTCAGGAGGAATGCAGAAAAAGCATCCTGTTTTCATTCCACACTCTTAGTCAGCTATTCACACTCTGAAGCGCAGGCTGGGGGCTCTGTGAGTTCTTACTGACGTCAGGGTAAATAAGTAGGAAGTCACTACGTGAACTAATGGACACACAGGTGCATAGTACTTCATTCCTTTTTGTCTTATGAAACACTTCTCATTCAGTCCAGGGAAACAACAAAGCACACAATGCACACAAAAAACAGCCATGAACCTTCAATGGACTTCAAATGGTGCCAATGTCCCACTTACTATAATCTGTCATTCCTTAAACATTTGAACCATAACCTGCCCTGTAGATAATTTAAAGCCAAAAGTCACCAACATCCTCCTTAATAAACACTCTCTGAGCTCACGTCCCTCCCGCAGAACAGGCCTATCTAAAGTAAACATCGGCTTATGGAGTGAAAGGGGACAGGCTCCCCACCATGAAGAGATAACGACCACATGTTACACTACAGACAAAGAAATCCTATGTGTTGTAACCGCATACTTCTTTTTATTTCGCTGTCTCTGCTCCTCAGAAGGTTCACTGTGTGCCTGTTCAGTTAAATGTTAAGCATGACTTCAAAGCAGTCACGCCTGCTAACAAAGGATGTTAGCAATGTCTCTGTCAGACACCTAAATCTTTTATTTCTCACAAATTACCCTTTGAACCCCTTTTTATATACAGAATATATATATGGAACAGTTAGCAATGTGAAAGTAAGAAGTCGAATTATCTCTAAATGTATGTTAAACATAACAAAAAGGCTGAACTTGAATTATAATATAGGTCAATTTCATAAGACACATTTAATGCAGAAGCATGACTTTTGGTAGAGATAGCACTTAGTGTGATGGGAAAAATAAATCACTGAAACAGTGACAGGATTGTTGTTGATGGCAAAGCGCACCTTTATGACCTACTGTGCACATTAGAACTATCATTTGCATTTGGGGTGTTATAAAACAAGAAAACCCCTCTCTGCTTGCCCCAAAACATCAGGCTACACTCCCCTCAGCTAAAAGTCCTCACCTCTCCCCCTAATAATTTGCATACAGTCCCTTGGTGCAGTATAACATGATATAAAAAAAGTATGAAGGGACTGACATCATCACTTGAATTAGAAGTTAGATCTTGTGCTACTGCAAATAATACTATAAAACCTTGTGCCACATCAACTGTTTTTGTGTTTTCACTTGCTGTTATACTGTTCCAGTCCAAGCCGGCTGAGATTACAGTAAAAGTCGGTGTCGGTACATTCCTCCTCTTCCTGGTTTTGTTTGCTAGGACTGGAGTGGCTCGGGGACAGACTGGGGACAGACTGGCCTATCTGCACCGCCGGTCCAAACATGCCTGCTGATACCAAAACATGAAGTCTAGCCATAGCCAAACAGCAAGGACCAGCAGGAAGGAAGCAGGCTGGGGCAGAAGGAGAAGTTGTTTCACTGCATGCATGAATAATGCTGCGGTTGTTTGACAGCAAGTGTTCTCTGAAGTGTCATGACTTCAGAGAACTCGCTCACAGATTGGTTAATAAACACTTACATAGCTGTTTTGAATAGCAGGCATTCCTGGGTGATTATTCATCAAGTTCAAAAGTGAGCCTCATTAAGCAGCTACGATGTGATCATTCAAAGAGAAATGTGTTTAACGGTGTACAACTTGTATATTTAACAGTATCATCTTTTCATTTCAAAATGACACTGATAAATTCATTTTCCAGTAATGACCCCGGATTGCCAGACATTCCTTCTTCTGCTGTAAACAGACATCTTTATTTCTTAATAGAACCTTGCTGGCATGCCTGTACTGGATGACATACTTCACATTATAGTCTACAGTAGATTGTCATCGTGCCTCCTCCTGTGTCACGTACACCAGATGCAGTGATAGCCGCTCACAGTACATTTGAGACACACATTACAGGTATAAACATTGTGCGCAACTCTGTAAACAGCGACTGTCCTCCGCGCAGCGCTGCAGATTGAAATCTTAATTTGCCATTCAGACACCTGACGTCCATCTGCTATCTCAGCAGGGAAACACATACTGCAGCAGGTGAATACGTGAGGAGCCGTGACAGATAAGTGTCAACGAGTGCAGAGGGACAGTGTTGATATGCACGTCCACTAGGACCAGATGGACATACTGCTTGCATGAACTTATCATGAGTGCAGCATGTACAAATGCTATCTGAAATTATAGCTACATCCCAGCTGCATACTGTCTGTATTAAAGGCACAGTGTGCAGTTTTTTTGTGCTCTGGAGAGATGTTTTGCTCCCTATTTTGTTTGTGTCTGACGCTTTACAATCAGGTGAGGAGACCTGTACCGGCACTGTAATGCAGATGTGTAGTGTAGGCAAGCAGTAAAACACAAAGATGGACAGAAAACTGTTAACAACCTTTTGTGTTAGGCTGGTATATTAAAGTTAGGTTTTTTTTACACATTGTAGCATGTTATGTACAAAAAATATAAGATACAGAGCTGATGGCAGCTTCAACACTATAGTTAAAAATATTTATAAAATGAAATATATGATTATTTAGAATAAATTTATTTAAGACAAATAATTAGAAATGAGTTAAAAAGTCAACAAATATATGTATTTTTTAGAAAAACTTAAATTCAAAGGCAATTCATTTGTTCTTAAGAACCTATTATTGTTGTTTTATGGAGGAAGGTTGGAACCCAAAAACTTTCTGATTGTGAATTTAGAATTAAAAATGATTATTAAACCATCTCATTTCGACTGTAAACATCATCATCATGTCTATGCCTGCTCACCAAATAGCCTAGTGTGAAAATGAGACTGTAAATGAGCTGCTATTTCCACTAAGATTTGGCCATGTTGTCATAGAAACAGGGAATATATGTCAGCTGTTAGTCTCAGTATCATTCTGATTGACTGAGCGTGCAGGTGAGCAAAACCTTTTGGTGCCTTTAGGTTTCAAAATTGTCAAAAAAATGACCTTATGAGGAAAGAAATGCGCTCAAGACACTTGTTAAGCCCACTGTTCTGATCTCTGAACAGTGCCTGTCCCCGGCTCTACAGATGAACAAATTCCTTTTGATCCACATTTCACATTCTCACTGAAGTGAGAGCGCACGGAACTTGTCATTTGTGCATAAAAAAACAGCATTTGAGACTCAGTTGTAGTTATTGACTTGTGTTTGTCCTAGAAAAATATCCACATCTGCAAATATTGATTTTCAGATGTGCAGATTTTGTCCATGACTTCACGTTATTTGGGACAGGTGTGTGAATGTGTTTTGCACCATATTCACTGCAGCAACTGTAGCAGAAATGTGAGTGTATGAGTTTCTTAATGTGTGATCTGTAGAAAAGGATTTGTGCACCTGCAATGAAGAATTTGAGAAGAGGTAACTATTGTGTTTGTGGAAGATAAAAAAAATTAACAAGTTTGCAATCCTAAAGTATTTTTCTCTGTGACTTCAAATTTGCTGATACACATGTGTGACTATTGTCTACATCTACAATTTCCACTGTGACAGGTGCTCAGTTGTTTTGCTAAAATAATACCATCATACTTTCGGACCAATTACAGGAAGTTCCTGCAGGCTATCGCTAGAACCGGAAAGAGGAAAAATGAGCTGCGGTAGCACATGGGGAGAAGAGACCAAGTTTTTATCGAAATATGGTCCAACAACGTTATAAAGTCAACTGGAAAAATGTGACACTGTCCACATATTTTCAGAGGATGAGAGAGAGGACAAAAGAGCAATGCCACCTGAGGATAAAGTAATGCCATAATAATATTATTATAGCGGCAACAAAATGAATCTGTCCATTCATTTTTCTCCATTAATTCAAACGACGATAGAAGGCTACCTGCTGTGTTGATGACACACCGATGTCAGACTCATGCCCGTCTACAAACCAATCAATGTCAAGTATAGGGAGACGCAGCCCATGTACGCCTACGGTAGGTGATGTTATTGTCAGGCATAATAGAAGATGATAGTACCTGCAGGAACTACTGAAATGTAGAAGTTACATCTAGTTAAATCTAAAATACCTCTCACCCAGATTCACCCAAAAACCTCTAACTCTAATCCTAACACTAACCACATGACAGGCGTGGACCACTTGTAAATCTTGTTTGTTCCTAAGAAAAAATTGTAAGTACAAGAAAATTGATGAATGCCACAAATTATCTTAAATTACTTGTATATGCCTCTTAATAACAAATCTGTTTGTACAAGTGGTTCTCACATTAGGCCCAATGTGTGACAGGGTACCTTTAATGCTAACCATTAGAGTCCAATATATTCATAGTGGAGAAATCATTAACTAGCTATATGCCAACATGCATACAAAATTTGCACCATATTTTTTACGTGGTGTTGATGGACACTGTTGTCTCACATTGCAGTGCACAATGGAGGTATTGTTGCAGCATAGTCAGAGTTGGAAAGTTTTGAAACTCTAGGCTATTTTTATTTTAGTTAGATTGTACGGTTGACAGCAGAAGGTAACAGGAAACTTTGAGAGAGAAAGAGGGGATGACATTTAAAGGTCTCCACCTGAATTTAAAACAAAGATGTCACAGTGACTCGGCATGCATTCTAGACTTCTTGTCACTGTTTCAATCCAACTTTTTGAATGTGAAGGTGAAAAATTCATAGTCCTTTTGTGCGTCACTATTGAAGCATAGAGATTTCAGTTATAGTGACATAAGAGTACACTAACAGCACAGACTGAGCGTAATGATTATATAGCCTGAGACCCAGCAGAGTTTATGCATGACTGGATGAATTTAGGAAAGCTGTGACGGCTCTTATTGATTTGCAGCTTCCTCAGCCTTTATCACACAGTCAATGAGGAAAAAAACTATGAAACAGCGATTGCTTTCTTTGGAGAACTTCAGAGAACAGTGAAATTCATTCCAATGAAAGGAAAGGCCAAGATATCTGTTTACCAGCTTGTCTTACACTTACGCACCATTCAACAGATCAAAGGTGAGTTGATGTTAGAGACTGCCTTCCTGTTTTATAAAGACGAAACTCCTCTATGAATGCAGGACAGGAACTGTGGAGGTCACAAGCCTCCTGAATGAACAATCCGCAGGGGGTCAATTAATGTTTAATACTCCACACAACTGAAAGTTTCATGATTCATGTGTTGGTAATCTCGTTAATGAGTACCATCATCTACACAAAAGGAATATAAGTGTTTTGGATTTCCACCTGCGTATGCAAACAAACACATTGGAATGTGTAACGCGATAGGAATTTCTACCGCTATTCCTCTCCACATGGGGTATCCTCTCAGTTGTGTATTAAGTGCTTCCTCATCTATTCCAGCCATTATGCAGGTCATAAATCTTCCGTGCCCTCCCACCACTTCCAGATATGGGGAGAGAGAGGTAGGGAGAGCGAGTTAGCAGTGGATCAATGTAATGCAGAGTATCTGTCCATTAATCATACTGAAACAGGCGACAGGCATGCAGTGATTGTTTGATTTTCCGGGGAAGGCTCACACCCCTACAGACCTTAAAAAGCCACAGTTCTCGCCCCACACCTCATCTAACAAAGCTACATTTGTTTTCCCAGTGAAAGACATTAACCTTTCTTTTTCACCATTTCCCAGCAGATATGGTTTTTGTTATCTGATATTGAAGTACTGAACCTTCCTTCTATTTCCTTCTATTTGACCTTCTGACAAGGTCAAATAGAAGTGACTGTCAAAAATAGGGGTGGGTGTTATGGATCTTTTGACAGGAATTCTTTTTGCTTCAGATGAACTGTTTTGCATATTTATTCATGCTGTCTTGGCAGTCAGTGAAGATGTAATCATGTAAGAAGGGGATTTTCTGTGTTTGATATACCTGCTTTTTACTGAAGCGTAAAAAGTAAGTACCATTATCTGTGAGGAGGTTAAAAGGTGATGAATCTTGATGTCAGGTTGATGCCATATCTGACAAATCAAGCCCCTTGGTCACTCTTGAAGAGGTAAATCTTTAAAAAGGGCTCAAAAATATACAGTTTAATTTTTCCTAAAATGGCTCAATAATTTTCCGAAACAGCTGAGCATTTTAGTTCTCAGCAAATATTACTCAAACAGGAGTAAATTGTGATCTATAATGAATAAGTTATTTCAATTTTTGGATTTCCATGAATTTCAATTATGAGCATAGTGATTATTGGAAATGTATATTTTACAGTTAATGGTAATGTCATGACAGTAAAAGCACGGGTGTAATTAATAATATTAACAATGGCTCTGTTCCATTAGGTGTCCCAGTAAGCATTTAAAGTGAGCCAGTATGCACAACAGCAGCTCCTTGGAACTTGCTCACGTAAATGGAATGCAGCCATCATTAATATTATTAGTAACACCCGTGCCTTTCTTGCTATGACATGTTTAAATGACTTCATTGACAGTGCTTCATTTTCTGGACTGAAAACAGTTTGGGAGGAAAATTGTAATAGCGAAATAGCATCAGGACACTATATTAACAATACCAGGAATTACGCTCTTCAATTTTAAAGGAAGTTCTGGTCTTACTTTCATATTCATACACTTATCTGGGATTATGACCAAAGGGGTGATGATATATGAACCTGATATCATTTCCACCTACCAGAAGCAAATGTTTTCACTTTTGCTTGCATGATTTTACTTGCAGTTGCAATTCACTTATCAAGCCAACTGATAAACCAAAACAAAATTGTTTTCACTCTTAAAAATGTTTTAGTTTTTTTTTAGATTAAAAAAGTAAAATAATAAAACAATAAATTACGTGAGAAATTTAAAAAAACAAACAATCAAACAAAACAAAACTTCAGCCATGCTAAAATTGCACTTAAGTTACTGCAGAAGCCTGATGGGTACCAGGGCAAATATGGTGGAAAAATAGGTGGGGAGGTGAAGGAACAACTGTTTAAAAAGATAGTTTAACAACTTGGGAACTATGCTCATTCACATTCTTTCCTAAAGTGAGACAAGAAGATTAAAATCAATATCATGTTTGTACATGTATGAAGTTGGAGCCAGGACATGGTTAGCCTAGCTTGCTAGACTGCAAACAGCCTGTTATCGTTGTTTCTTGGTTGTTCACTCTGTTCACACACAGAAATGTGGCTATTTGAAATTTTAGAGGGAGTTACTGTATGTGTTGGAGCTATCTTCTCGCATCTTTACATTTCTGTTTGTGTACAGCTTAAACACACAGCATGGTCATTAGTAAGCTAGGCTAATGTCCAGACAACTCCATAGTTAAACACAGAGACATTAGATTGATCTTTCACTCTTGGAAAGAAAGCAAATAATTGATGTACTGAGTTCACAAAACATTGAACTATTATTTTCATTCACTAAGCTGATACATGTACTGCATTAAGGAGAAGCAGGTTTGAGGTGTTCATTTCCTGGATGAATTATGGTTAAAAAAAAAAAAACGAAACTCTTCTTATCAAACCTTTCACCTAGAACAGATAATAGAGGCACCACACCTATGTTTTTTTGTGAACATAGGACACCCTGACCTACGTCTCAACTCATCTAACCAAAACTATTACCTCAGCCCCGGGCCCTCTGCTCATCTTGAAGCTAACATGCTATGGCCCATTGAAGATAAGAAGTTGGGTTCCATTTGCATGGCAATGACACCCTTCATTTGTGCTGCCTACTCAAACCGCAGTAAACACAATTAAGCAGCTAATCTCCAAACATTAACATTGCCTTCAGGTGGTATTTGACTACGATACTCAGCATGGGCTCAGCTAATGGCTCACAAATTACTACATAATCTTGTTTTATTGGAATCAGTATTCTTCCTTTTTTTTCTCAGCTTCCCTCCAGGTCGGTTTTTTCCAGTTTTAACATGTCATTGATTCTAAAAATGTGGGAGGTAAACCAATGACAATGACTTTGTTCAAAAAGGAATGCACTCTGAATTCCAATGGTTAAATTTAATCTCCGTTCTAGACACTAACATGTCATCATTGTACATGTGGGGAAAACTGATCTAATGCCCTGCTAAGAATGTTTATCCTCTTCTAAACATTACAGACACTGGCTTGAACCTTGATCTTATCAATCTACGCTCAAAAATTCCATAACTTCACCTTTGTTTTATTTTCTAAATATATCTGACACTCAGCAGATATTTGGCTAACTAATTATAGTCTCAGGAATCTCCCCTGAAAACAAAGACACTCGCCTCGAACAACCTTTTTATCAAGTTTCCGTGATGCTCTGGCTCTTCTGGACATACTCCCATCACTGGCTTTATCGAGTGGGGACGCCCAGAATGATGGCCTTTATTCATGATGGCAGGAGGATGGGTGGTTCCAGCTAAGGCAGACAATCACTGTGCCACACAGTATGTCACTGTGTTAGATACTCTGTGGTGTCCAGAAGCTTTTCCAATGCAGCAACATCCAACAGAGGTTGTGTTAAATCCTTCACTATCACAAATGAGGTAATCTGTATTGCTTTTCAAAGGTTGTTGGCAAAAGGAAGCCATTGTATTACAGAGGATGATTTAGCCTGTAGATTCAACAATGTCCTAGATAATGTGACCTATGCAGCTTATGACAAAATAATGTTGTTCTTGGACTTGTTGATCTGTCAGCCTAGGGCAGCCTCTAAGCTACCTAAAGTAGGCTATGCACAGCTAAAAGTTGACATTTGCTCCTTTAATATGGTACAGGACTGATGCTGTGAGAACAGCAAGAAGCTGCACAGTGTCACATATTTCAATATCAATCTAGTCTAATTTTTTTTAAGGAATTTTGAAAACCAAGTTGGATTAGTTTGGGGAATACGTTTATTCACTGTCTTTCTGAGAGTTACACGAGAAGGTCGATACCACTCATGTCTGCACATCTACATCTTGCAAGTGGGGATGCCCTGAGATGAAAAACCAGAGGTAGAGTGGACAGTAAATGAAACTTAAGTCAGGCACTTTTTTATGATGATATAAATCTTTTTGACACTCATAGTATTTATAGTGATTTGTAGTCACGTCTGTGATGGATTGGAAACATGTCCATGGAGTCGACCCTCTCGTAAACCTGGAGAAGGACAAGGACATTTTGGTCAACGATACCAACCTGCTGTAAGTTAGGTGAATAGGGTACAAATCAGAAATGAGGTTTTCCTGGCATTGATTTTCTTTTTCATTGGTGCTATATTGCTTAGATGGTTACTAGCTAAGGGTTAAATTTAGCACTACATCACTAGCTATTGCTGTGTATCACATGAAAGGTCCTTGAAAGGTCTTCTCAATTAGGCAATAAAGATGTGGACTTTTCCACAACCAAGCAAACACTATTATGCTTATACACTGTGCTACTGTGATGCTACTGTTGTTGTAATGCGTAAATCTTTTGTTCACCCGTCTAGACCTCATAAAACTGTGTTTGTACTTTATAGTCACATTATCTGCGAGTCCATGAACAGACGATGTGTCATCACTGACAGACAGACTGGAGTAAAACTTTGTCTCTCTATGAGTTTTGACCTCTCTGCTAAATTTGTTCAGATAAGATGTTTGTACTTTTCATAAACCCTTTCAACCCCAGTTAATTTTTTCTAAAAAGCACTATTCACTTTGTAACTTTCCTTAGACTCTACTGTTGAGCTGCCCGGTCAAAGCCTGAAAACTAGGTTTCAAAGTTTTAGAATTGCTGTAATATGACAGTTTTTAACATAAGTGCTGCATTTTCTACTGATTGCAACAGATTTTTCCAGAACTTAACGGTTGATGTTGATGCTCTGCCTTCCTATCTGAGTGCTCCATCAGACATTCCTTTTGTTTCTAAATGATTCTGTCAGTCATTACATTATCAGCTGCTGTTAAGCAACAATAAGACGCATCTATGCCTAACTGCGAACGGCAGAAATCAGACTATAGATAAAACTTACAAGAGAACTACGTGAGAAGTCCTGATTTTCATGAGATTACATTACATTTGATTTGTATCTTTTCTTTGATGCTTTTAAAATTGTAACACCAGCCTTCAAGCTCACGCACTATCAGACGTTTTCAATCTTCCTGTCATTTCATATTTCACTTTCTCCTATATATCTCTTAAGTGAGCTCACTTTCCACTTCTTTAGGGTAGCTCAGTGTTGTCAGCTGAGCACAAAATACCCAGAAGAGGATCTTGTGCCTATTTATTTTTGGGTGGCTTAGATGAGAATGCAAAGAGAAAGGTTGAGTGTAAGGATGCTAAGAGGAATGCAGCAGACTTTGTCCACTATCTGACATCACAACAACAGCACCCACACGATCTACAGAGGGATGAAGAGGTGTTTTATCCTCCAGACACCAGGTGCTCAAACTCAGACACCACACCTGTATATTCATTCTGTGATAAAGTCAAGTTAATTTGCTTTTTCCACCAACAAGGGAATGTGAGTAGGAGCTGTGAGTGACGTGTTGAAACCAGACATAATACCTTGTTTATGTTCAGTCTAGCAAATTTTTGTTGAACTGACGCAAAGAGATTAGGTGTCACAGATTTATTTTTTCACTGAGGAAGTGCAACCCATTTTCACATCACAAATATATGCCTCCCTTTCATTTGTATGTACTGCTTATATATAATTGACAGTGATTATATATATATTGACATTATGACATTTATGCTGCTAATCTGTATCTCTTTTCATATCACACATATTTTCATTCATAGTTGTTTCTCTCAGCATGCTGTTGTTTTGCACACCTTCAAGTCATCCATGTATACTTTACTACACATTTGAAAGTCAAGACAATGTCATACTGTAAAACACTTAATAAATAAGTGAAAGTCTTATATCGAAAATGTAACTTAAAGCTGCGATAATAAATATTTTTACATTAAGAATGGATCAAATAACGATGTGTAGCTATATGAAAAATGTCACTCATAATTTTTTCATACAACAGCAGTTCCCCTCTGATCTACAGAGCATTTCTGAGTCTTTTAGCTCATTATTTTGATATACGGCCTGCAACTTGACTGTTTTGGTAGACTCTCACCGCTCTCATCAGTGTCATTTCTAGATACAGCAAGCACCTGTTTTCAGTTAAAAAGCACTGCACCAAATTCCAGATTTTCCCCTCAGGAGTAAGTGGAGACCAAACCAGAACTAAAAGGAGAGTTTATAGTCATATATTATAAATTCATCAGGTGGAAAGAAACATGACTTGATGAATGCTAAAATGAATGCTAATGATGCTCTGTATCTGCTAGATGTGTAAATAGCCAACATTTGCCATATTTACATATTTACTTCAAAGCTGATAATATGACAGTGATGTTTTTACTGCTTGATTTCCGCTGCCACAAGTAGCCAGAAAATGGTTTAAGTAAAAGTGAATAAGTATAGCAAAATGTATTCAAACACACATAACAGTCGATTAATCAATCTATAAAAATGCATCATATTTTATAAGCTAATCACATGTTGTGTATGTAAAATCTTAATTTGTAAAGTGACTGTAAAGGTCAAATAAATGTAGTGAAGTAAAAAACTGAATATTTCCCTAGTAACAGTAACAGTAATGGAGTGTATGTTTAAAGCAGTCTGATATTCAAATAGCCTACTCAAAATACAAGTGACATAAATTCATACTTAAGTACAGTACTTGAGTACATTACATGTACTTACAATGTACTTAAAGTTATATTGCACCGCTGCATTCATGTGTACATGAACGATTAAAGCTTTCTCTAATCTTATTAGTCTCCTCTTCACTTTCCACAACACTTGCTGATTTTATGGCTTTATAGGTATATGACCTAATGTCCCATTCAGGCAGGAAAATTAGAGTATATTGTGGCCTAATTTGCCCTTAAATAATCAACAGATTTGTAATTTGCTGAATTGGATTTTAGCATATAGTTCATTCGGTACAACTTGTAACGAACCTTTATGTCTTTTTGATAGTGAAATGGTATGGTTCAGTTTAATTGTAAGCTATTAAGGTTTGATGTTGTTGTGCCAGGTTTCTAAACGTCATTAATGAGGTTTATTGTCATGATTCACCCAGTCTGTTTTTCAGGATTGCTTGGAATTGGTCTTATCTGCTGTTTGAGTGAAACCATGATACGGTCCTGTCTAATCAGCCTCTGTGTCCACAATGATGAGCTTATTGTTTTCCTGTCTGCTTCCTGCAGTGGGACTCATGGAAAGAGTAGGTGGCCTTGTTATCAAGACCTTGGTTTCACCCTTGCTACTAAATATAACCTACATTTGCTTTTTTGCTGCTTCACTTTTTCCTTGACCTTGACCCATGAGCAGTTCCACTGAAGAATGTAAAATACACATCATAAAATTATATTGCTCATTGTTCTGCAATGACCAGCATAATTTATGTTTTTATGCACTGTAATACAAATGCCAACTGTTTATCTCTTAAAAAACACTTACATGCTGACATTCCTGAAAACACTGTGAATGACATGCCAGGATACACCTATATGGATTCTGCAGGCTAGATGGAAGAGAGTATTTAAAGGTGCAGTGTGTACAATTTAGTGGCATGTAGCGGAACGGACTTGGCAGGAATGGAATATAATATTCATAAGTATGTTTTAATTAGTGTATAATTGCCTGAAAATAAGAGTGTTTTCGTTACCTTAGAATGAGCTCTTTATATCTACATAGGGAACAGGTCCTCTTCCATGGAGCCCACCATGTTGCACCACCATGTTTCTACAGTAGCCCAGAACATACAAACCAAACACTGGCTCTTCAGACAGCCTTTCACTTTTTTTTTTACGGCCACTGTAGGTTCTCCTACACACTTGGAAGAGGAGGGGGAGGAGAGGTGTATTCAGTTGGTTCGCAATCTGCAACCTCAACACTAGATGCCACTAAATCCTTCACACTGGTCCTTAAAGCAACTACTTGACTTAACATATGAGGGTAGATACAGTGCTACTATACAATAAAAAATGTTATGGCAGATTATGAAAACACTCTACAGATGAGCATCACTAAATAACTTACAAAATAAATACATGTATTAAATACAACCAGAGTACATATTTACTCAAAGGCTGTGGCCCCACTTTGAGCGTAAGCCGCCAACAAAGACTCTCCAGGCATCCTGGTGCTGGGCCAATTTCTCCAGCTGTCAGTTCTCTTCACGTCTGCCTCCAGGTCACAGCACCAGGTGTTTCTTGGTCTGCCTCTTTTCCTTTTTTAGATTCCAAAAGAGGGCATGTCTTGTGGTGCTGGATGCAGGCTTGTGAAGAATGTGACCAATCCATCTCCAGCGTCTTCAGAGGATTTCTTCCTCTGCAGGCTGCTGTCTTGTTCACTGCCAGAGTTCCTGGTTACTGATAATATCTGGCCAGCTAATTTGAAGGATTCTTCTAAGGCAGGTGTTGGTAAATGTCTGGATTCTCTTCATGGCGGTGACAGTTGTTCTCCGGGTTTCTGCTCCGTATAGCAAGACAGGCTTCAGAGTGGTATTGAAAATCCTGATCTTGGTGTTTGTGGTCAGATCTGAGGATCCCCAGACATTTTTCAGCTGATAGAAAGCTATCCTTGTCTTACCAAACCAGGCTTTTATGTCAGAGATACAGCATACAAGTACATCTACTCAAATAAGTAACTTAAACATAAAATTCATTATTTTATCATTGTAAATGTGTCAGTGTGTCACTGTTTCTTTTGCTACACTATATTTGACTCATGATTTTAAATGCGGCATCAGATATCTATTAATCTGTAATGTTCTGAACTTTGAAAGGTAGGTGCGTGAGTTGAACAGACATGTTTCAACACCATTTCCCTCTTATTCATCCATAGAATTTATGGTCAGCCCCTCCAAATTTGTAACAGGAAATGAATGTCTGAAAGAGACATGACAAAAACTGTAATAGAATCCTGCTCACTAATTATAGATTTGAAGACATGGGTGTAACTAATCAAACAGCACATGTATTGTGTGGATTCTATTCACCATGAAATGGCTGAACTATCATATTTATAGTTAGCCTTCTCAGGGTTCAGAGACGCAGGTTTCCTCTGTTTGTTCACTGTTTCTAAGTTTAATATGAGGGTGTTCCACGCAAGATTATGATGATGATTGGCAAATGATTCTTTTAAGAGGAAACGTACGTTGGATATTACACGTGATGAAACGGAATCTGCCATGTGGAAAAATACTTGAAAGTGGAGATGGAAAGTCTGTTCAAGAACAATGTGTGTGATTAGCATATGTCTAAAACCTGTCCTTGTTCCTGATTAAGATTATAAAATTGTTACACCAGACCCTTCACATTCTTCCTCTGCATATTAAGTTGAAGAATGGATATTACAAAAGTCTCTGCGTTAATTTGAGTAAGTTCACATCAATATTAAAATAACTACGTGAGATATATATATAAAAAAATCAAGAACAAAAAATGTGTAACTGTCTAAATACTTATGGTCTGGACTGCATGTGGCTTAATTCAGGGGATAATAGGTGGTTGTATATGAAGGAAGACCATGAGATGTGGTTAAAAGCTCCAAAATTCTATTAAGTGGACCTTAAATTAATTATTATTATTTTATCAAACAACTGTTCATAAGTTCAAGAATGGACTTTCATGCTCAAATTCCAAATGTGCTAAAATGAAACACAAAATAGGAACACCCAAAAACAGCAAAAAATAGATAAATTAAATGTGGTAAATGAATTGGAAAGCGTATTTGAGTAGACTGTGGCAGACTGTTGGGGGCCTTCACTGAAGAAATTTGGTCTTCCTGTAAGAGAAAAGACACACATTGTATGATCCAAAGTTGAATTCTGCCATATAAGGGCTTAAAGTTCAGAAATGTAAATGAGAGCCAGACCTTTGAGTCCTTTGTAGGTTATGAACAGAATCTTCAAAACAATTATGAACTCTTTCAGTGCAAAGGTTATAAAATACAGGTTTTGTGATATTTGATGCAAAGGTCAGGGTTTTATTCCAGTTTTATAGAGATTTGGAATAATTTTAATGCAGAATGCTCACAATATGTTGTACATAATTGACTCTTTATGTTTCTTTGGGCAGTGTTTGCTTGCTGAGCTGCAGCATATAGGCATAGTAACTATTATACTAAAACATACTGTAACTTTGAATAATATATATTAAGACATGCTTGAGTAAAATCCAAAGCTATCCTTTACTGTAATACCACAGCACTTTCACAATGAGAGGTCCGCCTCAAACCCCTAACTCCTTGTGGGTTTTGACCAGTGACCCAGCACTTTGGGATCAAACCATGAAAGCTTACTATAAATAAAAACAGTGAGAGGGTGGGAACCCCTGTCTGGGCCAGTAAGACTAGACTGGGTCCACCGAAAGGTCACTGCAAGGCTTGCTTTTGTCTGACTTTTCCTCGCAACCCAACAATTCCTCTCATGGAGCGCCGTTCACTCAGCAGAGAAAACAACTTCAGACTGGGAATGGCTGCGGCTGTTATTCTCACAGCGGGCAGGACTGTATGGTGTGTTTACTTCCTAATACCAGGCAAACAAAGGGCACATAAATTTTATCTGAGTTACATGAATTGAACTGCTTCACTATCAGCTCTGGCATCATTGCCTTGCTCTTGGATTACTGTAAACATTAGTGTGTGGAAAATGTTTAGGAAAAAAAAGTTTCTCTATTTGTTTTTGTCTTTCTATCTTCTTTGTTTGAGTTTGATTAAGAATTATCACAGTAACAGAACAGTAGGTACTTCATATGTAAAGTTGGAAAATGCAAAACTACGGCTTTTGTTTCCAGAGTTATCCATCAACCTCATGTTTGCACTCAGTGACAAGGCTTTACTAGTCCAGTAGATGGCAGAACAATCTGTGCCTCAAGTAAACAGTGTACGGTCTATAAAAACATGAACTGCACTCATTCCATGTAGTTCAGCAAATGACCAGAAGAGATCACAGTATTCCAACTTTTGATTGCTGTGCCTTCTGCAGACTTAAAAGATGAATGACTTGCTCATGTTTTAAAGAGAGCACAGAGTTAAATTAGATCAATTTCAATTAAATGTAACTTTAAAAAAGTACATAGCAGTGCATTTGAAATGGCCTTAAATCAATCCATTTTTTTCTATATAGAATTTTCCTATAACAGTTTTAGGGGAAAGACAAAATCTTTGTCATCTCAGTGTTTGTAAAAATAAAAAAGTCTCTTGTGGTTCTATTTACCCAGTCTTACCCCTTATAAAATGTGAGTTTTTATGTGAGTTCTGTGTATGTTCAAAGAAAGAAAATTTTCTTTGTCTAATCCAGAGAAATCACACTCATTTTCAATATTGGACTAACATACAGTATATTTCTCTTTATTTATTACTAAAAACGGTAAATGGATGGTAAACGTACTGCACCTATATAGCGCTTTGCTAGTCTTATTGACCACTCAAAGTGCCCTACAACACATACCAACATTCACCCATTCAAACATACATACACGACGGTAGAGGCTGCCATCAGTGTGCACCGATGGCCGGGAGCAATTTGGTTCAGTATCTTGCCCAAAGACACTTCAATATGTGGAGGAGCTGGGGATTGATCCACCGACCTTTTGATTGATGGAGGACCCACTCTACCTCCTGAACCACAGCTGCCCCTGAAAGAATATAAAATATTTTATTAATATTAAATACAAAATATAAAAAAATATTTCTGACAAATGAACCATATTTCATACCAGTTAAATTCTCCAAAAATCTCCTCACAGGATTGATACTTCTCATCTGTCTAAGCATTTTCCTTTATAACTTGCAATTATAAAGTATAAAGAATTTGCAAAAGTGCAATTACATTGGCTCCAACAGTAGACTTTCTCCAAAATGTTAACTGGGTTAACTGGTGAATTAAATTTATTGAGTTATTTTTGTACAATGGATTATCTTGTATTGAATATTCATGTTATATTGATACAAAAATTGTATTTATATGCCAATTTTCATGTAAGAAGAGAAAATTTGATAATTTCAGTTTTGTAGCCACCAGACATGCCACTTCCTCCCAGAGAGAGAGATTTTGGGCAGTGTTGTATAACTATGACTGAGTATTTGGGCTGTAGCCTATTCAATGTGCTTTCCTTGTGGATCTTCATTTTTTCATTTGATTGAATAAGACAAATAACTTTAAAAAGTAGATTTATATTTTTTACATTTAAAGACTCTATACCAGACCACAGGTTTCCTTGACTCAAATACACTTTCTTCACCTTTATCGTTTAAATTGATAGTTTCAAATAGGTGAGAGGGGACAAACTTTGTGAAACCACGTGACTGCAACCATGACGACAGTCGTTCACAATCCAGTGTTTTTTACAGTCTATGTTCACAACCCGTTCATTCATTCATTCATTCAAACCTTTATTTATGAGATCAGTCTTTAATTAATTCATTAATTCATTATTATTATTAATAATGATATAATAATAATAATAATACATTTAATTTGTACCGCACTTTTCATTCATACTGAAACTCAACCTAACTTTAACCTTGTTTTTTCTTCTTTTTAAAAGCATTCAGAGCGCTTATGTGGTCACGTGGTTCCCTGAGGTTTGTCCTTAGCAGTGGAGTCTGCTAATAAGTGCGCATGCGCAACTGTATTTAATCTTCCTACCGAGTTAACTTGCTCCACCTTTTGACAGCAAAGTGTTAACAAAGAAGTTTTAAACACAACATTTAACGTCGCTCTTAGCGTTTTGGTGGGGAAATTTAGGCGATGTTTGTGTATATTAGTGTTTTCACCCGCTTTCAGAAAGTGAATGTTGTGACTTTATTTGGGACAAAAGCTGGTTGGTGAAGCTAGTTCCGCCTTGCTTTTGTCCCTGTGATGGACCGCAGCGACAAGTGTCAAAAGTAATCAGAGCTCAACGAGAACAAGGGAAACACACGTCTCCTGTCATTTTGGATACATTTCTACATAAATTCAGCGCTTCCTAGGAACGGTGAGTAACGTTAGTATTTGTGCATGTCGTTACTCGCGTCTTGCTAATTTACCTGAGCTAACAAAGCTAAAGAGACAGTAGCCACCTGTTGCTGGCAGCCAAGGATTAGCATTATGTCAGTACAGTTTCTATCTTTGGCTGTCTGAACTAGGTTAAGGTGTTGAATAGGAAAGGAGAAATACACAAAAAGGCGGAATAAACAATATCAATAATGGTATTCAGACTGTGTTAGAGTGAGTTTAACTTTCTACCGTGTAGCCTCTGTTAACTGCTAACTTACCTGCACCTGTCTGATAATACAGAGCATGTACCATTAGCTGGGGCTGAATAACTGAAAAAACCTTTCGAAGGACTCTTTGTAGCCGTTTTCTGTCTGTCTGTTGTTCTCAGGACACTTTATCACTGCCAGAATGTTAAATTAGTTGTTCATTCTTAATCTATTCATAGTTCTTTTAGAGCATTTGCATGAGGCGCTTTGTTTGTAACTTGTTTTTTTGCAGACTTTCCTATAGCCACTGTAGCATTATTTTACATTACAATGACTTGAGGGAGGCTCCAGGTGTCAGTTATTGAACTACCAGGGAAGCAGCTCATTCCTCTGCATTCCTTTCACAGGCCCGTCTACTTGTTCCAACAAGTGCTTTGAGTGCTGACTGAAAGCCATAATACGCCCTATAACACGACACAGACTCTTCAAAGAGGGAAGACAAAAGGAGCTGCAGCTTATTGTGTATTTGTTCTAGATAGGCAAGATTGTAATCAGGTCAGTCATGTTATTGTGCTTTGTATACAGATACAATATACACATCACTTACTGAGGAAGAGAGGTCTTGGTAAATGTATTGTAACTACACAAAGGTAGGTAGCTTTTTGGAAAGAGTTTGAAAGATTGATGGTGAATGGGCATGATGCATGGGATTGGCATTCATTTTTATTGGATTCGACTGGTCAAAAATGCACGCCCACGATGGCGCGCAACTGTAAGCTCGTTAACAATAACAGATTTTTTTTGGGCAAATAACCAACTGTTGTCTTTAAGGGGATTCTTACCTCAGCCTAAGAAGTAATGTTTTCAGAGCAGGCGTATGTCTCAAATACTTAATTTGGTGGCAGTTTAGGCCATTCATTAAGTCAGTTTTTGGTGCATATCCAGGAGTTGTTTATTAACATCGCCATGGGAATCTTTCAGCAAGTGCGCTATGTTCTCTTGCACTACTGCACATAATGAAAAAGTGTCTGGCAAATGTGTCCCATCATCAAAATCAAGTAACAGGAACAGTGGCTGCATTTTGAAAAAAAAAAACAAGCTCCTGTGGTTGCTAGATTATAAATAGATAGACAACAGAGATGTGTTCAGATGAGGTTCTTTGAGCATTTGAATATCGTGGGGCTGTGCTGTGCTTGAGTGTGTGTGTGTGTGTGTGTTGTTATCAGCTAATGCTAGCTGTTGACAGTGGCTCATTGAGAACCGTGCTGTTAGCCTCCAAACAAACTCCAACTTGGCTCTTCATTCAGTTTGCCAAGTCTGCAGAATGAACTTGTCACAATGGCTGATTGTGCTCCTCTCAGTTGTGCAGAGCTCTGTCCTTTTATCCGATGAACTGGGAGTTCTTAATAAGCTAATTGGGAGCTCATGCTGAACAAACAGGATTGCGTAAAATTCATGAACTACCAGTGCAGTGCAAACAAAGTACAGAATCATGTCTCTTAGGAATGTCAGCTTGCATATGAAACACTTCTGACATTTGCAACATCCGTAATGCAGCAATCTCAGTGGAGTTATTATTACTCAAGGAAGGTAGTAATGGCTAATGAAACGATCTGTTATCATAAACAGCACTTCCATAAAAACTGAAATGTACATTGAGAAGATGTGGTTACAGTTTGGATAGATGGTATTACAAAGGGAATTTTTAAAGTTTCTTGGACTTAGCTGTGTATTCCTCTGAATCATGAGCCCTGTGTGAATTCAGAGGCTTTTGGCGTGCTTTCGTAGTCTTAGAGGAGGTGCATTTTTGTGTGTGTTTTATTCTGATCAAAAGCTGCAAGCCGAGCAGCAAGCTTATCTAGCATGACACCGGTTTGAATCAGTGGTTTGCAAACCTCTCTGTCGCTTGCCAAAGTGTGCTTTGGCTTACGGAAGTGAATTACACCCTGGTTACCAGAGGATCAGTCAGTAATGTTTTGATTCTTAAGCCATTCTTTGATGTAATAGGCTCTCATTATTGAGCAGTTAGACTAAAAAAGAAAAACTCACCATGTTTCTCACAGGCATGAGATTATTGCTGAATTCAAGACTGGTCATGGAAACAAGAGGCATAATAGAAATAACACATCGTCTGCTCTCTTGCACTCCTGAATGTGTACCTTTTTTTAATATAAAACAATGATTCAGTCTTTTATAATTCAATCTCCGATTCGTTTACAACCTGTTTTAGAGTCGGACTACTCAAGGTATTGCATCCTAATTATGTAGAAGGTCTGAAGGCTCACATCCACGCAAAAAGTACAAAAAAGGTGTACACTTGCACTCACGTGAAAGCACTGAAATACCACTGTTGGATCCTGTTACCAAACCTGAAAATCTGGCTGCCATTTTGCCCACTGTGCTCTACATTGTACTCTCTCTAATGCTGAGATAGTCCATGTATGCCTGGTACACAAAAAAAAAAAGCTAACAGACAGAGGCTGTTGAGTCCTCAACCTTTGGATACGCTGTAAAATAATGACAGGACTGGGTGTCATCCTGTATGTGTGTGTGTGTTTGCTCATGTTCACGTGGTGTCCCTACTGACTACTGGCTCAGCTGCTCTAGTTTGCTGGCTTGTATGTATGCACACAAAACGGTGCACATTAACTCACCTGTGTTTGCTTTGCTGCCAGAGTGTACCAGTGAGTCGTGGCCCTTCAGAGCCGGAGCTAGCCCCTAGGACCAGAGCTCCGGGAGGATATTTGAGAACAGAATTGGGTTGCAGTGCTGCTGAACTTTGTCTAGTGAATTATTTGTGAGTTTGTGAGTGCGTATCAACTTTACGGGCAGGTTGGAAATACTGAATAATAAATGGATTACGCCTTTTTAAATGGTAAGAAAATAAACAAAATCAGAAAGGTTATCATTCTCACCTAGCTCAGATATTATAGATATTCTGTGTATTAGAATAATGTATGTCATTAATATCCAGACAAAATGATGTAGTTATCAAATGGTAGTGATTGTGCTCAAAATGCAGTAACTGTGTGTGAAGCTGCAAGTTTCTAGTGGACATTACAGAAGCTGAAGGTGACACTAGAGGAGTGGACATTAGTCTTTTAATGGGATCTGTTAAAGCAGTGTAATGTACAGCCACACTGTCCTGCCTGCAGCTGTTGAGCATTTGCTGTGTGTACATTATAGCCCAAGACACGTCAAACCAGTTGGACTGAACCAAAGCTGACCATGCAGAGGGTTGCCTGCTGTTAGAAAGTTACATTGATCTGATTTTAAAGTTCAACGCAAAGTCGATTCTTTAGTTAGCATGCAAAGTAAGGGTCCAACTTAAAGGGTCTAACAGTGTGGTGGTATTGTTGTCAACGCCAATGACTGTCTCCTGTCAAAAGGATTTGTGCTGCAATCCAAGACAGTGGCACCAACTAACTTCCTTATCTAATAAACTCAGTTTACTCAGCATATTTTCAAGCTTTCTTTTTCAGAAGACTCCATGAAAGTTTTTAAAGAAGCTCAGCACCAAGAAGGAAGTAGGCTTTCCTGTCTTATATACTTGTCTGTCTGCATCCTTTACAGGCGTGCTGTAATCACTTTGCTATTACGTTGTCCTGCTGGAAGAAGAAAGCAAAGAAGTCACAGCCAAACTACAAGGACAGCATTTTGAGGGAAGATTTTATCGAACATCAATGATCTTCAGTAGAAGTAAGTTGGCGTTACAAGACAACATTTTGTAGCTAAGTTACTTAACTAATATTGGCTTATTGTACTTTTCTTCCATTATGACTACATTTGAAATCTGAATTCACAGGGATATTGTAAGAACTTGGCCTAGTCTACTTGATAAGAAGGTCAAATACTTGCCTGCCACTCTACACTCTCCCTTTTATTCTCCATTGTACACACTGCGCTGCCTGTTCAGTCCCACGAGCAAGCAGGGTTTTACCAGTTTGTTGTCAAGGGACTTTTGACATTCCAAAGTGCAGCCTGATACTGTTGTTGTGACCCTCCCCTGCTAGCGTCATGATGTAGCCGCACCTTCTGCTAGTGACCAATTACAGGCAGGGGCATCTTTTGGATTAGTTACTGTGAAACTCACAGGGAGAGATGATACAAATGATCTTTATGGTTTTAATATCAGCTGCTCATCTGTCCCA
The DNA here is from genome assembly GCF_914725855.1 of Thunnus albacares. Taxonomy (NCBI): domain Eukaryota; kingdom Metazoa; phylum Chordata; class Actinopteri; order Scombriformes; family Scombridae; genus Thunnus; species Thunnus albacares. The sequence continues at coordinate 4,705,341 of NC_058124.1, forward strand.
GTGATCCTGATCTTGACATTATGATTAACCACACGCCTGCCCAGCTGCTTTGTCTTAAAGCTACAGGACATTCAAAATCATGACTGTTGATAGTGTTGATGTCAGTGCTATCAGTTCATAGAAAGTAACTGAGAGTAACTGCTTCCCTGCTGTTTCTCATCTTTATTCCTGTTTGACAACACTTAGTTCTGAACTGTTCATCACAAACATGAGTTTCAATGTGTGATTGACAGTTATTAATCAACTGGTCAAGTTGTGACTTGTTGAGCACTGCTGAACATTGCAAGTACTATTGCAGGAGAAGCCTGGAAGGATTTCATCAAAAAAAAACAAAAACAGTAAAAATATATTTATATGAAGTGTGTATTTCAGCCAGGACTCAAACTGGGCTTGGTAAACAAGATTTAGTGCACGTTGTATCTCCAATGCTGATATTATGTGGAGCTCCACACCAGAGGGGTGTTTCATGAAGATGACTCAGGACAGAAAGCTGTCTTGAATGAACCAGGATTAAACTGTTTCAAAAAGCCAACTCAGAGCTAGATGCTCAAATTAAATCAAGTCTGGTTTAAGAAGTGCATGTTCATGTCTTTGATACACAAACCTGAGACTTCAAGCACACATACGTTTCTATGGTAACTTAGACCAGACTTGAGACCAAATTTGAAGCCTTGTTTACTGAGGGTTTAACTGGTAACAGAATGAATGAATTATGCATTAGCATTGATTATGGTTAACTAAACATATGTACTGTAATAGCTGTAGCTTTGGACAGATGTAGTAGCTTGCTGGCATCACAACATTTTCATGTCTCTTTACCTGTCTCTGCTTCAAATACACAAACACACACACACACAAACACACACACACACACACACAGACACAGACTGTGAAATACTGAGCTTGTTTTGCTATTCATTGGATTTTTGTGCTGAATCGATTTGGTACCAGTAAAGTACAGCTGGTGTCATTTCTCTGGCTTGTTGATTCTCTCTCCGTGTTCATCACAAACAGTCTTTATGTTTGTTTACGTGTCGGATTGAAGGTGGCTGAAGGAGGCTACTCTGCTGCATTTGCGGTTGCTGTTGAAGTTGTTGTGTTAAATAGAAACGCCCCAAACACCCTGGTGTCCAGACCTCAATAAGAAAGGTCTGATTTTAGTTCTTCACAACTTTGGTGTATTTTAGTAGTTATTTGATGTTCTCTATCATTTCAGATACCTTGCACAATACATCACAAATACACCCATATATAAAAACATGATTTAAGGTCACAACAGTTACCTGTACAGAGACCACTTGATAGCTGTATTGCTGCTGGAGATGTTTACAGATTTTCAAGTGTGTCTCAAAACATCAGTCAGGCGTCCATATCAACAGAGAAAGAGGTTTTCCTTGCTGTAATCATTCCTCCTGTTCATACTGGCTGTTAAAAGATCTCCTTCAAATGTGCTCTCAATATAAGTGATGAAAATCCACGGTGTGTCCACACAGTCATTTAGTGCAAAAATGCATCTGAAGCTTATATGAGGTTTCAGCAGTCTGATTTAGGCTGTATTCAGACCAAATCAGACAGTGAGGCGAAAACACTGGTCCTCCCATTCATTTGAATGGGGGTAGTGTGTTTCGGATGCGGGAGCCACACCGGACTGCGGCTGGAAAGTTGAGCCAGGGTCAACTTTTGGAGGAACGCAACCTGACGTCACTGTGGCTGAAGGCTGCGGTGACCAATCACAGCCAGGGATCAGACTGATCAGAACTGTAAACTCTGCCATGAGGGAGTACAAAGACGTCACTAGGAGGAGGGGAGGACATTTCTCTTCGTTTGATAACGTTGAAAGTAAAGTTAGGCTTTGCTGTCGGCTTCCCGACTCATTTTAAAAAAGACGTGGGAGACAGAGAGAGACAGACTGTGATCGAGCGAGCAAGAGAGTGAATGAAGAGAGGGAGCGCTGGTAGCAAGAAGCCGGTGAATCAGATCAGTAAAAGGTTATTTTCTGATTGTTTCACTGCAGTTACATTCTGGAGCACAAATAAACACGCCAACACACCTCTGCTCAACCCTGCGGCTGTACACCGCACCGCTTTATTTGGTCTGAATACAGCCTTAGTCATATCAAGTGGATATATGACACATTCACAGTCTTTTTAGCATAAAATTCCCTCTTTGTGTTTCCTCAGTGTTTCCCTGTTGAGCTATGGTGGAATTATAGTAACAAAAATAGGAACTTCGGCACTAAACAGACTGTAACGGTGAAAGACATCTGCTTGGTTTGACTCATTTTGTCGCTGAAGCTTCATATTAGCTTCAGATAAACTTTTAAATATATTTTTGCACAGAAGGAGGACTGTGGATTTTGTCCCCCATCACTTCCATTGTAAGATCATTATGAAGACATCTTCTAATGGTCAGTATGAACAGGAGGAATGATTACAGCAAGAAAAACATGTTTCAGTGTTCATTCGGGCTCCTGACTGTTGTTTTAAGACAGACTTGAAAAATTGTGAACCTGTCCTTTAATTGTATTACAATATGAAAAACAAAAAACCCCACAAAACATTATTTGAAAGTCCTGAAACAAGCCCAGAGTCATTTAAAAGCCGATATTCATCACAGATATGTTGTAGAGAGAGAGCTCTATTTGTTTTTTTTTTTAATATATAGTTATTTACAATGATTAAATTCCCAGTGAAGTTTACTGTTTCAGTGCACTGGTGTAATTTTATACAATACAGTTCATTGTTAAACTGTAAAATATCCTGCCTCTATTACGTATCTTTGTCCCAAGTGTTTGATAACTACATTTGAGAGATCGTTGCAAAAAATGTGTGTTTATGTATATATTCTGTATATATAAGATTATCGGTTGATATACTGCCTAATATCTGCATCAGCCTCAGAAATGCAGTATCGGTCGGGCCCTATTTAAAACAAACAGACATGGCAGCCAGGCTATCTGATGATGATTGCAGCCTGATGAAAATGACCCTCATATCATTGAAGGTCACATTCTATCACACAGTAGCACAGAGTTGGTTATTTGGCAGAATGTCTTGTTTTTTGTGAAAACAGAGTATTTTATTTTTCACTCTTTTGTAATGTCGTATGTTTGAGCATTTTACACAACACTTAATGTGAGATGATCATAGATAACCACCTCACAGTATGTTCATATCTACCAACCCATCTAGTGTATAGAAAGGTATCTTGTTCAAGTGTGTGCAGTGTTTCATTCTTCAATTTCAGTTTCTTAACTGCTTTGGTAAAGAACGTTTTCCCGTTCTCCTCCACACTGCAGCGCCACGTTGTTACCCATACTAATAGGATGTGTATTTTTAAATGTGATTGCGTAATTGGCTGATCCTTTCTTAATCGTGACAGTTGTTTGCATGTGTCTTAGAAAGGAATTCTGAATTAGACTTGTTTATTTGCTGTGAGGCCTGCTAGGATTTTCAGTCAGCGTGTTAGCTAATTAATGCACTATTTTGTTTTAGCCAGCACAACTTTTGTTCAGCTTTCAATCTGGCCCCCATTAACCGCAGAGAACATCCAATCTGTTGAGGTGCCCTGAGAGGCGTTCATTGATTTACTGAGTGATAATGGAACGCTAGAGTCTTCAGTGATGGGAATAACTTTTGTAAGTTCCTGCTGTTTTTATAGGATACAAAGTTTAACTTCAGTATCAGCTGCTCTGGGATTCCACATGTTGATGTGTAGTTTCTTTTGGAAACTTTTTATGTTTGTGTAAGCTGTGGATTAGGCTAGATCAAGGAATTCATTAAGTAAAACATTTGAATACATTGTCTCTTCTTGAAAAATGCATGTAATAAGATACACACATCATCAAAATTCTACTTTTTTACATTTCAAATGATCCCTTTTGTTCATTTGTTTCAGGAGCTGTCGGCTGCTGAGTTTTGGAAACTGTGATGGAAAATCCTGGTAAGAAAAATGCCCTTTTTATTGTTTTTCAGATGTATTAATTATTTGATTTGTAAAACTTTTAAAGACTTTTTCAATTTCACTGTGCCAGATTTCATTTGAAATATGTCAGTAAATTAAAAGAAAAGCATATAAAGCAAAACAAATCTTGTTGACCTTCAAGTTGAAACATGCCAACTGAGTTAGTTTCTATTTTAATATATACGTAGGCTGTAGTGAGACTAACTTTATCCCAATCATGGTATCACGATGACAGAAAATGGTGAGTCAACAAACCTAGTGCTTGTTTATGGAGCTGTCCATAAAAGGGTAGGCCCTGTGACGCGTTGTGGTGTTGACACTGCAGCTATCTGATTGGCCCTCACTCAGAGGACACACCTGTAGGTTATCAGAGCTGCCGGTTTCTGTCACTGCCACGCATGGCCTTGTGTCTGTTTCACCACTGAGCTCAATCATTGACGACCTTGGCGTATCAGGGATACAGTCGCTCAGGGGAACTCGCTTCCTAAACTGAACCGTTGTAGTACATTTGTGACATCTGTGGGAACACAGCTGGGATGGCTGTACAGTCTGAATATTTTCGTGAGTAAACCTGCTTTCTCTCTGTCGGTGGATGTTAAATTCTTAAAGATGTACATTTCAGTTCCTCCTTTAAACTACAGTGTGCTCTCTTGATTGGCAAAAATGTCCTTTTTTTTTTTTTTTAAATCATGAATACAATGTGATTGAGACAGTTTCCTCTTTGGGTTATTAAAATACCAAGACAGGACAGGGCATGGCTCCATGAGCACTTTTTAGGCTACTGGGCCATGGCAGGAACAGATTAAGGAAGCTGGATCTGCTCATCCCTGCCTGGCGCTGTCGCCAAGCTGTAAAAATAAACCAGACTTCCTCCTCTGCTCGATTTTAAAAGTGATGCGTTTCTGACATGTAGGCATGGCTGATGAGCAACTGGAATGCCTTACATATCCACGCATTTTGATCTGAAAGGGCAAAGCCATCCAGCGTGTTGACTCATGTTAGGTTATAATCAGTATGCGTATGTTTTGGGGCTGTCATGATGACACGGTGTGATTGTGTTTTTGTGAGTCATTAAGGTGTTTTTTCTGTTCTCAGTTAACGTGTCTGTCTCCATCTGCTGCTGCTCTTTGGAAAGAATTAAAAGGATTTCAGTGTCTGTGTGAGTCATACGTTAGAAAATGTTACTGGTTATTATCCCTGTCTGTTTACTGATGATTTCCATGATTGCTCTCATTATTGTCCTTGAACTATAAAACCTGACATGTGGTCTTACATTCCACACATTCCTCTGTCAGAGTTGTGCTCTTATGCTGTGGCTTTAATTGGACTGTAGAGGGAGCAACAGTAATACAGCATGTTATTAAGTCAGCTTTGTATGATGTACTGAATGTCTAAAAACATAGTGATATATTGCTCTCTCACTGTTTACCAAACCTCCTCCTTCTGTTATAGCCTATATCTATCCTTTTTTTAAAAAATATAAAGTAAGCTGAAATCAGACACAATAACGGAAACACCTTGCATCTTATGTAGTCGAAACCTTTGAGAAGTTTCAAGTTTCAAGACTGTGTTTGAAGCTTTGTGATGTTTTTGGGTGAGATTACATTACTTTAAGATATACCCGCCTCCCATGACTGTGTATATATATATATATATGGGTAGGACAAAATAGCATGAACACCATATTGCATTGAGCTGTCTTGGATTGCTTTCTATAAACCAACATCTGTCTGATTGGCTGTAGAAAAGACGGGTAATGAGCTCCTCTAACTCCCACACACTGATTGGATATAACCTAATCACACAGCGCTCTAATAGAAACGTTCAGACACAGACTCCTCCGTTATGTATGTGAGATTTTGGCTTTGTGTCTGCTGAGGTGTTTATATGTAAAGCACTTTGCTGTGAGATGTATTATTGTGCTTCACAGTGTTATTATATATTTAGAGAGCCATAGTTCCAGCAAAGAATAGCTGAATTGTTTATTGCTGTTTTATTCCCACACAGGACACATTTTTGCTATTTTTATTAGCAGTGCAAATTAAGTCATAATAAAAGTACTTACAACCAAACATGTGGGAGTTGAGGTAAATAGTAAAACTGAGTGACTAACATCTAATACGTCGTTATCAGTTCGCACATGTATTTCATAGTTTAAAAGGACAGTCCCTGGACAGTCATCGGACACCTTTGCTGTGTCACTTCCTCTTCTCTGGCACTGAGCTCCACCTTGGCCCAGCTCACCTTCCACACTTCTCGAGTTACCTCACCCCGCAGAGCCCGCCCCTCGTCCTTCAGGGAGTAGTGTTTTGTCAGTCTGTGAAATGGTGCTCGCGGGGGGCCCCACCGCTTTGCAAATCCCCTCAAGGCTTGATGGCTGGACCGGCCAAACCTCAAAGCTTGCCTGCTGTGAACTTTGCCCCCAAAAAATGCGCTCTCAGGAATGAAAGGCATCCAAGACTGCCGGATTACCTTATTGGCCTACCTTATTTATGAAGTCAGAGCTCCAAGAAGGGAGGGACCTAAGAAGTGAGCGAGTGAGTGTGTTTGTGTTTTAAAGGGGAATGAAGGAGGGAGGTAGAGAGGGAGAGACCAAATCTCACAGGCTGAAGAGAGGGAGAGGGCATGACTATAGAGACGAGAGACTAAATGAAGCAAGTGAGCAGTCAAAAACGGTCTTGAGTTACAGGAGCTCTATGTCTAGTTGAAGGAGAGCGAGGTGGCTTCAGGTTTTCCTTTCCTGCCGTGGGCCTTGGGAGAGGCAGGGCCCGGCAGGCCAACGGGGACAGGAGCCGTAGCATGGGACACAGTGCTAGCAGTGAGACAGTGGCCCAGCAACCAGCCCAACACAACACGGGTGAGTCTCAAGCCAGAGCCTCAGAGCTACACGGTTGCTGCAAACATAATTTTGAGGTGATCTTTGAGGTGCTCGGGCGTGTTTGCATTAGTGAAGAATAGAGTCTCAACAACAGGATACAATATATATGAACAGGTGTTTGTAAATCAGAGAGAGACTGGTAGGCGGCAGGCACAGACAGGTGTAGAAGAATGCATGCAGATGGAATGTGGTGATTGTGAAATATACAAACCACACAAAACTTCTCTCTGTTTGCACGCAGTACTCCATCTCCCCGTGGAGCCATTTTCTGAAAAACAAGATTTCACGGTACAAGGCACCAACTGACACCACTTCTTTCCATGTGGATCTCTCTTTTTGAACTTATATGACTTGACTTCTACAAGTTTTGTTGCGAGTCTGCGGTTCTACGGTGCTCCCCAAAGCCCCCTGACTCTCTGGCAGAGCTCAAAACAGACTTTCAAACTATCAGAACCTGTTTTTTGTCGTCTAAAGGAGGAACCTCTCTCAAGTTGTATTTGCACACTTACAACTCCTCTTGATGATACAGCTTGTAGCTATTGCAGTCTAGCATCTGTAACACAGGCTAGCTCTTTGTTTTCACCTCTCTCCAGCATAATATCACTTAACTTTAAGCTGCTGACACCAACCTGCTGACCCCGTTCTTGTGTTTGTAGAATAGAAACAACATCATGTTTACGTATAATTCGTCAGTCAATATTTGCTTCATACGGTACACTCTGGTTTCTGTTTAAACACCTCTCAACACTCGTGCCTAAATAAAACAGGTAACATGAGAACATCCTCTTCGTTATATATTTGCCTTCCATGCAAAATGTATTTTTGCCTCTGGTGTGCTATTCTCTGGAGTCGGTGTCAACATGTCATGTGAATGGCATGAGTCATATGGACAGCTTGACCCGAGCACTGTAGGGTATTGCATTAGTGCCGGGCGGTTAGTGCAGCTTTCATGCTTTTTAGTAGGCCTTTGAGTTTGAATGGCTGAGTATTTGCAGAAGCCTGTGTTGTTACTGCTGTCATAGGTTTTGTTGAAACAAGCCTTCCTGTTTAGAGTCAGCCTATAAATGCAGATCTATAGTTGTGTGTCAGTGTTTAGTTTATTTTTTTTTTTTTTTTTTTTATCTTTCCCCTCATCTGTTAAGGGTCGGTGCCTTCTCTGCTTGTTCTGTGAAAAACACCCATCACAAATTGTCATGCTTCATAACACAAGGTCACCACATCCCACTTTGATTCCGTTGCAGCCAAGTAACATCAGTGTTCTCCCTGCTCACTGCCACCCAGCCCCTCCCAGTTTAACACCCACTGGTGTCTGGGATATGTGTCAGGAATAGCTGTGAGAGACAGTGGTCTGCACACAGTTCACTGACCTGTGTGTGTGTGTGTGTGTGTGTGTGTGTGTGTGTGTGTGTGTGTGTGTGTGTGTGTGTGTGTGTACCTGCATTTCAGCACGGGGTTTCACACATACATGCAACAGCCTGCTTTATTTCGTACAGTTGGTAGACAAAATAATGTAAACATTTTATGGAGAGGGTGTTTTTCCTGAACATAGTTGCATCAATGGGAGATCTTAGGTTGAAAGCCAATTAACCAGCACTTAAATATGTTTGTTCTGGTCCCAAAATGTAGGTTTATTGGTAAATAATACTGCAAAATGATTCAGTATGTCTGTTTTGAATAGTCTTGACTCATCACAGCATACATGCATGCATGCCAGTGATCATAATAAACAGGGACATACACAGAGTAATGTCAAAATATATTGCACATCCACATATAAAACCTCACCTGACCTGCTTTTGTGAAGTGTTAACTTTTTGTGTGTTCCCAGTGGAGATAAATGAATCTAAGTGTGAGGATAAAGAGCTGCTTAAAAATGAGGTCAAGGCTGAAGAGTACACATCTCTCTGTCCTGCCACGCGATACATGACACAGTGTAGCACAGCAGTAGTTTGTCATGTTTATACCTCAAGTTGTAACTAACGCAGCTGATCTACACGGTGTTCTCTCTAGCGATGCCGCCATTACTGCGTTGGCACATTGACGGTGAAAGTGCAGATGTTTGGGATAATCACAGTCGACAGTCGCCCCTTTAAACAGATGAAAGTATCTAATGGTGGGTGGAACAAATCGTTTCACACTACGATTCTGAATCAATTCACAAATGAAAATCAATTTTCTAAATGTTAGTTAATAACGTGATGTTGACGGAAGCAAGCATTTTTTGATTTAATGACTAAATAATTACCTTTTGCGAGATGAACATGAAGTATATTGTGAACTTTCTATGTGGTCACTCAGAGACTGTTAGTGGAGCGAAGCAGTGAACTCCAGCAGTAACAAATGAGACCGACCGACCAACACACATTGCAGCATTAAACCATTTAAACCAACTCTGAGGTGAAGATAATAACTCTGTGCTCAGTGTTTCACCTCAAAAACCCTGCAGCCGCTCAGCGTGTTGGACAGCGATGTCTTTCCCCGGAGCTGACGGTGCAGCAGAGAGACTGCTCTCCACTGCTGGAGACATGACGTTAATAACACAGCAGAGTGCTCCACCTCCTCCTCAGTTTATTATTCTCATACTGGCAGGAGACTGTAAGATGCTTTCACATTAATTAATTAATTCATTCATTAATGCAGTTAACTTTCAAAATAAAAAGGCTGCGGACCATTTATCTTAATTGCTAGTTATGTTTTATATTGTATTGCAGCAGATGAAGGACACCAGTGAACGATTTTGCACACAGTATACTGGAGCAAGAGACTGAAAACCTTGCCACCTTTTCTATTTTTCCAGTCAAGAATCGTTTTTGAATCGAGAATCAGTTCTGAATTGAATTGGCACCCAAGTAAGGTGATAGTATTGAATCTGGAGATAAGCATATGGTCCCAGGCCTAAAGGTATCCTATGTGAATGGAAGTTATTCACTCTGAAAAACAGTCTGAAATTGGTTATGTCACAGGCTTTGAAAAAAATATCCATCTGGATGTGAGAGTGTTGTGTAAACCACAGCTGGCATTACTCGCTAGATTATAAATCAACCGACTTGCAATCCACAATTTATTGCTTTCTAATCAGATGACATACATAAATACTAAAAATGTGAAACATATGACATTGTGAAAGTGGAATCTCAGCCCAGCTCTGTTAGAAAGAGACACATCGTAGTTAGACACTGGTCTTTAGTGGAGGACATGGATTAGATGGAACTAAACAACCCAATTATGCATCAGTGAAAAGGGCTGTGACCTTTTAACAAGTAGGAAACTGAAATGGTGCCGCCCCATTATCTTGATAACAAACTTCAGTCTACTAGTTGTTTATTGAAGAGGAAAATCAGCAGATCTTATGTTAAAATTTGATGGATCACTTTTGTAAGAGATTATTGTAGGAAGGAATGGTAAAAGAAGCAGAATCTACAATGGATGGGTTAGATTAAGAGCTGCAGATGACGGGCTTTCTGCAGTCTGGGTTAACTCAAACTCAACACCTTTTACTATTTGTACCTGACATACGGAAAACCACTCGTATTGTGTCCACGGCGACAGTAGTGACGGCACGGTTATTCCAGTTGTGTGATAATAGGATACTGATACCATCCTCTGGAAAAAACCCTGCATGGACAGAACCAAACTCTGGAGATGCACAATAATATGTCAGCAACTTCGCACATTGTCAGTTCATATGTTTTTGATTGATCAAATTCTAGACAGTGATTAATAGGTCATGCATTAATCATTAATATCTCCATTCCAACAAGATCTGTCCTGAGCTGTCCTCTGTAGCACGTAATTCTGGCTACATTAGTCTCTGACCTTGAAAAACTCATCCACTGGACATGGCTTTCATAGTGGTTGTAAGAGGTGACGATCCAAACATATATGTTACAAATCTGTAGGACAGGTACGCCCCCTCCACTGTCACATGTGATTGAATCGAAATCCATCAGTTATGGTGCTTGCTGGAAGAAAATCAAGGATCCCATCTTTTCACCTTGACCTGCACATTTTTCTTGTGTCTTGCCTCTTAATCCATTTTGCCTCCACTGTTTTTGTCTGTTGTCTTCATTATTTTATTTAATTTGACCTTTTTTCACATCCTAGTAACCCCAATTTACACTTAGATTGTGATCAGTGTAGTAAGAATAATGTAAGAATAAGACTGATAACTGGTTTGAAACTGTAATTATGTGGTGTCAAAAGCTGATGTCTGATATTATAATTATATTGTTTTTATTTTAAAAGACGTCATCTAGTTACTCCTTAGTATTAACAGCTTCAGAGATTCAATTGTCCATTCTGAGTGTTGACACAACCTGAGGCTGTATTTGTATCTTTATGTGTTGATGAGGTCCTCTGCTAGGAAAGTTCCTTTTCTCTTATTATTAGGAGCTGATGAGGACTGCTTTGACTTTTTTAGCTTAGAGGCAGGGTTATGTGTTCTGCCTGGCTGCTTTAATGACTCTTGCTGAAATAAGTTTGTCCTCCATACATGCCTTTTGGGTGGCACGTATGCACTGTGACACAGAGGATTTCAGTCCTGCACATCCTTAGCTGCTAATTGGCTCTGTTACTTTTACTACAACCTTTTGCTTCATGGAGGCTGAGCATAACACGTTCTCAGTGTTTTGTACATGGACAATTTCAGTGCACTTCAGAGAGGCAATTTATCTGTGGGCAAACATTAAAAAAAAATTCACAGCAGTAATTGTGTTTCTGAGAAACTACTGCTGGCTCTGTGTCAACAGTAGCTGTCAAGTCTAGTCACTCTTGATTGGCTTCTTTACCAAGAAGTTAAGAGGTCCCATTCAGTCTTTTCTAAATGATGGTACCAATTAGAGGAGAAAGTTCTCTTGGAAATTAGAAAAAGATTATTATCTGTATTTATTGAGTGCCTTTCCAGTCTTGCGAAAACACTCAAAGCGCTTTTACACTACAAGCCACATTCACCCATGCACACACACACAATTTGGGGTTCAGTATCTTGCCCAAGGACACTTCCACATGCGGACTGGAGGAGCCGAGAATCGAACCGCCAATCTTCCAAATAGTGGACAACCTGCTCTACCTCCTGAGTAACAGCTGCCCCCACTTTTTTTATAGTCCATATAAAATGGATGAGATTGTGTCATACATCCTTGAATATGCATATATGGAAGTCACTGACTGTGCATATTAAAATGAAATCTTTCAGTTAAATTTAGAGTCAACATAGGGCTGTGCGATATGATGATATACAGACAGGTGACAAATTTAAAGGAAGAACTGGTCCAGGTCTGAATGTTTGACGCCTACAGTGAGGGGATCTGCTGGCTCTGTCATACTGTGGGGGGCATTTTGCTGGCATGGTTTGGGTCCACTTGTCCTCTTAGAGGGAAGGGTCACTGCAAATCAATACAAAGTTATTCTGAGTGATCACCTTTATCCTATGATGAAACATTTCTATCCTGATGGGAGTGGTCTCTTCCAGGATGACAAATGTCCCAATTCACAGGGCACGAGGGGTCACTGGGTGGTTTGATGACTATGAAAATGATGTGACTCATATGCTATGACCTTCACAGTCACCAGATCTCAACCCAGTTGAACATTTGACATGCTAGACAGTGCTCTCCATCACCATCATCAAAACATCAATTGAAGGAATATCGTTTGGAAAGATTGCTGTTCCTCAGCCTTGATATTGATTCTACAAGCCTTCAGAACTCTTGTGGAGGGATGAACACCAGTCTGCTCCCATAGGTGTTCAACTGGGTTGAGATCTGTTGACTGTGAAGGCCATAGCAAATCATGCAGTTTCATTGAATTTACAGAAAATGTGCTATATCGTGATCATTATCTGGATGTGAAATGACCCTGAGATTTTGGTCATACCGCACAGCCCCAAGTCAACATGACATAATAACAGATTATACCACCTCTATTGTCCACATCTCTTTATTTACTTTGATTGATTTTCAGCCTTCCCATCAAGTATGCCTCCTTCACATTGTGTCATATAACGCCCAGTGTAACAGCTCAGATGACAAAATAAGCTCACTTGTCTTTCTGTATCTTTAACTGTTAAACAGTGGTTAAAAACCCCTTCCCTCCTTTCTACACTTGAACTACAGTCCTCCTGCATGGCTCTATACTTGCTGCCAATCAGCAGAGTGTTGTGTAACTTCTGTCATACGACTCATCACCTAAGTATTACAATAATGGTTTCCCTCCCATTGCTATCTTAGTTTATTCAATAGCATAAGAGTCATGGTTTCTGTCTTCTGAGTTGTTGAACTTTCTCCTTGTAATTTAAGTCGCATTATTTTTCTAACAAACATATGAAACTTGATATTGACAGTGAATCTGACAAGTGCAGAGGATGTGACATGCTCTTATACTCTTCACTACTATGGCAAGAATCACATTCATTCACACCACCGTGTAAATTATACTAGAAGAGGCTGTGCCCGTATTTCACTATCTGGCTCTCATGTGACAGCTAATCAGGCAGCCAGAGTGGAATTTGGACCAGCCTTGTTTAGAGAGTTAGTCCCTTATTATGACGCATAAATGAGGCAGCAGCTTTGAGTTCAAGACCTGCTTTATATGGCCATGCAAACCAAATCATAAATCCATATTTTTCAAGGTGGCGTAATAGAGATAATGCTGTTTGTTTGACCTATTTGTTACATAACTCAAACACGCTTTATTGGTTTGTCTACCTTTTTAAATCTCTTAAATTATTATTTTGATCTATTTTACCAGTTTTTTGTGATCATGACAATTAGTGTTGAAGACTAATCATTAGCTGTACACTGAATGAGAAGATTTCTGAGTGGTGGTGTTCACAGAACCGGAGGTTGTCATCAGGATGTGGGCATTCAGTAACGCTGCAGATCACATTCCATCCTAATTAGTAACAGAGGTTGGCCAAGTACTCTGTGATAAGCCTAAAGAATATGTGGCTTTTTTTCAATACAGTGTAGCAGGGACTTATCAGTTCCATTCATTCGTGAACACAATGTACTGTACTTACAAAACAAATATGAGACTTGTGAGTGGTGCAATAAAAGTGCACCATTATTGTGATTGTGTCGGTCTTCAGAGACAACTTTTTAGCCATTTATAACTGAGTGTTTTTGTGTTCAAAGAGAGCGTGTTGATGTCTTTATGGGTTATACTGGAGATTGATTTGACCTGCTGGGTATCTGTTAGAGACCAGCAGCTCTGCTAAAATAAGACCTTGCATTAAAATAAGACAACTTCCTCTTTCATGTGATATTTTGCCCTGAATTTACACAATGCTACAGGAATCTGTCTCTGTTGTTATTCCTGTCTTAGATTCTGATGCTAAACTTTGGTGATGTGACTTGGTCATATTTAAAGGTATTGTTTATCTGCAAAAAATATTTTTTGTAAGTCACTGTAATTTCCCTACAGACGATGAGGTGGACCTGCAACACAGCACAACAGGGGTTGACGACGGAAACTCTGGAGGGGGAACACCTCCAACCAAACGCAAAGGCAAATTCTCCAAAATGGGAAGGATCTTCAAGCCCTGGAAATGGAGAAAGAAGAAGCCAAGTGAGAAGTTCGCTGAAACATCTATAGGTAAGCTGGGTACAAAAGCTTATTATTTACACTTGCAGTGTGCATTTTTTATGGTTGATTATTTATCTTTTAATTTTGTCAGCTTTGGAAAGAAAGATTTCAGTTCGAAAAAGCCGTCAAGAGTTGATTGCAAGAGGGGTTCTAAAGGAAATCCCAGAGAATGGTAGGTAAAGTGTAGTAATATCAAAAGAACTGATAGAACTAAAAACTTTGTTATTCAGCTCTGACTTTGATGACATCTTCTTAACTTCTTGTGGACAGAGAGCAATGACGTGAACCACTCTAAAGCACCAGTGAAGAATGGCCACCCTGTGCCCATGGACGTGGATAAGGTGTCAGAAGTGGGAGTGCGGGTGTCCCGAGGGGAGTCCGACATCAAGGTGAATTCCCTCAGGCTGGCTCAGGGAGACGAACGCCGAAACAGAGCACCGTCCGACGCCTCCCGAAGCAATCGGGCACCTCTGGATGTGGACTCTCACGCACGGCTTCCTGTGGATGTAGACAGACGAAACCGCCTGCCATCAGATGTGGATAAGAGAGGATCTTTAACCCGAGGACCTCCACAAGATGATAGATACCGCAGAGAAGAGAGGAGAGACGGCAAAGATGACAGGGAGGACAGAGGGAGGAGAGACAGGGAAGACATGGAAAGAAGGGACAGGGAGAGAGAGGGAGGGAGGGAAGACAGAGACTTCAGGGACAGGCGAGAGAAGAGAGATGATAGGACAGATAGAGACAACAGGGAAAGGAGAGATCGGGACGAGCGGGAGCGAAGAGATTGGGACGAGAGAGAAAGGAGGGATCGGGATGAGAGAGAAAGGAGGGATCGGGACGAACGGGAGCGAAGAGATTGGGAAGACAGAGAAAGGAGGGATCGGGATGAGAGGGAACGCAGGGATCGGGATGAGAGGGAAAGGAGGGATCGCGACGAGAGAGAAAGGAGAGACAGGGACGAGAGGGAAAGGAGAGATCGCGATGATAGGGAAAAGAGGGAGCGTGAAGACAGAGAAAGGCGGGATGAGCGGGACAGGAGAGAAGACAGGGATCGGCGGCCTGAGAGGGAAAGGAGAGAGAACCGAGATGACAGAGAAAGAGAAGACAGGGAGAGGAAAGACCCTCGAGCGGAGAGAGATGACAGAGATAGAAGAGACGAGCGAGACAGGAGAGAAGACAGAGAGAGGAGAGAGGACAGGGACAAATGGGATGACTGGTCCAAGAGGAACGAAAGAGCGCGACGAGACGACCGGGAGAAGGAAAGGAGAGAAAAGCCAGAGCCTCTGCGCTCCGTGGACGAGTCTCGACCTCCAGTCAGGCCCGTCTCTGAGATGGACACACGGCCTCCTCTACAGAAGAGCTCCTCAGAGGACAACAAGAAGCCTCGGCCCGCCTCGGAGGCTGACCGCAGGTCCACCCTGCCCAGATACAACCCATCTGTAGAGTTCAGAGAACGCTCAGGTAGGATCTCTCTCTCGTGTTGAACTCCATGACCTAACCCAGCCTGTGTTTTTTTTTTTTTTTTTTTTTTTTCTACTTTTCACCCCGCCAGTTTGTGACATTGAGCAGCACAATGAAAAGATGGAATGTTGATGGGTCTGTTGTCACTCTTCTGAATCAGAGTCACGGGCTTCATAGAAAAGGTCAAGAAAAATCAAGTTGTCACACTATCTTAGTACAACCTTTAACTCATTTGACTGCCGACTAGAAAAGACACAGAAACTTCACCCTATTTCTATCAACTCCTATCATGGATAGAAAACTATTTCTGCTGGAGATAATATATAACTATATTTAACTAAATAACACAGCTGCCCAGTGCACACCCAAGCTCCATCCTTATAAAGAGTAACAGGTGCAGCCTGCTAAATTTGGCACACTATACTTTAAACGCGCCTTTCCTTCCGACCACTCAAAGCGCTTTTTACACTACAAACAACATTCACCAATTCACACACACATTCAGCCATCTGGAGCAGGTTTGGGTTCATTATCTTACCCAAGGACATTACGACATGCGGAGGAGCCGGGAATCAAACCGCTGATATGAATAGTGGACGACCCGTTCTACCCTCTGGGCCACAGCCGCCCCCTTTACATGAGTTACTTTAGTGGCAACCTCATTAATGTTCACAACCTGTCACTACAACCTGAAAATGTAATCTGACACTTTGTATATCTGTATTCTTGTATCTGACTTACTCCAAATACTGAAGATCAATGTTCAACACTATGAAGTTGTTCAGCGTGAATTATTAATATGATATGAATGAAAGTTTAACTGGGACAACGTGACTCCTGAAATCAATGTCATGCAATCAGCTGATCGTTTTACTTGAGAGTAGTTCTCCAGTCTGTCGGAACTACAGAAACACTCTTGCGATCACGCAGGAGTGTTACAAAGTGGAGATTCTTCCCTCGTAAACAATCTTTAGTCGAGTGCAGACACCGTCTTTCAGACAACCTGCGCTGATCTCTGCTAATGAGAAAGAGAAAAGATTCAACAGATTTGTTATCACTGGAGAGAATCTGACTGTTTTGCTCAGACACTCTCCTGCCCAAATAGGTTTTCCCATTCACACACTCGAACTTTCACTCAACACAACAGAAAACAGCTTTGCGAATCATGATCCACACACGACCCCACATGTCACGAACGCTGCATGTACTGGCTCCACAGCTACGTTGGTGGTACTGCCCGAGCTGACGTGCACGTCCACAAACATTTAAAAACATGTTGTGAGGATACTACAAAATGTATGATCGTGTTTGTTGATAGTGAAAACAAGTCAGAGCAAGACGAAGAACGGCGCTGTAACTTTTTCCTTATTTTTGACTGCATACAAATGTATATCTTGTGAGCTAACAATGCCTTTTATCAGAACAAGCATTTTTCATATGGCAACGCCGCTTTCTATCACAGCCAATGAGAGTGCTGACATGATTTATTGAGGTAAAAATGACTTTAATCTTGACAGCAATGATCTTCTTTCCAGGAGCTCCACACGTTTGTATCATGAATTCTAAAAGCCATTTCCATTGGAAAAACTTCCCACCATCCCCTTATTATACAATACAGGTAGACTACAGCATCGCTTTATAATATACCACTCAACCATTTAGGGTAACAATGATGCTGGAACCATTTGACTATCTGAGAGAGAATCAGATCTGCATTCCTAACAGGGAAAGCCTGCCTACCTATGACAGCGACTGTGATGTTTCAAGTGATAAGCAAGCACCGAAATAACAAGATGAGGTGCAGCGATTTGACCAACTTCCAATCAGCCAGTACAATGTCTTCATTCAGGGAAGATGGCACATTTTTACGTTATAGATGAGTCATACGGGTGTGATTTATTAACCTGAGAACAGTTTAGAGCATTAACACGTGTGCTTTTACCTTCTTTGGGCAGTCCTTCATTAAATACACCATACCTGTTTATATAACGGGTATTTGCCAAGAGTATACTGTTTGACTTCAGCTTTGACATTTCAAGGTTGCGCCTTTTATTGCATTCTGCATTATTAACTATACTCCATAGATGAAACGTTTACGTCCTGTTTGCACTCGAATCCGTCACGTCGACATGCATGAGCTAACATGCAGACACGCTGTCTCTTGCGTAATGTGATCGTGAACCATTTTCTCAGCAAACAGTCAGCCGGTGAACGTTTTGCTATGATGAAATACCAACACATCTGCGAACCCAAGTCTCCTGATGTTGCTGTCGAGGTATTTCGGGTGAATGTTTACACTGACAGGAGTTATGAAGCCGCTAGTAAATATCAGGCTTTGATACACGGATTTATGTAAACACGAAAAAAGGGAGAAACAAATCATTAGAACCCGTATGTGCTGCTTTGATCTGTCTCCGTGTCTGCTTGTTACCCCTCGTCTCCTAATATTTGTCTTTGCCTTGATCAGAGTTGCCCCCTGGGTAAGCTCTAACAGATCTGCTTATTTTACAAGGTTTAGTCACACCTTTGCTTTCCCTCTTGTGTTTTTTCCTTCATGTGTTTCCTTCACCCTCAGTTTTTCATAATGTAGAGAACAGAATATAGCAGCCTTGTCGTGACCCCCCCCCCCTGCTCATGTCATGTGTGTGTTGTTTGTGTCCTCCCTCCGTAGAATCCGCTGCCGCTGGTGTTCGCTTTTCCCCCGACCCTCACCCGACACAGGACTCTCAGCAGGAACCTCCCCCTGCCAAACAGGCCCTGCTTCCCCCGAAATTCCTCACTACTCCTTCCACCGATCCCGGCAGAAGTTCAACCCCCACCCCTTCTTCTTCATCCTCCTCTTCATCCTCCTCCTCCTCCACCTCCTCCTCCTCCGCTCCTGTAGCTGTGGCCAGGCCGCCACGGACAGTCTCCCTAATAGCAGATGACCCACCTCGACCTTCCTCGGGCGACTCCGACACGCCGCCCCCTGTCCCTCCCCATGGCAAGCAGCCTCCCGTCCCTCCACCCAAACCCACCAACCGCAACAGCAACCCCGCACTGCTCGGTGAGTTTTGTTGGCGTCTGCTTCTGTTGTTTTATTGTACATCTCTCTCAAGAAACAGCTGCTTTGGTCTATGCATATCTTATGTTTACACTATTTGTCAAACAACTTCCAAAATGAGTTGTGTAGGATTTAATAGGACCCAGAGAAACTGTGTGTTGAATCTTTGACAAACAATGGTATCAAATTGCATGTCTTCCCAAAAGAGGTTCATAGATCACTTGGCCATTCTGGCATCAAACAAAAATACTGCTGCACAAGTTGGAAAAACCAGCGAATGCTTTCAATCATTGCTTAAAAACGGCTTAAACAGTTACTTGATTATCAGAATAGTTGCTGATAAATTTTTTTGTAGATGGACTAATTGTTGCAGCTCTGTTTATGTTTGCTAGGTCACATGTGATGGTGCTGCCCTTGTCACACTCACTTACATTAAGTTATTGTGTAAATACAAAGGGTGCAACCGAACAAAACAGCCGGTTTAATGTGAAACTAAGTAGATAAATGTAGCAGTCAAACATCACGTTCAACTGCTGCAGGTGCAAAGTCCATTTATGAGCTCACTTCCCATCGGGGAAGATGTTTTTTCAGGTGCAGTATTCTTTTGAATCTTTCGTTCAAACAAAACAACTGCTGTGAGGTGTCAGTTGAGGTTGGGATTTACGTGGTATGCTGGGTGTGCAGGAAGTGAGTAAGAAACTGCGGGTGGTAGAGCAAGATATTCTTTGAATGGATAGTGTGTCTTTTTTAAAGCCATTTAAGTCTCGGCCACAAGTTCATTGAGTCTCTCCCCACATATAAGTGTGAGCTGAGGCTGGTTGCTGCGTAGTGTGTTTTCCAACGTGTTGCTAGTGTGCAGTTTCAGTGTGCACAAGCACCAGTCTCTGGAGGGGGGGGGGGGACACGTACCGGCTTGTCTTTGCACCATTTATGCAATGCCAGCAATTCTCTGGAGGCTAGATAGAAACTGATTGGCTTTTAGTGTTTCATATCCTTTGTCCCAGCATGCCACAGCTGCTCTTGTTCACAGCCCATCCCAGCACTGTCTCTGTGAAACACACACTGTCTCTGTAGCAGTAACACATTCCACTACCATTTGTTAGGTGAGGTTTCTATGCATATGTTACTGCATTCACTTCACACTGTTACTGATACAATCTGCACGTTTGTAGGGAAAGACTAGCTTGCAATATACATTGTTAATGGACTCAGAGGAGAGAGTGTGTGTGCGGATGTGATGGGCTGTTTTAACTTTGTGCACAAGACCACGTCTCACGCAGGGAATCCCAGTAGAATACATCTGCTGTTTTATTTTTTTTCTTATAGCAAAATTTGTTGGATACTTATAAATATTTTGGATATAATACTACATGTAAATATGGTCAATCAGATGTAGAATACATGTTAATATATGTTAAAAAAAAAAAAAGGTGTTTCCCTGTGATTAATTCCCTGAAAAAAGACTGTTTAATCATAGTGAATGAGCGGGAATATTCAGAAAGCATCATGATGAAACTATGAGAAACTATTTTGTAGAATTACCAAATAGCATTATCTTCTGCTTAGCAAGCAAACTCTGCTCCAAGTTATTTTTCCACAGAAGTGTTTTTCATTGATGGGTTGCTTCTGGACAGTGTAAAACCTTATCTGAATGTATCCAGTGCCCTCTTGTATTTCTCTCCAGCTTGGATTATAAACCCAGCCCCATTCCTGATATCTCCACTCATTTTTGCCAGCTTCCTCATTGAACAGGGGCTCTAAGGTCAGGCAGCCTTGTTACTGGACCGGCTGGAGACGCCAGAGTGAGCTCGGCCTCTACCTTTCACTTCCTGTGTACCTGCGGCACAGGGCTAGCCAGACCTGCTCAGGTACCCAGCGGGGCGCCAGATCTCGACCAGTATAGATCCTTCATAACACACGGAACATCTCACCTCCATTTTTAACCCCCAATACTGCATCGCATGTGTATTCAGCCGGCAGAGCTGTTTTCAGCTCAACTAACTTATTCATAGCGCTGCCAAGGAACCACTGCATGGACATTAACATCCAGTGTGATGGAGTGTATTGAATGTGTTTGTTGACTCCAGTGGATGTTCACTAAAGACTGCAGAGTTTGTCTAATTGAATACTTACTAAACAAATGGAAATGTGTCATGTTGTGAAATCTTGAAATGCTGAACTCCCCAGTGTTGCACAGCCCTCACAGATACAACATGTAGCATCATGTTATGATGCTTGCAGACGATTAAAGATCTTTTGTCTGTTGACAACTGACTCAACAATCAGCTCAGCAGTAACAGAAACTGTTTTTAAAAAGTGTTTTTGTCACATTTGCTTGTCTGCTTGTTTTTTTTAAAAAACACTAACTTCACCCTTCTACAGATTGAATGTGCATCATGTTGTGGCTGCAGATGAAGTTTGCATGTATCGAGTGTTGTTTCATGTGACTGTATTAATTGGTTACTGTGGTTTCTTCACAGCGGAGCTTTCACAGGCTGGCAGCGGCATCATCGTGGTTCCAGCACCCACTAAGCGCTCTCCACCAACCCCACCAAAGAGGATGACCCCTGTCACCAAGCGCCATTCTGTGGACCCTTCTCCTCCCAGCCAAGTCCCAGAGTCCTCCACCACTGACCCGGCGTCTGCCCCCGTACCGCCGCCCTCTGCTGTCCCCGTAGGAGATAACAGTGAGGACAAGAGTAGTACGGCAGCCCAGCAGCCCTCTACTGAGCCTCTGCTACCACCGCCCTCCCACATACCGCCATCTCCTCCCAGGGTTCATTCGCTCCCTCCGCCCAGCACCTCCTCCGGTACCACCGTGCAAGTCGATCCCCCCAGCCCCACCACCGAGCCTCCCAGCCAGCCTCCAGCCATCCCCCTGCACATCCTCATCCAGAGAGCCTTGGCCAGCCCCGGCCCGGCTCAGCCCAACCCCGACGGCTCCCAGAGGGCCCACTCGCTGCTGTTTGAATCTCCTCCAGATTTCCTCAACGAGGTGATGGTTAACTCACGGAACTCTCTCCCCATCACCATCGAACCTCTCAGGCTGTAAGTGTCCTATTTGCACGACTGCATCACAATAACTGAAAGTGGAGAATGAAGAGGAGCAGCCCTGTCGTTTGTCTTTGTTGAGAGGTTAATTTTGAGGAATTTATGTATTTGATTCAATTAAATTAAGTCACATGGAGTCACAAGACAGGTAGCTACAAACACAGTTTTAGTAGCCTGACAGAGAGTGAAAATAAACTTCCCTGAAGCTTCATCCAAATAGAATCAATAGTCAATTAAGTTGACAGAGAGAAAAAATTACAAAAACTTACCAGTTCCAGATTTTCAAACACAAACAAGTTAAGTAGCAGAGTCTACTTAGATTGATTAATCAGCCTTTGAGGCGCCATTATCATTGTAGAAAAAAAAACCTCATTAGGAAGTAAATGATGGGAAACTTGGCAGAACCCTGTAAGGAATGATCCTCTACCAGTATGGCTAGATGACTTACAGCTGGAAGTAACCAAGGTTTTGAATTAGCTGCTCCAGATGTGGCGTATAAACACATCCTTAATATAAAAGTTATTTTCTCTTTAAAATCAACTTGGGCAAATTAGCCAGTTTGTCATACTTTTTAATGATCTATTTATTAGATGTTCAATAAATGTCTATGAATGTACTCACAGATGTATTTCCAGTACATTCCCATAATGAAGGAAAGACATGAGGCCTTTGCGTTGAGGCTGTTGACCTGTATGTACTCCAGCAGCAGCAGAGCCAGCCAACTCAATCTGTAGAACTGTGCCTTGTTAATCTCTTCAGCAAACAATTGAGCTTTATTCCCTCACTTGGCAAAAGGGTTGTAAAGTACATCTGATTGTGCCTAACAGTACTGAGCTGCATAGGTAGCTTAGAACATCAGGGTGGATTGAGGCTACAAGGAGCCTCAACATGTTACAGTTTGTTCTCATACTGCAGGCAGAACAGAGTTATAACTTAATGTGAGCTTTTTGGTTATATATATATATGTATCTGATGTGGTCAAATTTATATGTGATGTGTATTATCAGACACAATATGACATGACTCAACACGATACACCCCTCATGTGTGTGTAGGCCAGAAGACGATGACTTCGACATGGAGGAGGAGCTGCGCAAGTTGCAGCCTCAGAGATTCCCCCGCCAGCCTGAGCTGGGGCCCCGCAGCCGGAGGGGTTTGATCGGAGACCCTAATGTCTGCGTCATCCCCGAAGGCGGAGGACCCGACGACAGCGAGGAGGAGTCCGACTCCGACGGTCCCGTCCTGTACAGAGACGACGACGACGATGACGACGACGATGAGGAAGGCCCTCCGAGTAAGTTGCTCCCGTTGTATTATATCTAGGTCATACGGTAGAGACGGTAGATACAAGTGCCCTGCTTGAAAACACTGATCAACTGAAGAGGAATACTGGTTTTTTGCTTTTAAACATGTACTGAAAGCTTGTATTTCAATAAAATGCTTGAAAGAACATTTGAAATGCAGTGAGATCAGGAGGCTTGATGAGACTCTTGAAGATAAAAAAAAAAAAAAAACATGAATAAAATAATGTCCAGGTTTTATTAAGTAGAGCAAGAAACACAAGAGAATAAGAAAACAAGCCCTACAGTATAAGATCAAATATATAATCATAAGATTTAATCATGCATGGTTATGGTTAAGAGCACCCACCCAGTTTCTACTTCACAGTGAATAAATAAATAGTGCTTTGATATACTGTTTTCTCTTATTCTTATTATACTTAAAAGTGCCTGAAGACCTTTTTTGTTTTCTACATACATGTTATGTAGGAAAAAACTGAAAATAATTAGTGTCCTCAGTCTGTGTAGACCTTGATATGTAACATTTTTAAACCATAAAAACATGTTTTCGAGCAAAAACGCCAAACTTCTCCTGGCTGTGAATGTTCTGCTTTTCTCACTTATATTATGACAGTAAATCTGAGTTTTGGATTTCCTGTCAAACAATCGGTGCAATTTATGGATGCGACATTGGACTCTGGGAATTTGTGATGAACATTTTTTGCATTTTTTTTTTGGCATTTGCACCATCTGCAGATGAACCGATTGTGATAATAATCGTTCTGGTTGGTAGGTGGGCTGGCGAGCCGCGTGAAGAGGAAGGACACGTTGGCCCTGAAGCTGGAGAGACAGGAGAGAGAGGAGAGAGACACTCAGGAGAACCAGGACGGCATGAGTTGGAACAACAGGGAGCAGTGGGTGGCAGTGAGGAACAAGATCGGCACCGCACTGACACGGTAAAGAGCCGCCGCTCCTCCCTAATGTCTCTCCCATCATATCAACAGACTGATGCACATGACGATGACATACATCCTTATCATAAAAATAGAGGTCATCAATCTCTGATGTAACAGCCGTCATGCTGTTTGACATTATTTATAATGTAATTCACTATATGACAGGTGCTCCATCAGTTCCAGATTGAGCGCACACTTACACACACACTTCTCAAGACAAAATGTGTGTTTTAGACTGAATCCATATCAGCCTTTTAAAATTGAGTAGTCAGCAGTGTTTTCTATCTTCAGGCGGCTGAGTCAGAGACCGACAGCAGAGGAGCTGGAGCAGAGAAACATCCTTCAAGGTAAGACTCCCCCTTCATCTATCTCTCCGTTCCCTCATTTAATCATCCAGGTGTATTTATTTGCATTCGATTCGTCTGCACCACAACGTCAGAAGGCACACTCATTTTTCTCATCATTGCAGAAATCAAAAGTCTCTTTTGGCCCTCAGGCGTATTGATAGTTTAAACACTAAACACACAGCAGTTCTGTAAATTATTAATGGTGAGGTCACTTGGAAAGGATGTCTGATTTGAATCATGTTGCAACTCCTGGAGCCAGTTGGATAAACCATGTGTATGCACCAAAAAACCCCATGCATAAACTGTCAGAATGTCAATTAAAATATTCATAGTAAACATGCACAGCTGTATACTCAGTTTTATGATATTTATTTCCTTTATTTTTCCCTTTTCATCTCATCCGTTATTATGAAGCACTATATGACGTCTTTTTCAATACAAGTGCAAATGATCTAGATAGTTACTGATTCTCAATGTTTAATGACGACGATGATGGCGCAGCAGTCACAGATATTCATACGCTTAACAGGTGATCAAAGCTGGATTTACAGACATGCCTTAAGGGGTTACAGCTTAGCTGTGTCTCATACGTGTGTGGCCTCTCAAGCAACGCTGCAGGTGATGCTGTAGCTGTCGCGCTCAGCAGAGACTCAGTGAGACACATAAACTGTAAATCCAAACCTGCGCAGTAGGTATTGTAACAGCACAGGCAGCACCGGAGAGAAGATTTGTTTTTACGTGGTAGGGAATTAATTAGCACTAAGCCTCACTGCTATACCAGCTACTAAAAGGGTGTCTACTCCCTGAAAGGCTCATATCAGACGACCCGCCTTCTTGACCTTCTTGACTCGACACTAGGACTGTCTTTAACCTCTTGTGTCATGTTTTAATCCAGTTTAAAAGCGTCCGCAAGCATTTCATGCACATGTACACAATGTCACACTAATTTAGATTTGTACAACAGAGCCATGTTATATGCATGGCTTTAAAAAAGAAAAAGGAAACATATTCATATGTGTGTGTGTGTGTGTGTGTGTGTGTGTGCATGCATCTGGGCCTAGGCGCACAAAATAAACGCCCCCTTGTGGTAAACTGTTCAAACAACATTATTACAAAAACATCCCTGGAAACCAGTTTTAAAATCACCCTACTGTGGTGAAACATTAGCGCAGCATCATTTCTTTGCGAAGTCGGATCCCAAAACCAAGTCTGAACATAATACTTCTCCGAACCTGTCATCACGTTTTGATCCAGGATCCGTACCTCCCTCCTCTGTCTAGCTTGTCCTCGGCCAAGATGATGCCTCGCACCCGCTCTCGAACAGTGCCGCGCTTTGTGCAGAGCCCTGCGCTGATTAAAGATTCCCGTGAGCGCAGCGTGCCAACAGCAGCTCGGGTGAAATCTACCTGACTGGCTGCAGTGTTTCTCCCTCTCTCTCATGGAATGTCTTTTTCCTTCCTTCTGCAGCCAAGAATGAAGCGGACCGACGACTAGAGAGATGCGAGATCAAACGGAGGCTCACCAGAAAGGTCAGGATGCAACAAAGTAACTGTATCATGCATTCACCGATATGTCTCCTTGATCATTATTATGAGCTAGAAAACACATGTGTGACACCTGAGACAGACCTCAGTTAACATATTCATTTCACCATCAGCTGTCCCAGAGACCAACAGTGGCTGAACTGCAGGCGAGGAAGATCCTGCGTTTCCACGAGTACGTGGAGTCCACCCATGCCCACGACTACGATCGGCGAGCAGATAAACCGTGGACCAAGCTGACTCCTGCTGACAAGGTGAGGCTCAACACATCCTCACCTCTATACACACACACACACACACACACACACACACACACACGCTCGACACCTTTCGTCATACTAACAGGGCTCTGGTGGCTTAGAGCTTCTTAGCAAGAGAGCGTCTAAGCCCTGTGCATTTTTAACAACGCTGTCTTTTACTGTGGTCAACTCTGAGAGGATTTGCATTCCAAGCAGGTTCAGTATCAAGGAAGAATCCTGGGAATGCGATACAGACGCTGCTTAATGGCTGTGTTGAGTTTGACCAAGTGAATTACCTGGTTCAGTGAAGCTCATAAAATATGTAGGAGCAGAAATCATATGGATGTTCTCATATGGAAAATGTTGGAAGCAACACACGGTTTCAACATTGCTGCTTGTTGTTTGTTTGGAATATTAAAAGGCAAAAACATCCTTCCTTCCTTGTTGTGCCTTGCTGTAAACAAATAAAGCCACTCCAGCTGAAGCGCTGTCTCTTCATTGTCTCTTCTCAGGCTGCCATCCGCAAGGAGCTGAATGAATTCAAGAGTTCAGAGATGGAGGTTCACGAAGAAAGCAGGATCTATACCCGGTCAGGCTCGTACACATCAATAATTCACCTCAACTGTTCTCCAAGTTTATTCAGCATAGTCATCAATACTTCATGAGTTCTGTTTTTTTCTTTTGAAGAATGCTGCATTTTCTTCTTTTAATCTGAAGAGGTTTGCAGTCATATAGCATCCTGAATAACCTCTTGACCTCTCTTTTCCCCCAGATTCCACCGGCCTTAGCCGCCCATGCTGACCAGTAAAGCACTTAAACCGAGTGTCCAGTCTGTCCGCACTGCAGCGAGGAGGCACCATGAACTCAACATGTGGCCCATTTGGTTCATTTTTACTGACTGCCTACTAACCCGCTCCAGCTGAAGACACTACCGTTGCTGAAAACTGGAACCAAAGGTAGAAAAGCCACACAGCGGTTCAGCCTCAGGTGGTTCTCAGAACATTGACCGTGGAGTTCAGGACAGGAGGAATTTGTTGGCGCGTCCATGTCGGAAGCGCCCGGTGCCAACACTAAAAGTGTGAGAAACCCTTCCCCCCCAACCGTCTGCTGGGGGCTGCACAGCTCATTAAGAGTTAGATTGAACTGGAGGGTTAACCTCTACTGTACTGTATGTATCACACTGTCTCCCTCAGGGGAAACTACTCTCACCTTGCCTTTGCCTTCCTTCACCATATATTTTCTCCCTTCCTCCCAGGAAAGGAAGACTACGCACATTAAGAGATCACTGTAGTTTTATATTAGCACTGTAGATACGTGTGTGTACTATAAATGTCTATCTAAAGGTTGCCACACAGCACCCGCCTTACTCCTCATATGATTTAACACACTCATGTAATTTAAGGTTCAGACAGAATGTGAAACCATGTGGTACAACAGTGTGTTAGTGATGGAAAAAATTAGTCTAGACCCTCCAACCTAATATATAATATCATAACCTGTGCATTTTACTGTATGTTGTTGATCATTTAAATGATTCTCATGGAGCACATATCACTAGATAATTTTATAACAAGGCACCTCATGTTCCTTAATTGGGTGTATAGAAAATTTAACATTTTTGAAACCATAATTCTATATGTTTATAATTGAATTATTCCAGCAGGAAAATGTACATATTTTTATTTTCCTGGCTGTTTTATGGTACTTAATATATGCAGGTCAATAGTTGTATAGACCACCTGTGTAGATTTGATTGCCTGCTGATATGTTTTAATTGTAAAGTATTTCTCAAATGTTATTTCCAACTAGTAATGGTACAAAATATTTTTTTTCTTTTTTGATACAGAGATCTTTAAAACTTTTTTTTTTGGAAAACCACAGTATAATTGAACAATCCACTCAGAAATTAAAATAACTTGTGATTTACATTTCAACATGCTGTCTTTATTCCTGAGTCTAACTGTGTGTTCAGTTAACAGCAAGTCATCAGTGTAATCCCTCCATCTGCTGGGAACTAAGGGATATTTAACAGTTATTTGAAATGAATGACAAGTATGTGGCCTCTATGACCAGATGAGGGCAGTGTTATATAAAATCTGTAGAATATGTGGTTTAAGACAAAGAAACCTTTCATTAGGATCATAGTTCTGGACCTGTATGGTTTCATATCCCTACAGCAGAATTAGCTTCAGACGTCTATCTGACAATTCTTTGAGCAAATCAAGTGTTTCTCTTTTACAGCCCCTGTGATGCTGCTTAAATAAATAGACTGTAGTCAACAGTGATGTAGCTCTTCTCCACTTAGTCTTCAGACATGAACTGAATGTCAAATGATCAAAATGAACATACTGAAATATTATTAATCTTCATTTTACTCATTGAACTGTTTTGTTTTAGAACAAAATCACTTTGTAGATCTTACTGCAGAGTACATCAGTTTATAATGTCCAATAACAAATCAATAAGCTTTTACCTTGTAACAAATATTTATAGAGAAATGTCAAAAGTCTCTAGTACACACTAACACGTAAACACATTTCATTACGTCTTTTGGAAAAAAAAAAATTGAATATCATTTGATAAAATCTCACTTCAAGGTCTATTTAGTAGCTGCTCTGTCAATCATATCTTCAGCAGATGGAGGTTTATTTACATTTAAAAGCATCTTACAGCTGCTGTAGTTAATTTTTTTATTAATAATAAATCAAACGAGTGTATATATTGTATTGTGAAAGGAGACACTTATAGTGCAAACCCACAGAGAATTATCCCCACACTACAGCTCACCTCTCTGTGCCAGAGTGTTTTAGCATCTTTTAGCCAGTTTTGGTTTTAGTTCACTCTCACCAGCATCGTTTTCAGCAGTGAGCAGCTGTTTGTAGTGAATAAAGCTCACTGCACCCTACCTGTTCAGCACCAAACAGCCAAATATTTTTCTCAGAAATAGATTTTCCAGGTAGACACGATTAAATACAACTCCAAATGAATGATAATGTTGCTTCATGTCTGCTCGCTCCTTAAATATGTAACTGGCTTCCAACACATTCCCCATATAAACTTTGAAAGGTTTTAATATGTGAAATTGTGTGTTCTCTTCCATGTCCTTCAAAGAAGAGTTTCGATGTTCATTCTTGACTTCAGAAACAGCAACTGACTAAACAGTCTCACCTTCAGTTCCATCTTGGAGCTTTTGATCACATAACTTATGATCCAAAACAGACAATACATGAACCCAGAAGTGAGACTGTTTTGTCAGCCTGGTGAACTTTGAAGCTCATTATTTAAGGTTTTATGTAAGAACTTTACTATAATTATTTTTTCTTTGATGTGTGATATAAGAACAGGTTTATTTGAATCTTATTAAACTAAAACCTCTATATAGTCCTGTCCACATGACATTAGCAATTTGACTTATAAAATACCACAGAGACTGTAGAGAATGAGACGTGCTGGCTTAATAAATCATATCATCATAGAGCACATATTGAATCCCGCTGTCAGTAACCATTAGTAATCATGTCAAACCAGCGGCGATGATAGAATGCAAATCCATAAGGCCCCATTTGATTCAATTTCTTCCTCATCGGCTGTCGTCATTTCCATCTATTACAGATCCTTCACTTGAGTCACTCCGCTTCATTTTGAAGGCTGCACGTTGAATGATTGAATACTGTATCTCTGACTAGATACAATGTGTGCTCTTGATTTAGAGGGAACTGCACCAGGTCAGCCCGTGGCTTTGATAAGATGTATCCGGTCTCTCAGACGCTGGCTTAAATGAATCCTATAATTACATTAACTCTGAGCATGTGAGGCCTTATCAGCAGATTGCCTGAAGATTTCATCTCTTAAATTGTTTAGCTAGTTATCACACTGTCAAACTGTTCCCACAGTGGAACATGTGCTGAGCTAATTAGAGCTGCTGACTACTTGGCCGGTAACCTAAATGCAGCCAGAGAAGAAGAGCAGAGGTTCGCTTCTCTAACATGTTTGGTGCCAGGCTAGGCTTTGATATGATTAACTCAGACTGCTGAAACCTCATATGAGCTTCAGATCAACTTTTAAATGCATTTAAAAGAAAAATGACAGCGCATTTGAAGGGGATCATTTAATAACGAGGAAAACCTTTTTACTGTTCATATGAACACCTGACTGTTGTTTTAAGACAGACTTGAAAAATTGTGAACCTATCCTTTAAAACTCTGTAACTCTTCTAAAACCATCAAGGAAATGTGACACAAAATAAAAGCAGCATAATTTTGCTTCTATCTGCATCAGTAAACCTCAGTAATTACCAAGCAAGAAAAACAAAAATCATAAAGTACTTCAGTTTTGGCAAAGCAGCCCTGCATGAATGTATAATTACAAATCTCAAATATTGACAGCGACTGTGTTTATTGTTGAGTTATTATGTTCTTGTAAAAAGAAAAAGGGAAAAAAAAAAAATCATGAGCTCAACTCGACTTCATCCTGAATATGAGCATTGAATATTTATGACTGCACTGGGGTAATGAAAATTTTATGTCTAATTTGTCTTCGACACATTGAGTTTCGGTGGCAGGCATCTACGTTTGATAACAAACCTCCATTAGGGACGATTCATAATCTAACATCACTACACAGTCGTGGCATTAATGCATTACTATCATCCAGCCGTGATTATTCCTCATCACAGGTTTTTGGATTTTAAACAAAGGAGAAATTAATTAGCTCCCATGTGATAGTCACGTCCCAACTCAGGGGTTATAACAAATCACAGGTTAATACAGCAAAACCAAATGCCTCCCGCTGACCATAGCTGCTGCTGCTGCTGCTGACAAAGCACAAATGAAGACATTGCTGTAAAGACAGTAGCCTAGAGGAATGCAGGCAGTGGTGGGTTGTAAAAGAGGTGAAGGTGGGGAGTGGGGGGCATCACTGAATCATTAGAGAGAACCCTGGGAGTCTCCAAACAGCTGCTCCTCGGTGAAACGACGGGGGGGAAGAGGATTGCTGATACGAGACTGTAATTACATTTTGTGAATATAACAAAGCCTGCTGCAACTCTCTGTCGCCGTGGTGACAAGCAGGAGAATGTATTCTACCAGATGATGAGACTCTTTGAGGTGGAGGTAGATGGAGGTAGACAGGGAATGGAACTCGGAGAGCGAACATCAAAACACACCAATTTAAAACGTGTCCTCTCCAGCAGGGGTTCAGTGTTTCCCGGGCAGGCTGAGTGTTTCTCTTAACATCTTCTGCAGCTGCCTAGAATGTAATTTGCAGGAAGATCAGGATGAAAGAATCGCATTGGATCCTTTATAGCACCATTACAACCTCCTCTTTAATCTCACTACACTGATTTTATACATTTTATAAGTAGGTTTCAAGGCTTAAATGAGCAGAACTGATCTGTGATGTATGACAGGGTTGTCCATTGTTACCAATAACATCTGACTTAATTAGTTCTATTAGATGCTGAGATGTCTGCCTTAAAAAGCAAACTGAGATGAGAAGAATAAGATTCAACACTGGATGGTATAGTGATAGCTGATGTTGTTATCTGTTTTTAGAACGTTAAAGGACTTCATTACCCTAAAATCAGGAAACACAATATCAGTGAAGTGCATACTCCTCTGACCTAATTGTCCTCTTTGGAGTGGCAGATAGGGCGATGGGGGTGAAAAGATAATGTGCAGCCATTGCTCTTGAGTCCAGCATTTGAAGGACTTTATGTATATTACACCCTATAGGATTTCTTGATGTGATGTTCCTCCATTCAGCGTCCACTCACCACAACTACTGGTGTAACTAGATGATAAGGGCTTAAAAGCTTACTATGTATAACTCACTCCTACAATGTGTGAAGTACTCTTCTGACTCCTGGTTACTCTGAGTGGGAGCTATATGTAGCCACTATAATATACTGTAGATATACATTTGGTCACATTATATGTCAGGTTTCCAAAGTCACTGTTTAATGTTTTGTTGTCAGTATGAACTCAAAAATGTACAATAATTCATACATTTATCAAAATATGTGATTCAATTATTTGAGAAAAGTATATACTGTAGCAGCATGTGTAGCTGTTCCTCTGTAGGCAGAGGAGGTTGCTCCTCCTCTATTTTTTGAGAGGCAAGAGGGAGATCAAAATATAAAAAATAATATTTAGTTAAAATAAACCATTACCAAATCTCAGTATTATTTATGAAATATTTTTCTCTCTTTGGAAAAAATCCATTATTGAAATTCTGGTTAAAATGCTTCAACAGCGACACCTGTGGGGCAGGAGGAGAGAGGGAAATGTGTGTGAAGTGATGGTGGGGGGCATGAATGTATAAAGCATGGATGGTATAAAGAGAACTGGATACAGCATCGGAGGCAGGGCCCTGTTCCTTCCTATGAAAGTTGCTCAGTGGCGCATGAAGCCAAAAAAGTTCAACAACTTCCGCATTGCTTCCGCATCTGTGTGGTCCATAGAGCAAGCACAGTAGTGACTTTCGCCGGCGGAGTCGGCTATTTCCGGTTAAGCCCTCCGGCTAACTTGAATAGGGATGAAACAATTCAATCATGCGGCTCTTTGAGGCTTTTGAAATGTGATCGGAACAAATGGATCAAATTCTGATAGTGAGACAAGTCATTTCGCGGGGGGTGTGACGCTCAAAAAAATGTATCCGCTGATTTACAGATGTCTCTTTCACAATGTAAGTCTATGGGAAACAGTCTTTTTGGGCCAGTGTGCATCACGTGATGTTGTAATTACACGGTTTGGCCGCTATGTCAAATTTGCTTCAAAGTCTGGCGCTCTTCCTGTATCCAGTTCTCTCTATACATCCATGGTGGGGGGCAGTGGAGGGGAAGTGGGGGGCAGAAGAGGACGGGCTCCTGCTGTCTTCCTCAGGGTGGGACCTCTTACATCAATTTGAATTACTTCATTTTTTCATGTTAATCTATGATTGGCCAAGCCCTCACCAGCCCTGAAGGACTATTAAGGTCTGTTGTTGACCTAACAGGAGAAAGGATCTGGTATGGTCCAGACCTTCTCCATGTGAAAAGTGCCCTGAGATGACTTTTGTTGTGATTTGGCGCTATATAAGTAAAATTGAATTGAATTGAATTGACTGTGCAGCGCAGCAGCAGCAGGATGCCACCGGGGAGGCCGGAGAGAGAAGCAACCGGAGAAACAACCAGGAGAGTTAGCTTGTTTGTCATTGTTGCTAATGATATCAGACTGAATAACCAGCAGCCACAAAGTTCTGTTAACTAACAAATAAAATGACCAACAGCCACAAATGGACGTTATGGATACTTCATCTCCGTGAAAGAAAGAAGAAGACGTCAGATAACGTGAGTCAGATACATCTTCTCTCTCTCTGTCTCTTTGATCGTTAATTTCATCTCTGATGGTTAAATGTCTCTGTTGCTGTTGTGTGAATTTATCTCCTTAACAAGAATGCAACAGAGATCATATAATGTGTTGTGGGTAGTTTGCTTGTTGAAGTTACAGTGAACTGTCTGGACTCACTCATGCATTTGAAATTAATCCCGTTTTTAATTGAGCGGTTGTTCAGTCAGCTGTTGATGTTGTGTGATTAGTGAATGAGTGTGGAGGAGGTCTGACTGCTTGTTGTGACATTTTCTTCAGTTTGTTTTTAAAGCTGAGTCATATATTGAGTAATAAGCTTAAAGTAACCAGAATAACATGTGTTAACATGTCAGCTTTGTAGACTATATTTAGTATGTCGTGCATATAGATAAGAGTGTGTAAGTCATGTATGTGATACATGCATTAATACTTTCTGATGTGAACTGACACTTTTACATCTGTGAATGTTTTTTCTTTCTAGTATTCAGCTCTGATTTGAACCTCAGAGTATCAAATTACAACCTTTGTGGCACTTTATATCTTTCTGTATACTAAGAAAATACAAAGGAAACACGTGTAAATCATGTGATATGTTGTCTGTTTTTGATTAGAACAGAAATCTGTTGTTACAATAGAACAATACTATAAATTTGAATTTCACTTTGTTGGTAAAATGACACATTCTGAACCACTGCACGGCTAAAATGAGCACTTCTTTGTTTAGAAACAATACGTTTATGCAGCCTTTTCACCACTCAGGGGTTTTTGTTTTTGAAAGCAAATTGTTTTATAAAATTGCCCCCCACCCCTACGATTTCCTTAGGTGGGGGACAATGATATATTAAGATGTGGTTTGTTGTAAGATTCCATGTTGATTTCCTCCTGTCCTCCCCAATTTTTTGAGTCACCAGCTGCCACTGCTGTATATTTTCTGAATGGTAATTTACACATATTTCTATAAAAGTCAAATCAAGACTAGGTCTACACCCATGCTAACAGCTCAGTGAGGCTGAACTTAACATGGGTGAAAGAAGTATTCAGATCTTTTACTTAAGTAAACGTATCAATTCCACAATGTAAAAATACTCCATTACAAGAGATAATCAGCATTTTGCTTGAGTAAAAGTACAGAGGTGTTCAGCAAAAATATTCTTAAAATTTCAAAAAAGTTATACTAGTCAGATGGCTCCAGTCAGTGTTTTTGTACCTCGTCAAGGTGGAGTTAATTTGAGCTACTTTATGTGTCATATTTTATAAACTTACCATTGGATTTCTGGGTAAAATCTTGATCTGCAAAGTAACTGTTAACTACAGCTGTGAAACAGTGTTGTGAAAATTAGAATGTTTCCCTCTGAAATATGTATTCTTAACTCAAATAAAGTACAAGTAACTCAAAATTGAAATTCTGAGCTGATGGTGGTGGCAGTTGAACATGCATAGTAGCCTATCAACCAAGTAATCTACAATGAATCCCTTGGGGAACAAAGTCTGGACAAAATTTCATGGCAGTCTGTCCTCAAAACTTAGGGGATCATCAAAGTCAATATGATACATCCTTTAGGAGGCATGAGTGAAAATTATATGGTTATCCTTCCAATATTTGTCAAGATAATGTATTCTAGACCACAGTGGTGACTGACAGACATTATCTGAGAGCCTCACTGCTTTTATTATGACTAAGAATTCAGATCTGCATTTTGCACCACATTCATGCATAAGGTCCTTTATAATATGTAGATATCATTTGACTGACTTGTGGTGAAACAGAGTGAGTCACATGTGTCATGAATAATGGCGCATTAATATTGACGTTTTCCCCCTGTGATGTCATATTTCTATCTCACTCTTTGATTGTGGTTCATTCTCTTTTTAATTCTGCTCACAGTTAAGTTTTACCATCACATTAAACTCAAAATAATTGTGGGGATTAAGCCAATCATTAAAAATATCCTCTCATTTTAATAAAAGAAGAAGCTACTCAAGGCTCAAAATCAGACCTGTCAATGCTGGAAGTTTTGATATTTTCTATGCAACCAATCTGAAACCATATCTTTTATCACACATGGTGCTCTGTGTCTCCATTTAGAGGTTTCCATTTGCCTCAGCTTTCATCTGCCTGCTGGAAACTTGCATCCATCCTGCATCAGGCTGAATCAGAGCCCTTTGCACTAAGAGCCCTTGTGAAAAATGATTGTGTCACAAAAGGAATGGGAGCTGCACACAGAAAGAGGGAAGCAATGGGGGTCAGAAAGAGAGAATATAGCATAGGAAAGCTAGAAATGAAGTAGTGAAAAGGAGGCTGAGGCATCGACAGCTTGAGTGTTTATATAGACCCTCTCTCCATAAGAGCTGGGCTACTTCCAAACTAAATGGATCTCCAATGACAACCAATCAGCTCAGAACACTTTGTTGCCCCGCAGCATAAACTGAACACATTTCACAGAAGTGCAAAAAGCGATTCATTTCATCTGCTTCATTCCAGCCAAGCTTTCCACAACCCAGCCCCAGATTTTATGCTCATATTTTTTGGATTACGTTTCTTTTCAAAAATCTTTACCCATGAGCCCTTTTGTGTGCTAACCGCCTGCTTTTTAGCATCGTTGATGGGCCCCCCTTGTCCCCGCTTTAAGACATCAGGGGAGCTCAAGGGAGGAGCTGAGCTCTGCTCCAACAGGCGTGATGATAACTGTGGTGTAATTAGAGGAATGCCACTGCATGCTTGGAAATCTAGACTAATTAGCAAAGCTTTGCTGAGTTCTCAATTCGCAAGGGCCCCACATGAAGCAAGCAAAAAATATGCTAAACTCACTGAGCGGTAAACAGATGTATAAATATTGTTGATTCATTTGTATCTGCAAACAGATACTGCAACATTATTCTACATCAAAGTGCCACAGCAGCTGGGAATGCAGTATAACAAAGTAATGTGATGTGGTCTAATTTAAGGTGCTGTAATGTCAAAACATAAGCAGTTACAGTAACTACTGTAACTTGCTGTATTGCTGGTTGCTAAGCTACTATGATATTGGGCCTATGCTGCTTTAACACAATGACAAAAGAATGGGAAGGACAAGAAAACCTCCTGTTATTGCGACTTGGGAATGTCCATGCATTATTTCAAAATGGTGACAGCTAGTCACACCATTAAGCCTAAATCAGCTAATTTTACCCTCTGACATTCGCTGTGTTAAGAACTTGTTGCGGTTATTAACAAGTGAAACCATGATACAAACTGCGTATAGTTAACTCCATTTAAATTAGCTGAATCAATGGCATTAGTGTTGGTTGTTATTGGATTTTATTCAGATTTAACTGTTGGATGGTGGTTTGTTGATGCTAATGCTAATCGCTTTCCTTTAAGGTCTGTATTTGTCACCATGAACTCCTGAGAGAAACATCTTTAGCAGCTGTTGCTAAATGCTCAACTATGTTCACTAGCTAGTCGCTAACTTTGTCTGTCAGCTGTATGGTGCTGAGTAGATAGTGTACAGTGTAGCGTACAGTGGAGCTTTTTCTTGAAAACAGGGAATTTGGAAATGACAAAGATGAGAGCTGTGAGAGTGAACCAAAACAGTAAAGCTGTGGGTCGTAAAATCAAAAGAGCGAGCTGAAAGATGCTAAAACGCTCTGTAAAACTGCAGAGTTGAGCGATAATTCTCTTTGGGCTCATCACTATGAACAACATGTTTCACATATACAAGTAGTCATTTGATCCGTTGTTAATATAAAATATTCATTACAGCTGCTTTAATCATATCGCTCACTGTTGGTTTCATCTGATATTAAGATCTTTTGTGCCTTAAAAGACACTACTGTTTGCCCTGCTGGCTGTCTTGCTGGGCTTTGTTGGTGGAAGCTTATAGCAAATTTAAAAAGCTTTTGATCTACATTGTTTGTATTGTATCATCAGTTTCTTTGATAAGTGGTGTGTATGCTCAGCTACCAGCTCCATCAGAGTGAGCTACACCCTGATGCGAACATGATCACCTGGTCAGAACTCATTTGGCTTTAATGACCAGTTTGCTGTGTGATTTGGCCTTTTTAGCTTTGTTATCAGTGAGGTGCCCAGACACAGGTTTCCAAACTGTCATATTAGAGAAAATACATAAAAATGATAAATAGAAGTTATTGTGTATTTCTGAAGATGAAACAGGACAATTTCCTCAGGCAAAAAGATGCTGGCATGGCTTTTAAAACAGTGTCTCACAATGGCCAGATTACAAACAGCCACTGTTCTTCTTTTCACAACTTGATCCCTGCTGGTCACGCTCTAATGGGGTGCATTGTGAATTTTATAGTCTGTGATCATGTCCTGACACTTTGAGTGGCCTTCAACAAAGATCTAAGCAGCAGCCATGATAAGAGCTGCTGATATGCTTTAAGTGCAAGGGAAAGAAGCTTTGGTGCTTCCTTTCTAGGACACATAAAGTATAACCCTTTCATGAGAAACATAAGTGTTTTTTTTCTTGGTTTCTTGAAAATGAACATTACTATCTTGCACAGTTCATTTTCACAGTGTATTCCATGGTACACCTGTAATTGAACCAAAGAAGTCGGAAATGCAAGATCACCGCATTTATCTTTCAAAATGGGAAATGTCACTCTACCAACTAGTTATTTTAAAAGTGGATTTCTTATCATTTTCTTCTGCATCTCCCTGCATTTATAAGAAATTGACGATAGTCTGGAAATTTAAAATGAAATACCTTTGTAATTAGCCCAAAATCTCTCAGTTTCTTATGTAATTTCTTTATGACTGCATTATATATTTCTGCCAGGAAAATGTATGAAACATTATGCATGACTGGAATGAATATATCTAATGGCAAGTCAGAAGTAGGAGATAAACGGTAAGTCAGAATGATGAGATAGAAAAATCTAAATTATGAGATGGTAAATCAAAAGTTTGACTTAATAAGTCAAACATATGATATATTATTATGAGAAAATTATTTTGTAATGTCATCGAATTGACTCACTATGTCAAAAGTTTGACAAAGTATCTCATAACTTTGACTTAGTAGCTCACTGTTTTGGTTTAGCATCTAATAATTTTGATTCAGTGGCTTATCATTTTAATTTAGTATCTTATAATATGTCATTATTCTGATTTAGCGTCTTATAATTTTGATTAACTATCTCATAATTTTACTTAGTATCCCACAAATTTGAATTAGTGCATCAAAATTTTACTGCCAAGAAAAGGGCTTCTATGGGTTATGATAGTTTAAGTATTTCCTCAAAATTAGATTTAGAGTTTTCTGAAACTGATGTAAGATTAACATATTCTTCAAATGGATTTCATAATTGTTAACAGAAATCTTTAACATTTAATTGACTAATGAGAAGACCTGCTTGTTTCTGGGAAATTACGCAGCAATTGACAAGCAAAATTTAGTGATTACTTTTAATGGGCGAAAGGGGAATAATTTTCAGTAACAAGATGATGAAGGTAATAACACAGAAATTTCACTGGTATGACTTCCTGAAGGCATAAAAACTCACTTCCACATTACTGGATAATATTTGAGTCAGAGGACAAACAATGAACAATGATGAGAAGTATAGAAACCATGTAGAAAACACATGTCAAGTGTAACCAATGTGATGTTTATGATAGCTGATCCACATTTGACTTATAATTTGCCATATAAGCATATTGTTTGAATTATACAGTATGTGAACGTACCAAAGCTTAAGGTTAGAGGCTACAATGTTTGATACATTGCATTTATAAAGAATTTAACTGAAATCATCTGCTGGATATGTCTTCATTGGCTGCATCCTGAGAGTGTTCTTTGCTCTATCTTCTCCATTAGTTCTCAGCTAAAATGAGAACACTGAGTGTTTTACATAAAATTGCGGCAAGAAAAAAATCAGCATTTAGGAGCACTCAGGCATTGAGAAGAAGAGGCATGCAGAGTTACCAATTACCTTTTAGAAAATTAACTTCCAAGAAAAACGCCCATGCCTTGCTACACAGTGATTAATGTAATTTTACTCAACTCCTAAATATGAAAGCCTACAAAGCACCTCATTTATGTTAGTTTGTGTAACTCTGTGCAGAGGCTTAGAAACTGCCTCTTTAATGCTTTTAGTTCGAGTCTATTTTCTTTATTTTTACTCAGCATGTAATGAGATAAATTCACAGCTGGTGTCTCTTAAGTACTGTGTGCGTGATCACGTAAGTAAAACTAAAGACCAGTGTGCAGAGTGTTTGGTTATTTGAAGGAGTGAGTTTTCTATTATTTTAGTATCTACAGTTTACAGCACTGTCATATAAACTAATTTAAACTCACTGAATTATTGTGGAAAGACCTCCAGCCATGTAAATGTTATATACAGAGTTGGATAAGCCTTAAAGCCTCCTAAATCTACATTTCATTAAACATGTTTAAAAAATGTTCAATGAAATGGACTTAAAGTCATTTTCAAAAGTGGTCTGGGGCTGTTTGCATTGGTTTTGGTGAGGCCCCTTGGTTCCAATGAACAGGACTCTTAATGCTACAGCATACAAGTATGATTCCAACATTATGGCGACAGTTTAGAGTTTATCCCTTTACTGTTTCAACATGATAGCACCAATCCATCTCTGGTTTTCTAAGTACTTGACTGACTGAACTCCAACACTGACTGCGAGCCAGACCTTATCGCCCAACCTCACTGATGCTCTTGTAGCTAAACGGGAGTGAATCCCTGCAGCCAGAAGCAGACTGAACATGAAGAGTGGAGGCTGTAATACGTACAGATTATTAGTTAAAAACCATAAAATTAGACATTTTTAACAGAAATTTTATCATATTCACCCTGAATCAAAATTTCAGGGCAATGAAAAATTAAATACAATTTGAAATAATGAAGAAAGGTAGAACTAGAAAGATGTAGAAATTAAGACTCACAAATGAAGACTCACAACATAAAAAACATCCATTGACTTGATAAATAATTGTATAATTACACATTTAAACAAACTTAAAAATGACTATATACACTCGTCTTAATTTTGAGAGAAATAGGTTAATGAAGGGGCAAAATACAGATATAAAAAGAAGGCTCTCAACAGTTATGATAATCTAAATCTCGGGGTCAGGACACCCTGAGGGGTCACATGATAAATCTGAAGGGTCATGATTAAAAAACATAAGAAATAAGGGAAAAAAACATGTATCAACTATGAAAAAATTTGCTATTTTCTCTCTTTTTTATTGTGAAGACTATGAACACTGTGATAGAGAAGTCTAAGAAGGTAACACCAGTGTGCATGTAACTCAACCTGTGAGAAGGTCATGATGAGTAAACCTGCTTCAATTTTAAGTGTCTTAAGCCAAGGCTCTGTCACCTCACAGCAAAAGGAAAAACTTTTTTTCCTTAGAAGTAAATTTTTTTTTTTTTTTTATTCATTTTGTACTTTGTATAGGGGGAAGAGTAGTTTGGATACCCAACGACACAGAACTTAATATGGTTATAACACTGTTTTATCACAATTAAACGTCAGAGGAGTGCGCTGTCACTACTTCACCAGCCGACTAGATGCTCAAGTAACAAAGTAACAAATTTAAAAAAACAACTCAGCAACATATTGGTGAAAATTGTTCCAGAAGTCAGCATAGTGTTGCTGAGTTGTTATTACAATTAAGTGCAAACCAGTTCAACAAAACACACAAAAAAAACAAAAAAACAAAAAACATTGAACAATCTAAAAATGTAGATTAAAAGGTAAATAAAATTCCCTTAAACACAAGCAAAATAAATTCAAATAAGAAATAAAATGACTAAAAGTCCACGTAATAATTTACTTAAAAGTCCAGAGAGAAGGAGAGGGTTTTAAAGTTCAAGGAAAAAAACAAAAAAACTCAACAGAAAATAACGCAAATAATAATTAGACTAAATACTAACTTCTGCCATGTGACACAGACACAATTGAGTTTTAAAGGAGATTAAAATAAATAAAACTAAACAAAGGCATGTCTAAGCAGATTGCATTGTAGAATCTTCAACTACTGTTTAAAGATGTCCACAGATCTGTTTAGGAGCCACAACCTTAGTTTTAGGTCTGGACTTGAATTCTTGGATGGTAAAAAATACAACCTTTCCGTCATGAGACAGCATGCCGTGCGTGCAGTGTGCAAGAGCTTTTCACCTTTTCATATTTTCCTGCTGGTTCTTTTTTATGTACCTGTCAGCCAAGACTACATGTGGTGCAAAAAGGGCTTTTGTTCTGAAATGTTCTTGTGCAGTGTAGTGCTGCCAAAGTTTTCAGTTATGTACTGTATGTTCCTATTTCGATCAGGAGAAACTCATTTAAAAAGGAGTTTAGACAGTTATTAATAAAACATGAACATATTTAATATAGGGTTTCAATATCGGAGGAGCTGTTGAGTAATATGAAATCATGATTAGACCTCACTGTGAAATAATTATTCTTCATAGTGTAGTCACAGCATGAATATCCCCCCTGATGGGGTTTAGACACAGCTTCTGAACATCTGAAGATCACAAGGCTTCAGCTGAAGATGTGAATGGGATGTGAGCTTATTGGACACTGGGCAAGATTACTGGGCAACGTGGGCAACAGCAATGGGGTCCCAAAAGCCTCACATTTATTGGTTTGTGGTCATTTGTTGGTGCAAACTGGTTTGAGATTTTGCATCACTTAAGTATAATATCAACTGAAATGATAAGGGCCTGAAGGTGCTTTCAGACAGTGAGAGGCTGCTGCCGTGGCTGCAGGCTACTGCCGATCCTACACCAGTACGGTACAGCACAGGCTCATCACATAGTTGTTGTGGGCTCAGCTTAAA
This sequence comes from Thunnus albacares, assembly GCF_914725855.1. Lineage (NCBI taxonomy): Eukaryota > Metazoa > Chordata > Actinopteri > Scombriformes > Scombridae > Thunnus > Thunnus albacares. Next base: position 4,747,834 of record NC_058124.1, read on the forward strand.
ATAGAGGAAATGGATACCAATCCTAAACATTGTTTATCAGCCCAGAGTGGATAATCATTTTGAAGATGTTGCTACAATACTGTTTCTCTTCATTAAAGGACACGTTCACAATTTTTCAAGTCTGTCCTAGAACAGTCAGGTGCACAAATGAACATTGAAACGTGTTTTTCTTGCCATAATCATCCCTCCTGTTCATACTGACCATTAGAAGATCCCTTCATAATGCTCTTACAATTTAAGTGATGGTTGGCAAAATCCACAGTCCTCCTTCTATGCAAAAATGTATTTAAGAATGTATCAAGTAGATATCTTTCAACATTACAGTCTTTTTGTGCTAAAGTCCCTCTTTTTGTTACTATACTTCCACCACAGCTCAACAGAGAAACACTGTGTGAGGAAACACAAAGAGGGAATTTGATGCTAAAAAGACTGTAAACGTGGCAGATATCCACTTGCTATGACTAATGGATATCTGCCACTAAATGCATTTAAAGGCATTTTTGCATTAAATGACTGTGTGGACACACTGTGGATTTTGTCCCCTATCACTTACATTGAAAGTACATTTGAAGGGGATCTTTTAATAGCCACTATGAACAGGAGGAATGATAACAGCGAAGAAAACCTCTTTCACTGTTCATTTGGACACCTGACTGTTGTTTTAAAACAGACTTGAAAAGTTGTGAACGTATCCTTTAATGTTGAAGTCGAACCATCATCAACTCAGACATGACAGCTGCCCTCGCTGTCTTTGCCACTGCACTGCTGCTGACCTCTGCGGCAAAGCTGCTGCAACTCTGATGCAATAATTCTTACCTAATGCTGTTGGCCTGTCTTGTAAAGGGGCACTTTGCCAAAATAGGCTTTTAAAACCTTTTTCAGTTGATATTGAGCTCACATGGTACACTTTCTTAAATACATTTTGTCACAAAATAATTTGATTCAGGTCAGACCTGGATAAGCCAATTAGTCTTCCAGCTAGGAGTACTGCTTGGGAAAATAATGTGAGTCTGGTGTACACAGTACATGATGGGCATTTGAAGGTATACAGTAAGAGTTCCATACCTTATTTAAGTCCCTAGTGGATTAATCCAGCCATGATTGGACAGACCTGAAGCAGCCACACTCTGGGCCTGACTTTGATGAAAACTGGAGGTGGAGAGATGCAGGTGAGTAGTGTCAATCAGACTCTGAAATGACAGCTGACAGCAGTAGAAAAGGCAATAATATTACATTCTGATAGCAAAAAGATGATAGTATAACAGGTTGTAGCTAAACCAGATTGCCTGAAGTAAAAAATGATAGAAGATAAAAAGACCTATGTCAGAATGTTTTTCATTGACTATAGCTCTGCATTTAATACTATTGTACCATCTAAACTGGTGTTAAAGCTTAGAGACCTTGGTCTTTGTAATTCCATATGTAAGTGGTTATACAGTATGACTCTCTGATAGGCAGACTTCAGATAGTGAGAATAGATATCTACCATAGTTCTCAACACAGAAGCACCGCAGGGTTGTTGCCATAGTCCCTTACTCTACAGTCTGTTCACACATAACTGTGTTGCTAACGATCATAATAACAGCATTGTGAAATTCACAGATGACACCAGAATGATTGGACTGATAAATGACAACAATGAGGATGCCTATGGGAAGGAGGTGAGGGACCTATCCATATGGTGTGAAGACACCAGCCATCATTTTCTGTAAATGAGTCGATCTATTACGGCTTATAAAAATATATTTAGCTACTTTTTTGACAGGTCTATCATATATCAATTTGTTCATTGAAATGTGAAAAACAATGTTGGACCACTGAACCTTTTGCCACCTCAGATGGTACCCATATATTTGGTCTGCCCCATGGACTCTTTGTGTGATCCAACTATAACATCAGCTAACCTCAAAAATAATGTTTTTCCTATGATTTATTTTCAGAATGAGTGATTTGTGAGAAAATGATAGATTGTTAGTGAAGTAGGTGGATGCAGGCATTAAGTGCAGCTGGAGCTGGTCATGGCTGAAAATGGTACTCAAAATTGAGGTTAAAGGACAAGAGCAAATGTTCCCTTTATTGGATGTTTTCAGGAAAATAAAAAAGATTATGCAAGGTGCATTCTCTGCTGCAAAGAAATAAACTATGTAAACAAGGGCAGCTATGCTATGCTGGTACATTGCAAAACCGGCATGCACAGGAAAAAAGTCTGTAATATCACAACAACACACAGTGTAGCCAGCAGCCTTCTACCCAGAGAGACGGGAGCATCTACATCAGCTACACACAGGGTCCAGAGAATAGGGATGTGCCGAAAGCTGTATTTGTATTTGTATTTATATTTGTATTCAAATAAAATACAAATAGGTGTAAAAACACAGTTTTTGTTTTTATCATGCTTTTAATTTTAGGATATTAAGGTATTAAAAGTTTTTGTTAAATGTTTATGAATAAACTAATTTACGAAGGAGGTCCCCACATTGGATATCGAACTCAAGTCTCCCAGATCATAGACATGCGCTGATTACAGAGCTAAAACCAAGTGTATTGCAAATGCGCAGCCAGACCTCTACTTATTTAAACACCCATAACACAGAGACAGTACAGTGTGTAACGTGAAGGGAAGAACTTCAAAGGCAATTCTTGCTTTGCACTTTTCATTTATTTTTTACAGCCTAACTTTGTGGAAAGGAGAAAGGGCACAACAGGTGATGGAGAGTCCCTTGAGAGCATTTTGCTTGTGTCAGTAGCTTAGCTTTATCTCTGGGTAATAGCCCCAAATCCAGGAGTGATGTCCAAATAAGGACATGTGCATCATGTAGCAGGTGGATGTGACTCCCCTCATTGAGGCCTGCTGATAAACAAAACAGCGGAGCAGAGGAGAGAGACTGAGATAGCAATGTAACCGATCTGTGTGCTGGTATTTGACATGTTTTTTTTTTGTTTTTTTTCTTCCCAAAAACAAATAATTTTTAAAATATTTGTATGAAATAAATGTTCATAAAAACCCACTATTTGTGCTTTGCCAAATAATGTATTTGTATTCGGGCCCACCCCTACCAGAGAACATAAGACAGCAATGCCAGGCAAAGCTTCCAACACCCACTGTGAACTGCATAGCAAATGCAGAGGTAGGTGTAGGCCTATTAGTTCAGCACTAGCAGCATCACTACTTGGGCATAAAATACACTACCTGCTTTTAACTAATTTTATTATTTGTGTTCTACTCCATAGTTCTTGGAGTACTAGCAGAGAATTCCCTCCCCTTTGCTATTGCTCCAATAATCATGGAGCTTGCTCAAAATCTTGCTCTGGACAAAGTGGCTTTGCAGGGAATAAAGGTTTCCACTAAAAGCTTTAACATCGGCATCATACAAGATGGTCCATGGCCTAGGGCGGACTTTGTCTGAAAGGACCTTCTCCAACCTGAGGAGATTTCCCTTTTCCTTAAACTTGGACGAAAGTACATCGAACAACAACAAAAAGGTTGGTCTCATATTTAATTACAAGATACGTGTAATCTATTATATTACCTCTGTTCTATTTGCACTAACTCTTAGTTTTAATCTTATAATGATTTTATATATAAGCAATCGGTTTCTTGTCCAGTCTAAATGTTTATTGTGCATCTGGCAAATAAATTCTGATTTTTACATTGGGTTTGATTTGAAGGTCCTCTCCATGCTTGTCAGCTTCTACCATGATGACTTGAGGCAGGTGATGGTGGAGCATGACCTCCCTAGAGGTCATGAAAGTAAATGTCACCACCTTGGGGAGGGTGCTCTGCAAGTTCTTTGACCAAAATAAAATACCACAGAAACATCTGGTAAGCATGCTGATGGATTCTTGTTTAATCATGAGGGGTAGCAAGACCGGCCTCGAGATAACGATCCAACAGCACTGTCCAACCCTGCTCAACACTGATGGAGACTCATGTCACCACATACACAATGCGGCAAAGAAGTTTGCAGCTTACAGACATACTATCAGTGGTGTCCAGATCACATAAAAAGACTATTTATTTGAATGTGTTTGAATGTTTTTCATTCATTCATTAATTAATTCATCAGAGAACTGAATTTATTACTAATCTTTATTGTTTCTGTGCAGTTCTACTTTATAGGCCCAATCCATAATCTGAAAATGGCTCCCTCTTTGGCAATAATATAAATTTTGCTCCAATGTTCGTCATTTAGAGCAGTCAAAGGGCATTCAAAACAATTGCGCTGTCATATACTCATAACTTAAACAAATATTAGTGAGGAGAACCTGGACAGGTACCAAAGAAGAGGGTGCTAAAACAAGGACTGGGCATTTAAATTAGAGAATATTTACAGGCAATGTAAGGAAATGCATCATTTCATAGTCTCTCTTTTTGTCAAGTGCCAGATTCTGAATATCCCTGCCTCCAGTCTTCAGAGGGGTTTGTGCATATTGGTGGCTGGCTGTCAGCATATGATGCCAGCATGGCAATATACACGATGCTGCCAGCATACAAGATCCTCTATTTTGGCTATTTAAGCACAGAATACCAGCTTTATAGAGAGCCTCTGGGAATCATGTATACACAGTACAATGTTATTCAGATGACAAGAGCCAGAATCAGGTCCATACTTAAGGACCTAAACTGAAAAGGTGAAGATGATCACTAGTTATACAGAACTGAGTCATATACATCATGGTTACCAATGATGAGCAATATTTGCCTTATTGATACGTACTTATATTACTGATTCTCTTTTCACAGGCATGACACAGCAAGGCAAAGACAGGAAGAAAAGGGTCTGTTGAAAGATGAGGGGACTATAACACTACTACAGCTCAACATTTACATGGGTGTATTGGCTATCCTGAAGGAATATGTCATGGTTTTCCAAGTGGGTGTTTTCGGGTATTTTAGGCATTAACTGCAACTGTTGACTGCACTTATGTATCCAATGGTGTTTCTTCCATTTAAAAACAGTTTGTTTTACATACACAGGGTAGCCAGATGTTGGTGCAACTCCAAGACAAGCAGCTTGAGCTGTTCCTGGCTTTCCTGGCTTGCTTCCAAAAAGGGGAACATATCACTCAGTTTCACCCAGGGCTCTGAGAGAGATGGTCCTGAAGGATGACATGCTGCTGCCTGCCAGGGAGATGTGTGTGGGACTGGAAGCAGACACACTCAGGGTCAGGGATCCCAACCACACTGTTAGTACCCTGCAATTTAATAACATTTGATACTTGACCTTTTTTCTCATTGTTTTGAGAAAACATGAAATAAATGTCAATTCTGTGGTCTATATTTATGCTGCTGAAGCCATTCATGGAAAAGATGAGAAAAGCCTACATCCACCACTACTGCTTGCTATATGCAGAGGAAGCTCCCCTTGGCCAGCCAGACACTGAGGGCCCTTTCTGCTCTGGACCCACTTCTGAGAGGTCACTGACAGGCAACCATCCAGCTGCAGACATTGAGTGGAATGCTAGGCCACCTCTTACCAGCTGGCAATGACATCCACCAAGGGATCATATGGTACAATGTTGATCTGTGCCTGGCCAGGTTCAAGGACATAGAGAGCATGGTGGAGTGGTGGGGCCATGTCTTTGAGACATGAGAGAGGTAAGTACCCAGTCCTCGAGTCATCTTTCAGCCTGATGAATGAGATCATCCACCCCAGGTGTGGAAACATGCACATCTCAACATTCAATGTCATCCAAATAGTCAAATACACCCTCCAGTCCAGTGAGAAAACGGCTGTCCAGCTCTCAAAAGGGAGGAGGACTGCACCTCTCCATACCTGACAAGAACATCCAGTCAGCAGAAGCCACTGACGGCAAGCAACGGCAGCAGAACAAGTATGGCTGCCAATCATCTGGTTGTGCTCAGGAGAGCAAAACGCAGACAGCTGAAGAGGAAAAGAGGGCAAGGCTGAGGCATATGGCAAAACAGCAAAAGCGGGCCCTTGAGACACTGGTCCAGGCCAAGAAGAAAAAACTACACACAGACCCCTCTAGCCCTGTCTCCCCCACCAGTCCTAAAGCATAGGAAACTCTTCCATATTCACATGTGTGTGTTTAAGTAATCATTTTGAAAATAATTGTAATTAGTTGTGTACCTGGTGGGGCTGCTCTTTTTTAATTTTCTTTGTAAATGTTAGCATATTATACATAGAGGTACTTTTGCACTTACTAAAAGAATACTCTGTACTATATTTTGCTCAATCTTGTTATTCTGTTAGCTTGTGACCAACACCAGAGTAATCCTAAAAGTCATCAAAAATGAGCATTTAGGAGCTTATTTTTCAAAGAAAAATCTCTGCAGGAGCATACCCCCGGATTAGTTCAATTAGTACCTGCAGGTATGCAACCTCCAACCAGCTGTGGCTTAATCATGTCTGCTGGCAAGTGACTTCCTCTGTTCTTTGTCTCACAGGATTATCCATCACCGCTCTTCAGTGTGCTTTGGGAATATGTATGTATGTTTTAGCCGTGGCTCATGGAGCTGTATTGATTTGGCAGGGTTGTTAATTTGTCATTTACATGCTGCAGTTCCTCAAATTCAGCATATGCAGGGGATTCTGATTTGATCCTTGGAACCAATACATTTCCTGTCATGGTAATATGAGTTGGTAGGCTAATTCCTTTATAAGCCTAACAGCTGTGGTTAATGAAAACACAAAACAGATATTTCAGTGCCTTAGAGGAAACAAAGGGAATGTGCTTTATTTTAAAATGAGACAACTACCAGCTGACAAAATGATTACTGGCCTTGAAATTAGACTATTGCTTATTATAGTTTTTACATGTATATAATATTCTCACCATTCTATTCTTTCATCTTTACTGTAAGGGCTGCCCTACATTGATTTTTTGATCATGAATAAGTCAAGGAGCAGGTCATTATCCTTAAGCTGCCACAATGATAATGCATGGCAACTCAGATGAATTTGAACATTCACACGCTGATTCATACACATATGAGCAAAATTATTCAGCCAAATGTCTTTATTACGAAACTTAATTAAAGGGTTAGTTTGACATTTGGGAAGAACAGTAATTTGCTCTCTTGCCGAGAGTTAGATACCACTCTCATATCTGTTCATAAATATGAAGCCAACAGCTAGCTCTGTCCAAAGATTTAAAAAATCCATCTACCAGTATCTCTAAGCTCATTAATTGACGTTATATCTTAAACCAAAGTGTAAAAGAGATGCCTGGGACACACTGGATGTGTGAGCAGCATGTGTGTGTCACGGAACCTCTTGCTTTTCATTTCGACGCCCATGTTAACAGGTTTAGAGCAGCCACACTGCTGCGTCAAGTCATCTAGAGATTCGAGATCTCGTCTATTTTCTCTGCGTGATGCGCACGGTTATTAACAGAAATAGACAGGGAAAGCGATAGAAAGATAGGGCTGCCAGTGGCAGAAGCGCCGCAGCAGACACGCTTCCTGTGTGGACACTGCAAGCGTGAGAGACGCAGCAGTTCAGTGACACACACGCACTGCTGAGGTTTACGCATCTAGTGTGTCCCAGGTGAGAATATTCAGTTTTTCAGCAGATTAAACAAACAAGATATAACTTGTTGGTTAGAGAGCTTTAGACGTGCCGGTAAATGGATTTTGTCACCTGTAGACTGCCAAGCAAAGTAGCTAGCTGTTTCCTCTGCATTATTATGGATCCCACTGACCCTAACCCTAACCCTAACCAATCTCACACCTCATACCTAAACCTAACAAACCCAACCAACAAGTACCAGCCATTTAGAGGGAGAGTAGGTCAGGTCTTGCCAAGAAAAGCAGTGGGATCCATAATAACGCATTTCCCCCTGTTTACAATCGCTATGCTACACTAAGCTACACAGGTGCTGTCTGTAGTTTCGTATTTAACAGACAGATATGAGAGTGGAAGAGATCTTATCTAACTCACAGCAAGAAAGCAAATAAGTGCGTTTCCCAAAATGTAAAACAATTGCTTTAATTTGTGAGCTTTAAAGGTATTTTTGTTATTTTTACACATACCCTGGCTAGCTGTTTCCCCTTGCTTTCAGTCTTTCTGCTAAGCTAAGCTAACTGTCTCCTGGCTCTAGCTTCATATTTAATGGATAGACATGAAAGTGGTGTTGATCTTCTCATCTAACACCCCAAAATGTGAACCTATTTTCAGTAATATTATATTTCAAAATAACCAGTGATAAGAGACTTCATTCTCTTGTGTCCAACTCTTTTTAATTTATTTTTTGTGTTTGTATCATTTTCATACTACCATACTAGTTTGAATGAGTGATATGCTTTGATGTTCTGTGTGGCTGCTGTACTGAATAACTTTCTTTCTCCCGTGAGAGTCCACATAAGGTGAGCCCACCAGGAGTGAAATCGACTTGATGTTGTAACACAGTATTATTGATTGCTGAGGGGGAAAAAAAGTTGAAAAAAGAATAAACCAGATTTTTCTCTAGACACGCAGTTCTACTGCATTTGTGTATAAGGAGTTACACCAACAAGACCCTCACAGGATGCTGTCACACAATATTTCAGGAAGTTTAATGTTATTTAATTATGATATTTGCCCTGTTAGCACAATTAACTGAAGTAGCTAACATTAGCCCAAGTGTGCTGTGCACCTTATTATTATTATTATTTTTTTTATGACCCACCCTACTCTGCCTCTGATTGGCTAGTGCTCGTTGGTTAGATTGGTTAGGTTCAGGCATGAGGAATGAGATGGCCAGGGTTAGGGTAAAAATGTCAGGGTCAGAGCCAATCAGAGGCAAAGTGGGGGCGGGTCTTAACTCAGGCCTGAGGTAGCAAGGTGTGTTTCCAGAGTGTGAAACGCAACACCCCACACTCCTTATTTGGAAGGTCCTGGCATCAAATGAAAAAGATATTGCTGACCATAAACTGCAACTCTGGGCTTCAAACCGACTCCAATGCAAACCAATGGGTTTCCTTTCCTTTTGACATTATTTGTGTGCAAATATATATATATATAAGTTGATGTTGAATGGTTACTGCTATTTTGTTTCAGTGACAGAGCATGTAGCATCATTGCAGTTATGTATTTAATCATTTATGACCCTGTTACTATCCTGCAGGATTGCTGTGTTAAAGTACATTTAATAGTACTGACAGTATTGACTGACTGATCTACTGTACCACCATTTTTTCCCATGCTGCTTTAACCCTCTTCAAGCTCTCTGGCTACACCTGACAGATGAACTTGAATTATGCTGTCAGTTTTAGACATGTTAATGGGTGAATTTGCATAGCAGTAATGAATTACATTAGATACCTTGCCCGGCATCAATGTGCACAGGTACAGTATGGATGGGACAATGTGTGAAGGCAAATAAATCCATACATAGTGATTGATGTGCTATTCATATTAGCAGCTCTAATGAGACCCTCTGTCATTTCTATAGGGGGTCATGATAAACCACAAGAACTCATTGCTCACCTCTGCTTACATATATTATATGTCTTTACTAATATTGCAGGCATCTGCATCTACTGCTAACAGCGACGCACCTTTTCATTAGTGACTATAGTCTGTTCATTCGGGCTGCTGTCACATACATAATGTTTATGGCAACATTAGATCTTGCTTTGCTTTTGCAGGCTGCCCTTAAAAACATTACATCTCCTTACACCTATTGGCCTTTATTAATGTATTCTGAACTGAAAATGCCTATAATTATCTTGGCTGCACAAATAGTTCTTTGCCACTGCGGGTCATAAATTCAGCACAGAAGTAGAGACAGTTGACTGTGCCAGGAATCAGAGAGTGTGTGATGCTTTATATCAAGAGTGAGTTTCCCCTGATAACCACTGGTGTAGCTGCAAATGTGACAATCATATGGGTGACTTGTATATATTGATTAAAAACTGTGTCATGCTCTTACTTTTTAAAGCGATACTTTCTGTTATTTTACTTGAGTGTCTAAATTCTTAATGTGAATTCTACGCACTTTAAAGTGCATTATATTTTGCTAAAAATCTTAATGTAAAAATTGCAATAAAGCAACATTACACCTGTTAGAGATGACCATGGTTGGCCCCTATATACAACCCTATTCGTCCCCTGGTTGGTTTGCTGGAATATTACATGTCCCCCGAGTTTTTCTGTGTGGTAATCTGCTTAGAGGTTTAGAGATGTTGGTAGGTGAATTTTTGAACATGGACAGTGCCAGGCTAGCTGTTTTCCCCTGCTTCCAGTCTTTATGCTATCCTAATCACGTCATGGTTATTCTTTAGTGCACAGACATGAGTGGTTTTGACCTTCTTATCCAACTCCCAGAATGTGTTTTGCTTATAATTCACTTCAGGTGGATGTTTGAGCGTCACTGTGCTGAATTATGTTTTTGTATGTTTACACAATTCATCTTCTGAAGAGGGAAAGTTTCTCACCGTGCTCACCTTGACTCTCAGTTTAAGGGGCAGGCTTACCAGCATAATTTGTGACATCACAAGTTTGGAGCCAACTGTGATACAATATGCAAGTTACTCAAGTGTGTGTGACATTGTGTGTCCAGCAGTTTAACTTTGGAAAAGTATTGTTTGGATATTCATAGATTCTGGTTTTTATAATGAATTTTTATATGCAGATCTTTAAACATGGTGTGGAGGTGTTCATTCAAGGGATTTCATGTCTGTTGATATTGTAGGGCATTATCCCAAACAAAGAATTACAGTTAATTAAGATACCACAAACCAATTTCCACTCAGTAAACCTGGGTCTGCTGGGGACAGTTGCTTGCTTGTCATGTTGGCAATCCATTCTCAGTGATTACGCAAAAATGATCATGATTTATTGAGTTTATATGTGAGAGATATAAAAGGTCTCCTGGGGGATTTTTGACCACTAGTAGCAGTGTAGACCCATGTTATTGTGAGTGGGTACCTGTAAAGTTTGTACCTACTTTCTTTTCATTCTTACTCCTCTCTTTTGTAAGCATTTAGTTCTAACATCTTCTTTTCAACCTGCATGAATAAACATGAGCTAAGCAGACTTCAGATTTCCAAAAGGAGCTTTTAAAATCGAAGGTAAAATATAAAAGAAGTCCTCCACATTGGCAATCAATGTAAAACAGCTCAAACATTGTGAGCTGATTTATTCATTCTGCAAGATCCTATAGCTGCTGCAGTCTGAACAAGATTGAGGAGATTTGTTACAAGAAAGGCTATGGTAATCCAGATGAGATCATTAAAAAGAATGAATAACTTCATCCAAATCCTCAGATGACAAAACCCCCTTTTGACACAGGTGACCATGCTTTGGGTATGGTTACAAGGAATAAGTTAATGATGAAAATTCTTATTATTCTTTAATAATGATCACATTGATTATCCATCTGCTGTAAAAGTGTCTCACCCCCCATTTACAGTTTTTGCTCTCACACATTTTCTGGCTGCACAGCATTTTCACAAGTCCAAAAAGTTATACCTAGAAAATCTCTCACAAAAGCAATCACTCAATTCATAATAATGTTACCTCTTCTCAAAATTAAATATTGTCTTGAAATGAGACAGATAGCATGAAATGAATACACTAGATGAGTGAGAGTATGATTGTCCAACCTTAGCTTAGCAACTGTAACTACGCATGCCAAGTCTGTCAAGCTTTTGAGTGCTCACTATGTTGAAGTGTTGTGCATGGAGCACCACTAAGTGCAATATTTGATATTCAAAGAGAGGATGGTGGTGTAATTTTTTTCATCTTTCCATAATCAAAAATAAAAGAACAAATATGTAGCCTAAGTATGGGCAATGATCTATGTGTTGAACCTAAAACCTTAAACAGAGGCAGACTGTGCATTTGTGGTTGTGCTCGTAAAGTCTGCTCTCAGCTCACCCTGGTTGAGGGGCCAACTTTGAATGGTGTGTTAACAAACACCAACTGACAAATTCTGCATAGTATACCTTGAACAACTGCATTGGAAACTATCTGGTTTGATAAAAACTTTGAGGGAGAAGTTAAGCACGACTCCCTTATGCATTTCGGCAAGAAACATCCAATCACTGAGCTTTAAATTCTATTGCTGTATATGTGCCACCAATGGCAGGTTGAAGCTAAAGATTCAGTGTTTAGAAAATTGACAATACAATCTGCAGCTTAAATCATTTAACTTTTTAAGAGTGGGTCAATTATGGACAAATTCAATGACTATGGCACAAACATTTTGAATTCACTACCATTCTGATTTGCACCTCTGACTGGCTTTGTTTCCATGGCAACAGTGGTTGAGGTTCCTGGGTAATGTAGTATCTAGACCTGTATTGCCAGGCCAAAATGACAACCAAACATGATTTCTAGAAACAAAATTGAAAACATTGACAGACATGATCGTTACATTATCTGTGAGACTATACTATGTACTATGTAGTAAGTAACATTTAGGATATCATTCAAAGAAAAATTTGAAATGTGATAAAAAACACTTCCGCAAATCAGCAGCTCCTCCCACTTCACACCTCTATACTAGACGCAGATCGTAACATGTTGACATTGCTTGAATTGTTTGTATATAGTATAGCTGGGTATCATCGGCAGCTTTGAATTCAGTTTAGGGATTATGTTGCTGAGAAGGAGCATGTACTCCCTAACGAAGCCATTGTATGGTGCTTCCTAAAACAGCTCCAGATCAGTTACAATGGCAGGAAGAAAAAATGCCCCCCAAAATTCCACACAGAAAGGCCCCAGTCAGATGTAAATTCAGGTCTGTCCTGCAATGAGGTGACTGAGCCAGCTCTTATAATCCTTCATAATTACAGCAATTTAGAGGTGACTTTATAATAATTGAGGACGTACAGCTGTAAAGGTTAGAGCAGTGAAAGTTTTATAATTTATAAAATACTGGCAATTTAGATAAATGTGATAGGAATATCTAAAGGACAGGTACTTTATATTGCTGCCTTTTAAAATTATGATAAAATAGTAATTTAGAATATGTAGTTAATAGTATAATAGTAAAAATAGTTTATAATAGTTATATTTTTCAATTATTCCAGGGGTCTCTGGCATGTGGGGAGATGAAGTCTGATGCTCTCTTTTTCTTGGAGAATTAATAGTAGCAAAGGATAAAGCACACTTGTAGATAAATGTGAAATGGAAAAAGCAGTCTCCCTGGGCATGTGCAGACATAATTGGCAGTAGCAGAAGCACTGACACATGTGCCATCAACTGGCCTATAATGGTTACTAATAGGGATGCACCAATCTGGTTGAGGCTGGATCTGAATGCTGATTTTTTTAAATCAGTCACGCAATCAATCTATCCACCAACTGAAATTATACATCCTACCTCTTCGCTATTAACAGTACATCATGTGGAAGTACACAGCAAGCTTAGATGGTAAAATTCAAATGTACTGTAGCACTAAAATATTGCTGCATATTATAGCTGCCCTATGTGTAAATGAACAGCAACTGTACATGACTGTGGTGTTTTCTCACCTTTTGTCATTGGAAGTGTGTCAACAGAGTGTCTGTATCATCAGAGAGAAGCTGTCAGTGCCAAATGAAATGCTGCTATCTAACATGTCGTGTTGACTACTGTAAATTGGTCCATGTTTTTTATAGTGTGTGTTTGTGTGGGTGAGTGTGTGTCTTGCTTTTGTGAGACAGATTAATTGGCTTAATAATTCAACGTACATTACAGTTTGGTCTCAAAACAGCCAGCATGTAACCAGCAGTGAAGTGGTGTGGTGGTACTGTGCCTTCTAACTAAAACTACCCAAATGTAGCAAAAAAAAAAAAAATCAAATTAGGTCGGCCTTGACCAGCTACAGAAGTAAAATGCTACTTAATGCATCTGTAATAATAATACAATAAAATGTTGCAGTTGCACTTTTATTTGCACTTTACTTGCAATATCTGATTTTTTGCTCATGTAGGGGCAGTGGAAACAAGTTGTAAACACAACATTGACATTGACATCACCTTTTTAAGTTGATATGATGAACTTTTTAGCCAACACTTCCTTCTGTGCACATCCAGCAGTTATGGTGCAAAATTATTCATCATTTTGAGTTTTGTTTCTGGCCACCTGGCGAACACAAGTCCAATATTCACTCTCTTTTAGCTCTGTTTTTCATTTCTATCAAGTCCTGAGGGAAATATCTGGCTCTTTAGCTTCTAACTGTGCCACAGTGTTTGCCAGCTAGTTGCTAACTGTGTCTGTTTGCCCAGAAAGCTGCTTGTGATTTAATTATATTTAATTTAATTTAATTTAATTGAACACATTACTGCTGGGGTATTGCTACATTTCTTGACATATTACCACCGCCAACTATTGATCAGTGTAATAGGTGATACCATTGCAAGTACAAGTGTATGAATAAAAACAAACAAACAAAAAAATAACAGGGTCTCACTTTTAAAAGGCATTGCTCCACAGAACTACTAGTGGTCAAAAACTCCAAAGGGTACCATTAAACACTAAATTATATGAAATGTTGTATCACAAGTGTAAACTGTAGTTGGATTATAAAAAGTCTGTTAAAATTTTAGCTAAATTTCAATGTTTCTTATTAACCAGGTAAATTATACTGTATAAGTAAGGCCATTTACTGAACTAGGAGCACCAACAAGAGTACTCTGTTATTCAAGGTTAATGAATCAAACTTCTAATTGTGCACAAAATCAAGTTAAGTGGATGACAATGAACAGGATCATTTTAGTTCATGAACATTATGTTATCCTGGATTAGCCAAGACACATTGCAGAGCACATTTGAAGAACGGCTCCCTGCTGTTTTGTCCATTTTATTAATACATTTTTAACATCATGGGGCCATTGCACAGTTGTTACTAATGTAACATCTTTATCAGTTTTGGTCATCAAAAGTGCAAACATTTCAAAATGTCAAGCACATTGAAAAAAACAAGATGACACAGTTGTCTAGACACAATGACTAAAGTTCAGCAGAAAGTAGCTAACAGATAGCATGAATGTAACCTCAAATTCATAAAAATCTTGAAGGACAATCTATCTGAGGGATCAAATGGAGGAATGTGCGCAATCAACCGATTAAAGGTTTTCCTGAGCTGGTCAACCCTGCAGTGTGTATATTCAACATAATATCCAGCTTCCTCTCATTAGCTTCATGACCAAGCACCATGACTTAATGAGGGGGGAGGTTAATGGAGCCTTTTTTTTTAATGGACCAGGTGGTCATTAATAAGATTATGAGATGTAAATGTCACTGAGAGAGACACCACTTCCTCCTTTCCAGTGTGTCTTCCATTCTTTAACCTTCTTCAGCACCTTTTCTGATGGAAATGCAGCGGCAGAAATGGACAATGGCATTTGAGACAAAATGCTGCTCGCCATTTGACATTCCTTTTCATTTTGCTTCTAATGATTTAATTTGTGATATGAATGTTGAGCCGGTGCCAGCTACTCTGACTCATTAGCAAGAGTGTCCCAATCATCAGGGTGAATCTTTGAACTGTGAGATGAGTGGAGTCAGGGCTCAACAATGGGTTAGTTATTTCATGTTCTCTGGTCTCTGTGGGAAGCTGCAGACACGCTAAATGGCGTAATTTCAAAACTGTCCCTCAGCTGATGGGTGTCAATTACAAATCAGGGGTGCAAACTGGTCACTTTTCTGCGAAATTTGCCATTTTGAATCCAAAATAGGTCATTTGTGTGATTCATGTAGATCCAATGAGTTTTTTTGGGGGGGAGGAGGGATTTTAATAGCATGCCTGCACGTGTCACAGACTAGCACAGAATATCTAAACACAGGGCATCACTCGACATTAGCTCATAGTTCCGAGTGACAGATCAAGCATCAGAATTTCACATGACGGAATAACAATGGTAAGATTTATATTATTATTGTTGAATGTTCAATCAGTGAAAACAAGTTAACATAAAAAAGTAAGAGGCTCCATCCTGATGGTACAACCGCGTACTACAGCAAATCTACAGAAACATTTCTGACAGTTACATATGTCCCTCGTCTTCTGCATTATCAGTTAATATGTTTTTCATTGGTTAAGTTATTAACGGCAATTAACCGATAATCGATGAATCATTGACATCCTTGCTTTATATCATCTGTTTTCTATTCTATTTTTTTTTACTAGTAGGCCCAGTTTGCAACATAGCCAAGCCTATGTGAAATTTCTTAACCTAAACATGGGTGGGTGTTCTTCTATTAGAACAGAACCTATTAATACCGACAATATATTTCTGTATTATAACCCTTATTTTTTTATCATGAAATTATGCAAATCAGGCAAACTCATAAAATAAGTCAGAACAAATATAGCAATTTCAGGTGCGTTGTCTTCCCTTAATCTTATGTGTATAATAATGATTAATTAATAAGAAAACTAAAAACATATGTAATGAAAACTTATGTAGATGGTTTATTATTTGAAAGAGTAAAAACTGAGACAAGCTTTGCAAAAAAGAAAAAGCATCAGATTAAAAATGGCATTGAAATGACAAACAAAGGAAACTGACAATAGAAAAGCTGTTCAAAAGCATCTTCTTCCATTAAAACACTATTAGTTGAGTATTTAAACTTGATGACTTCATTAGAGGACATGGTTATTTGTGGTGCTGATATCTCATAATTTTACATATTGTGTTAATTGTGTTCTTTATTTAGCAGGCGTCAAGTAATGTAACCTTTAATGTGTTTTACAAATTGAAGATGGGGAATATGACTTGGCTGCAGCTTGAAAAAAATTTCAGTCAAAAGAATTTTATTGCTTTAAATCCTCTCTCTCTCACTCTCTCTATCTACCAAAATATTACATAAGCCGTTTGATTTGTCAGTTGTTGTGTTTTTATTTTGTTTGATGAACTTTATTGTATAGCGGAGGCAATGCACTTTAATACAATTTTGGGCCTGGCTCTGCACTCGCTTGACTGTGTGACCTGAACTGATATCCCCCTAACATTAGTTTTGTAGCAGTAAGATTACATTAATTCTAGGGTGAGTTTTTCCATATATTGGCATGATAAAATCGACTGTAAATCAACACTTTAAAGCTGATATTTAAAGAAAATTTCTTCCTGGGGGGACATGCCGCCAGACTCCATAGGGGGTTTGCATTTTTGTCACCTTTTCACCCCTAATAAGTTTGCACTCCTGACAAATGTATGAATAAGAGGTTTATGTTTCTGATAGTGAGGCGCAATGTTCAAGGCATTAGAGGCATCCAGTGTTGTAGAACATTTACATACTGAACTGTTGAACATGCATTTTATCTTTTACTGAAAAGAGCTGCTGTATTTCTGCATTTTTCTCTGTATGAGATATATATATTAATATTAATATAAGTATTGTAGGGTGTTTTTACATTTTTTTGCATGTATGTATTCAAATGTAAAATTGCTACTGGAGGTATAAGTGGAACTTGTAGAGCAGTGGTAAGTATGTGTATGCTCATATGTGTAATCTGGTCCTCCAGCAAAAATATTTTTGGTCGCTGGATGAAAACTGAAGTTTTTTCTTTCATAATGTACATCAAAACTTTTACAAACATTTTCAAAATACAAGGTTCATGTAAATCCCAATGAATATAACCTTGTTACATCTAGTACTGCTCCAGCACTAGGAGAAGTATTACAGTGCATGCTGCTGAAATTGTGAATTATTGCATATCATTGCTGTCCAGTGGTAACCATGCATCTTCATATTTTGTGAATTTAATGTTTTCAGGTAACTGAAGGATTAAATGCTCAGCAAAAGGGTTCTGAAAATTCTCATATGTCTTAAAGCACCTGTAATGCCTTGTTGTATTTGTGACATTGAGGTAATTATAATCTATTGCAATGCAAACTAATACTTGCACACAGTACAGATCACCCTCAATTCAAAAATGTTTGTTTTTGTGAAGTAATTTTGTTACAAGTGAATTATAATTGTAGCTTTGTCTATGTGCTGCGATAGAAAATAGATGGTAATCATATAAACCGTTGCCACATTCGTTTTTACAGAGATAGGCTACATGTAATGGTTAGCTCACAGCTAAAATTAGTCATTTGAATCAATGATCCCTGAAAATGGCTGTCTCTGCCACTGACTCAGTTGAGTTGAGCTACCTCAAGTGTGAAGAGACGAAAACACACATTGCTGCAATCAGCGTGCTGAGGTTTTGTCCCTTCTAATGGAGAGGCGGATAGGCAATGGTTGGCCAACTGGCAGGCAGGGCAGTGGTGAGCCTCTCTTTTGTCTCATCATCCATAGGGCTACTCATGCGGTCCATGAAAGCTGCCTCTATCAGCACTGACAGCCACACACAGGCCAGAGTAAAACCCTGTATGAGTCTGATAAGGTGGGCAGCTAAATGTAAGCTGTTGGGTAAGCCCCGTCATTATGTCCACATGCAGTCTACTGTAAATGATGAGGCCTATCTGCTTTTGATTTCAATCCCTCACAGAGGTTAGCTCCATGGATTAAAGCAATCTTCAATCCCGCAGTCACGTTCTGCTGGCAGAGGCCAGTGCTGGCTGTGGACTATAGCGGGGCTTTCTGTAGTCATGACAACTTCAGTTGAGCCTATGACAAGGCTGAAACATGGATAATGATGTGCAGCAATTTTAAAGTTTAGATACGGTTTATAGCAGTACTTGACAGCATATTTCTGAAGCACCCTATACTGGTACCTATATTGGATATGAATCTAGCATAGGTTTACGATGGGACATCTTTCTGCTGTTGAGTTGTAGCCCCTTTTCCATAATCCAAATGTATGTTTGTCCATCTGAAATTGAGTTGTATGGGTTTTAACTATAGCATTCATATCTGCTATGTAAATTGCATGCCCTGTGTTCTCTTTTTAGAAATGAATCAGTACACAAAAGAGACAAATTTGTATTTCATATTCTTTGGTTTCATGACAGTGCACCATGCCTGCCAGAGTGCAGTTATTTCTAAGTCTGCCTAGACAGAGATGGCCAAATTGCATCATTTTATTATTTGCTGTACAGGGAGCCGAAGTGAAACCAGAACATCCAAACGTCACTTAAAATCACACTGACAATCATAATGCAAATTACAAATCACGTCTGGAATATCAACTTACCCAATATGTTGTGTGGTTCATTCCGTATGTGTAGATCAAGATGATACAATATTGTTTCTTATTATTTCTGTTTTCAACAGCCTTCGACAAACAACATTTCCCAGACCATTGTCATCATCATTGACCATGGACCTAGACCATCAAGGGGTAAATATCACCAGCTTGAAAAAAAGGCAGGCAAGTTAAGCAGCTGCGGCTAGTTCAGACATGGTTGTAATAATAGCAGGACAGCAAAGGCTGAATGGTGTAGAGGTTTTAGACAACTGTGCTTATAAGAAAGTTTGGAAAATGACAAAAGTGGTGGATATGGAAGAAACCAAGATATGATGGTATTAAGTATGCACTGTCATGCAGGTACATTTTCATGTTTACTGTTGTTTTCTGTACACTAAAATATAAATCATAATTTAAAACATTTCAAACTAAAAGCTAGTGCTTTACTGCATACTCATTTACCTTTTTTCAGAAAGACAGATTAAGGAAATGTTAAATGGGAGATTGCATTGCGTTAGAGAAGCAAGTGGCTGGCCCAGAGGTGACATCAAGATTTCTGCTTTCTATTTGACTGAAGCAATAACCCCTCAACATTTTTGGCATTGACAAACTGCGATGACATAACAAAGTGACACAGATACTGAACAACTCATATTAGCTTTCTAGCTAATATCCTAGCTAATGTTTCCGTCTTAACTATATGTAGAAATGTCGCACCTTAGTTTGCTAAACAAGCTACTAAACCAACATCTACCTGGGAAAAAAGTGCTCTGCTAACAGTTTGCAGGCTAGATAGAATAGCTAACTAGCTAGTCAGCTTTAGAACTTCGAACTGCTTAGAACATACCTGCAAGTGCGAAAAGTAGTCATTTTAGATAATAAATGGGGTGGTTCTTATTCTTTAATACCACTACTCACAGGCAACCCGTAGCTTGTTAGCAATATTTCGCAGTGCAAGTTTGATTACATTGTCTTGGTGCCCCTGCTACCTCAGCTGTCAATCAAACACATACACTATCCTGCCGGCAAAAGGAGTATTTCTGATAGATCTCTAAAAAGCCTTTGTTCTTCCATTTAATAATAAAAAATATTAACAAAAAATTGAAAAATCAATTTTATATGATTTTGACGTTTTGATTTCAGTCGGAGTTCAAAGTCTCAAATTCTTCTGTGCCTTTATTTCCATCTCCTTTGTGATTGGTTTAGTGTTAATAATAGAAATCAATAAAGATAATGTTTTGGACTCATCTCATATTGAAAATATAATAAGGTACAGGTTAAAATACATGCACCCTGTAGTTTACAACTAAGTCTTCTTTTATCAGCTCCAAGTATCACCAAAGTGAACTGAGAGAAATTCAGCCAGACTCCAATACAATTAACACAAAAGTTCACACCAAAACAGGGTGAGTGTACAACAAATGTTCCAGGTTTAATGAGTATGGATTTTTTTGTTGCAATTATGTGGTGTTGACAAGTAGTGACTGGTGTGTTGCTTGAGCTGACATGGCTCTCTGTAGGAGGTGTTCGGAGCAATCTGGAGAGTTCAATCAACCCCATGGACTGAGAAATGCTGGTTTAGCATCCAGGGTACATGGAATAAAAGTTTGAAGAAAAAGTTATTCGTTTGACAGAGTGAGACCAATTCTTTAACCCCAGGATTTTGCAAATCCATCACGGGGGCAGCTAGTTCAGATGCAAGGGGAGTTATAATGAAAAAGTGTGAGCAGGTCTGTAACCTTGGGAGTGAAGTTGAGATTAATGGGCCATGTCAGTGGTTGTGATAAACAGTATGATGAGGAGGAGGATAAAAAAAACTTTTAAAGAAAAAACACCCACCTTCACCAACCTCGGTGTGTGTCCACCAACTCTCAGTGCAGATTTCCTTGTCCTTTTTATTTGCTGCTGCTGTTATGTTGTATTTTGCTAATTTCTACATCCAGTTACATCATGTTTAAATTCATATGAAAAAGGCTGCAATACATGGGGCAGGAGCTGAGAAATAACTTTCACAGACGCTGCTTTAATCCGTTTGTATTTGTTTGCCTGTATTCTTGTTCTCCACACATACACTGGACATGTATTATTCATTACTTGTTTCTCCTCTCTAATCCTTTAACAGTATTATGTTTTTGCTAATACTGCCCTCTTTCTTCTCTGTCATTCTTTTCAACTTCTTCTCTGCTATTCTTCTCTACATAGTGAAAAGAGCATAATGCTGTCCATACAGAGCGTTCTCGATCACTTGTTTACAGGTTCTCTAGATATACTCACTGAAGATCACAGGTGCATACCTGTAGCAAATGAATGTCTCTGAAAGGCATTTAGACTCAAGGACCCTCTCTTCAGCCTTTTCCATCAGCCAGTTCTCTTCACATTCGTGAACCTGCTTTAAAACAACAACGTCTCTGTGTGCCGTCTCATGGTTATTTGGCTCGGCTTGAGCTACTTTATGAAAGAAAAAGCACTCAGTACCCAATAGACTTTTGGAGAATTGTGATGTATGTGTTTTGTACTTTAGTGGAGTCTGGCTGGAGAGGAGTGCAATTAACATGAAAGTGATAGAAAGCAAACCATTCAAAAAGAAGAGAGTAGCTGCACATTTAAAGTCAAATATTATGCTGCCTGAGTTACAACCAGGTCTCCTAAAATTACATTTAGATACTTCAAATTTGTTTTAATAAAGACATCTTGAGGGAAACATAGTTGCTGCCTGGATTATTGTATATTTGGTGGCAATGTTTTTTTCAAGTGAAGGAAGTAAATGCAGGATGGTTGGACAGATTGACTTTAACACTGATGACTGGTGTTCATGTCCTGAATTCTACATGTGGTTAGATTTAGGCAACACAAGCACTTTAGTGAAGGTTAGGGAAAGATTGAAATTATGGTTACATTTTAGTAAAGTAAACATGTGCTTTCTTGGGCTTCAAGTGACTATTGATTCTAGTGATGGCAATCTGTGTCTGTCAGGTGGTCCACCACTTTGGTCCAGACTAAAATACTTCAACAACTATTGAATAGATTGCCATGTTTTTTTTCTTTTTTTGATTTTTATTCTTTTTATAGTTTGATGAAAATTTAAGTGTTTTGGGTGTCTAAATATAATCATAAAAAATGTTAATCATGATTTTATTTTAGATTTGGCAGGGAAAAGAAATTAAAAATGTTGTGAATGTTTTGCAGATACATTCAGTATGAACATTTTGCAGATATGTTCATTGAAATATTTCCTACTTATGTTGAAAAGAACGTTATTCAAGTGGTCTTGCATTTCTCTTGAAATTCATTTGCGGTTGCAAATTAATTTCTAGGAGAAGAGATGGTCACAATGATCTTGGGAGTTATTTTGACTGGAGCGGCAGGAGGACAGTATCTTGCATATTATAATACATGTATTGAACTACTGTTGAATATCACATCAGGGATGTGAGCCTTCCCCTCGGCTGTTTAAGTGGCCAGGCCTTGGCTAATCTGCAGGGAGGCTTCTCTGTTGTTCTGGATATAACAATCAGGATAATTGATAAGTGGCTGCTAGTGAAGGAAACCTCCTTAATTAAATTGAAACTCTTCAGCTCTTTCACTGGAGCGCTCTGTGGTCGTGGTGCTGCCGGTCTCCATAGCGACTGTAAGATGCTGGTCTGAATTTCCAGAGGAGATGCAGAGTTGGATGTTTAATTTTCTGATAGCGGTTGATAGCACACTCTGGGACTCAGAGCAGCCTTGGGCCATCTCTTGTGTGTTTATTTGAGCGCCAGTGTAAATGCACTTTGTGGTCTGATTGCATGATGCACTATTCTGAAACACTTTCCACTTAAATTGAATCATGCAAGATTGATTATTCCATTATGAGACCAATAATTTTCAAGAAAATATTAGGTTATCCAATTTCCTTTTGTTTCTGGGAAACCAAAATGGAGGCTTTTGAGAAAAGAGCAAATGTAATCGTCTCTCAGCTTCATTTTTTTTCTTTATTTTTGCCAACAATCTGAGTTAGGCTTGAAACACAGCTGCTGCATTAAAAGGTTCCATACAACAGATGCACCAGAAGAAGCTAAGAAGTAATATGTTAGCACTGCAGGAGAACTAGTATAGTGTCAATATGATCAGCACAACTGCCTTAAACACTGTACTTCAATCAGTGGTTATACAACAAATTAGCATCTTACACAAATGTACAGTTATTTATATTCACATAAGCTTCAGTTTACAGTGTTAAGCAGTTGTATATCAAAAAGAAAAATGACAAAATAGTTAACAATACTGGTAAATTACAAAGATACAAAAAGAAGCATATGAGAGTTGAACGCAGGAAGAGGATTAAAGGAGCAATCAGTAATATAGATGTAGTGTCGTAACATCGATTAACAATCAATAGGAACTCGGTTTAGCAAATGTGGCTTCTCCTTCTCCTCCACACTCCCCAGCTCTCTCTGCTAGACAGCGTGTTATCTTTTTCACACATGTAATTTAATCTGGCAAGCTACAGTTAATGAATAGATCATGACAAACCAAATTTGAAAATATTTTGCTACTGCTACTGTTGCCAGACAACCTTTGCATGTGGAAACACAAACCTCTCCAGCTATTTCAGTTGGGAATTGCAGCATGGCAGAATAACATGCCCACCAGTATGAGGTTGGATAGTGTTGAGGGTGGGGGTTTGGGTTAAATGTGTTTTAAATGTGAAAGCTGGAAATGTTAAAACAGGACAGGAAGCTGTTTTGGTTGAGGTGTGTTGTTTAAGGTACCGGTGAGACGTGAAAGTCCAATTGGAGGAACATATTAATAAATTCTTATCAGACACCAACACACTGTGCAACAGTTTATAATACTCAAAATTTTACAACTCTAGAAAATCATCATGGCAACAACTATTTTATCTTTTGTTGTGACAATCATGAGCGAGACAGTAGAAATATGCCGTTCACGTTACATAATAATCCCCCAGGAACGCGCATTTGCATGTATGTCGCTGGCCAACGCAGAGCCTTGCCAGGTGATGTCATGTTGCATTGCAGCAAAAGTTGAGCCAGATTGAACTTTTTTTTGTTGGAGCCCTGTGTTGACATCTATCTAAATGATTGTGAGGGCTCAAGTTAGTCTGAACACACTCTAAGTGGCGGCGTAGTTCCATTTAGGCAACAAACGACTTAAATGTTAATAAAGTAATCATGTCATACTGCAGATCACTGTTGAGTTATTCAATAGTAAACCAAAACCACAATCCTTAACCTTAACTGAGTGCCTACACATAATGATAAAAGAAATTATGTCTCGGTTGCTACGAGAAATTAATGTAGGGAAAACACATGAAATACGTTGTCAGTGAACATTATGCAAATAAATAAGCACTGAACACCTCTGCAGGTGTTGCCTTTTAGTCTTTCTTGAAGTGTCTCTTTGTATAAAAGCTACTTTCAGTTTTTCTACTCCTCTGAAATGTTTATAAAATGTTTTGTCAGTAATATGCAGCCAACAGAATGGTCTGATGAAGGTTTCCGTGACCGAGGCAATGTTGGTGTCTGACTACACTAATTAAAGCTCATTACAATGACAGTGTCAGTGATTGTTTGATGGAGTGCCACCTGTTGGGTTTATCATTTTCTTCCAATGTGTGAAATCTGTGGTGAAGAGCTGCCTGGGGGAAAAGTGTGTTTCAAGGGATAATTTTGGGAAAGATTTTGATGTTGTAGCATGTTCTGCTGCTTATTGAGGGTATGAGGATGCTGGCTCATAAACCTTGAAATCTTCACAGCCATTAAGCGAACACTGGCTGACCGATATTGATCTATAACACATAGAAACCCCCCTCTCTTTTGTTGTCAGTTTGTCAATTAGAGCGAGGTGGCAAAATATTACTGATTGTTCCTTTAAACTCAATCACGCATAGAAAATTACAACATTGACAACTAACTGTTTGTAACTATCCATGAAATACAAAAAAAGGGATTGTCCCCAAAATTTGATTCTAAAGAATACCAAAGTATTATCAATACACCTAATTCTGCTTTTACACTAGGATGAGTAATGACACAAAGAAACATTTATTAATTAGTTTGAGTAAGGATGCTTGCCAACTCAACAATCCCCATGTGATAACAAAATGAAAACATGCACACACACACCCATACACCTTAAATTTGATCATACCCTGAATGCGCATGATCTACTATAGTAGTTTGTTTTTTTAATTTATAAATTCATAAGAGTTAATGAGCTTTTGTTGATTTGTGAAAACATAACTTGCACTTTCTTGTCAAAAAAAAAAATTCTACATATTATATTTGTGTCATTCTGCCCTTGTATAACTTGATTTTGCAAACATAATGGTTGCCGAGAGACATCCTGCACACCTGACAGATGCAGCACTTGATCGAAGCTAAGCAGAGAGTGGCTTTATACAGTACGCTTTAAATCACAGCTGTCATTGTGTGAATATATGCAGGAACGTATCACACTGCAAAACAGTCTATCTCGCTTGGAACGCAGAAGAGTCAATATTTACTGTTACTAACTCTATAGTCAATCCACAAGCAAATTCCTGAATCTGTAAACAGAGCAGAAATCCATTTCTAAGCACTCAAATGTTGTCTTTCATTTCTTTCCCTTTTTTTTCACTTTGAGCCACATCGAAAGCATTGTGGTGAAATATTAAGATCCAAAGTGTCAAGAAAGCATACAGAATCACAGGCACGCCTCAAAGTTATTTTAACTGTGGCTGAAGCCAAATTAGTTAAAACACAAAAGCTTTATATTATCTACAAATTCACATTTATGGATTTTTTTCCCTTTCATTTTTCATCTCCTCTGATTCATATTCAGTTTGGATGTCTTTTTACCTGCTCCACATTATCCATGTTTGTCAGAATGCTAACTGTACATTTCAAATACATGTTTTCATGTCAACATGTATTTAACCTTTGAAATATTTCCAAAAGAGAGCAAATTCTGATAACTGCATTATTACCTCTGACATACCTCATCTGGTATGCAAAGTTGAAATGGTCATTAACTTCACAGCAACCCTTGATTGATGTCTCCAATTTGATTAGTGTCAAGATCTGTTGGACTAAATAAATTAGCCAGAATAAATTACCATTCAGGTTAATGCCATACAGTATTTCTTAAATATGCTACAGATTTTTGATGTGACAGACGACAGGCTTTTTACTCATTTAAAATGCAGATCAATAAACTCCTTGAAGCAGTTTGTTGACATCAGGCCAGGTGTCTCTATTTCCACTGTGATGGAGCTATTCTCAGTTCAAGTTGTAGGTTGTTCCTTGACTTTATATTTGTTTTAAACAACAAACCAATAAGGTGAGGGAAGTGTTGTGACTGCCAAGAGTGTTCCTCAGTGGCAAGTTTATTATTCTTTAGTGATTCTGCTCAGAGTGTTTCTGTGGGCCTGACACCACCCATGAAAGTCAAGTAGTTGAGCAGAAAAAAGGTCCATTGAAATTCAAGCTTCAGTGGTTTGATGCTGCTCAGAATCTTTCACCTGAGCACAAAACCTGCTGAACTAGGCTTGATTATGATTTAATGTCCTGTATAACAGACTTTTTCAAATCCATAAAACACTGAGCCCTAAATTTCTCTTTCAGCACAGTTGATGGTGGCAGAATTCTACATCAGCCTACAGGGAAAAAAAAAACAGAACAGCAACCTTTTGTTTGCTGTAAAAACAAAAGCTTGGCCGCTTAATCGCAGAGAACAGCAAACATGATTTCCCTACTTGTCCATGTAGAGAGTGATTGACCTTGTGCAACAAAATATGCTGTAATTCATCATCCAGCTGTTGGTGAGTATCAGTCACGTGGTTCTGCTCTGTAAGACTCATTTGTTTTATGTTGATGTTAAAGATACAGAGAGTTTCCTCACTGATGTTGATTATTTCGCTGTCAAAATACTCCTTTATCACCAAAATCTCATTTGCTTTTGTTGACTGTACAGACAGGCGCTTCTTAGAAGAAATGACAAAGTCAGAAAAGGCCATTGTTTCACGCTTTTGTCTGTTGTTGCGCAATGTTTCAGCCTTTAGCCTGTTTCATTACAATGCTGTCTGGTGAATTGTGCCAAAGCGATGCATTCTTTGCTTGACAAGACAGAAACCTGCAGGTGTTTCTTTGTCCTTTCTGCATCAACAAAAAGTCCTGTACACTGGTCCTTTGGGCAGACAAATGAGCTAGGGATTTTTCTGTTTTGTAATCTTGCTTAACATTTGGAACACTCTTTGGGCTATCATTATCTATCTACTGTCACTGCCTTTGTAAGGCGTCACATTTCCTGTGAAAAAAAGAGATTCCACTTTGTTATCAAAACTTCAATAGAAAAGTGAAATCAGAATGAAACTTGTTTGCCATTATCTTTAGCTATTCCTTTGAATGTCCAGTATGTCAGCCAAATTGTAAGGAATGAGCGGCATGACTCTCATCTTTGAGACTAGCTTTTCTAGCAAAGATCTCTTAAAACTCTGTTGTGGAGATTTGGGTGACCTCCGATTGCAAATCTTGTTGGATCCTTCTCGAGCGAGAGCTGTGGGGGACCCAGTCCATGCCTAGTCATGCTGGCTTCTTCCCTGCTTCTGATGGAGCACAAACAGACACTGGCTCCCTGGTGGTGTTACGGCCTCTGGTCAGACTGTTCTGCTCCACACGGGTCCGGCACGGAAGGCAGAAATCCCTGAAGCATCGCTTAAAATTCTCATCCAAAAATGCGTACAGGACAGGGTTGAGGCTGCTGTTAGTGTAGCCCAAGGCGATGCACAGGTGCCAGCTGGCTATCACGAAGGGGTTCCTGGTGTTGATCTCCACCATGGTCTTCACAATGATGAAGATGTGAATGGGGGTCCAGCAGATGATAAAGGCCGCTACTACCACCAGGACCATTCGAGTGATGCGCCGCATGTTACGGTCTTTCTCCTTGGAGCCTGAGAGCAGGCGAACACTCCTCAGACGCAGGATCATGAGGCCATAACATATGGTGATGACCATCACAGGAACCACAAAAGCAAAGATGAAGACGCAGATCTTAGTCACTGTGTCCCAGTACCAGTCAGGGTCAGGGAACTTCAGCATGCACATGGTTTTATCTGGAAAAGGGGCAGAATGGGATCAGACAGTATTAGGGTTGTAATATCAAGCAGGTTGACAGATACTGGTTTGTGGATTTATCATAAAGCTACGGAGAAACATCTGTACTCCAAATACATGCTTCAAAACCCAAATACTATTGCAATTGCTGCTGTGCAAAGTAAGGACTATCAAAAATATATTCTAAATGAGTACAGACTTTTGTCGGTAGCCTGTGTTTTTCTGACCTTATTGCCAAAAAATAAAAACACAAAAACCCAGATTACTCTCAGTTATGTTTTTCAACTTCTTTCTACAAAATCTTGGCATGGCAATGGTGCTATGCCTAAGGCTAGGGAAAGATTGTGGTTATGGCGTATAAACTATGGTTGAAGTATGGTTAAGGTTAGGCAACTAAAGAGTCTTTCTCTTTAGTTGCCTAACTAAAGGTTAGGCAACTAAAGAGAAAGACTGTTTTTTGCCAAAACAAAAGGCAATTCTGTTCACTGTTCTACTCTGTCAAAGATTCATTAGAAAGATGTTTTCCCTCTTCAAGGACTACTTTGAAGACACTCATTAATCTAAATATTCTAGGCTCAACATTCAACAACAACTTAACGCAGAGACATAAGAAAGACATCTGTGAGTGTTTGTGACTCTAAATGAATAGGAAAAATAGTACAGTTCCTAAAAAAAGGAACTACCCTGAACTATTTATAAAAATCAAATATTTCCCTTGGTTTCAACGGAGGGTCTTCAGATTCAGTGGTCTAAATGTTTCAAAGGCTTTTCTACTCACTTTGAGAATCCACAATGGCTCATTCGGGGTCATGGGTGGGACTGTATTCATAATCAACATTATTCCTTCTTTTTCCTTTGTGTGCCATGTTAGCTCTGATGAAGGTCTTAAGGACCAGAGGCTTGGCCTAATAAATGCAAATTAAGCAGATCAAAGCTGTTGAGGGTCTTTTCTACTGTGAATTGCCTCTGTTCTCCAGCACTTTGGCAAGGATCCACATAGATCCAACTCTGTATGGGTCACCCAGTTCCAGGAAACAGTTAATGTTTGTACTAGACATGAAGACTTTAAATAATAGTGTAAGATAAAACAGTGGTAGAAGACACTAACTACTATCTCACCATTATCTGTCACTTTGGTCACAGCCATGATCATAATGGGAACCCCAATTGCTGAGGACAGTACCCAGATGAGCACGTTGATCAACTTAGCCTTCACCGGTGTCCGAAACTCAAGTGCTCTGACCGGATGGCACACAGCGATGTAGCGGTCCACGCTCATCATGGTGAGGGTGAAGATGCTCGTGAACATGTTGTAGTAGTCGATGGCAATAATAAGCTTGCACAGGACTTCTCCAAATGGCCAGGTATTCATGAGGTATTTAGCGCTCTGGAAGGGC
Organism: Thunnus albacares; assembly: GCF_914725855.1. Lineage (NCBI taxonomy): Eukaryota > Metazoa > Chordata > Actinopteri > Scombriformes > Scombridae > Thunnus > Thunnus albacares. The sequence continues at coordinate 4,777,343 of NC_058124.1, forward strand.
AGTGTGCTGGTGGCCAAGGCATCGGCAAGAGCCAAGTTAAAGATGTAGATGTTTGTGGCCGTCTTCATCTTGGTATATCTGGTTGTGGTCACAAAGCAGAGAAGAAGTGTTTGTAATAAGCAGCAGCAGTAATGAGAGCAGCTGGGTATGTGAGTCTCTGTTATGGTAATATGGGGATTTCACAATGCAATGTGTTTTTATGGCTTAGATGAGAAGTTAATTCCCTCATATTATACATGTAGAGCCATGAATGTCTAATGCTTATTCTCCATAGCTTGGGTTTTTCTTTTCTAAATGAGTGATTTGAGATAATGCATACAATTGGCTTGTTGGCTTCTGATCAAGCAACCTACTTACAGGGATTGCACCAGAGAGTTGTGAAAAAGAAAATACTTCTGCTTTCAAATTGAGGTTCATATATATTTATATGCTGGAGCCTGATTTTAAGGTGGGCCTGTGCATTTTTTTTGTGCGTGTGAAATGAGGATATTTTTTCTCACATATTTGAGGGAAAAAAATAATGGTCATCAGCACTTTACTCATTAAATTTGGCACAATATTGGCTTATTGAGGTCAGAAATTCTCCTGTGGGGCACAAGGCTTATTTACACATATGCTTCTCTCATGAGAAACCTTGCAAGATGTATTGATATATAAATCTTTATCGGATTTAATGTTCTAGGAAATAGCAGGATTTTCTATGCATGTAAATTGGATTGTATTTAGTACAATTCAATTTATAGGCATAGCAGATTGCCCAAAAGCAAAAAGGGCAAGCATAAGATAACAGAAAAGTACAGAAGTTCATTAAGATATATTGTATAATAAATACTTTATATTACAATGATGTTTGAATATATTATGCTGATACTTGTATATTTTATTCTACTTTGTATTTTTGAATGATAAAGAATAGGTTGAGAGATATGAAGGACAGAATTGGTTGCAATACACAACGGCCTATATATTTAATGTCTTAATAGGAAAAGGGAGAAAAGGAGAAATAACGTTCATATTAGTAATGCAATCTTTATTGTTTTGGTCAATTAGAATACACTAATACACATTGTCTAAATGGAAATGTGTATTGATTTTTCTCCTGGTCATTTTTCATGCCGGCTGTACAGACAATAACCTGGGGGTCTGTGATGAGGAGGACACAATTTGCAGCAAGGTAGCCAAACCTAGCACATGAACACAAATATGAAGCTGTTAGAATCACTTGTAACCATTAAAATTAAGAGATGATGAAGAACATGGATTTGTTTTGGCATTAGCACTGGCATTAAGCCTGCTTATGATGGACTGACTTTTGTATTAATGCAGTAGCTACATCTTATCAGTAGAACAGTTTTAGGGCTAGGCACTTGCACATAATAAATGAATAAATAAATAAACAGTCATAGAAGTAAACTCCCCAACAAACTACACTGAAGAGTGATCAGTAGAAAGATGCAGGAGTTTGACACTGAAATAGAGAATATATGGGTAAATCCATTTACTGGCAACTCTGATGACAGTAAGCCTGAACATCAGCTACAGCTGACGTTACGGTTTCCACTCTTGGTTATGTAACCCACGTGGATTATAGGGCTGCAAAACCCATATATGTGATTTAGAGATGTAATTACACGTTGTTTCCACAAGGGGACGCATATACATTGTGCGCCTGTTATGTTGAGGGAGCTACATGACCTCTTTGTTTTACCGCAGCAACACTCCCAAACACAGCAGACGTGTGTGAGCATGTAAACAACTGAAAAAACGAGCATTTCCTGGTATGAAACACCGCAAAATAGTCATAAAAGTCAGATTAATGTCCATGCAACAATGCTAATAAGTTGCTCTTTTAATAGAGGTCCAACTGTGAGCGAGAGGGAACAACTTCTGTCAAGTTATTGATGTTGAGAAACTCCGGTGAGTTGCCATGTCGTCTGCTAGTCTGTTGTTGTTAACCACTGTGAAGGGAAGCTGCATTAAACTTACTGTTGAGTCAAGATACTTTTCATAAAACCCAACCAGTGATTGTGGGAATGTGGTCTAATGTTTATTGCATGCTTTGGTGCAAGTGTATCATTGTATTTATAGTCTGAAAAGATCGCTAGCTGCTAATCGCTAATCGCTAGCTGCTAACGGCTAAGCTAATCGCTAAGCTAATCGTTAGCTCTGGCTAATGCAGCTACCGACATTGTGTCAGAACTTTAAAAGACCATTGCACTGTTTTCTAATATTGAAATCGTTATGTTTTAATGGGAATTGTGCACTTTAATGTTTTGAAATGCCATTAAATGGTAATTTAACCGATTTTGGTTGCTGGATGTACATGTGAATCATAAAGGATAATTTAGTTCATTTTCATGATTAAGTTACTAGTAAGTTTAAATGGTGCATAAAAATGTAACAATACAGCAAATAATTTAGGTAAATGTTAAAATATTAATTGTTATGACATAAGAAATTCATAATAAGCAGTCTGTTACTTTAAGAATACAAATGTTGATGTGACAGAGGGAAAATTCATTGTAAATAATTTATTGTTAAAGAAATTGTTAGAAGAAATTCATGGTAAATTGTTCATGTTAAAATTACCAGTGGTTAAAATATGGTAATTGTAGTACAAGTATATCCTTAATTGTTGATTATATGATGTTTGATATTCTGAGGGAGAAAAGAACTTAATGAGATCTCATCTTAGACACATAAAGAGAACTGAATAACTAATTATCCTGCACTATCTGTATGTCTATCTGTGTAGGTTGTTTTTTTGTGACCAGATTGAATCAAAGATGGCGAGTCCAGCCCGTGACCCTGTGGCCGGATGGAGAGACAATGTTGGCCAGACCGTAGGAACTGCCCACAGAGGACATCTGATTTAAAGTGATACCCATTTTCATTGGGTTACAGGTAAGACACACACTAATTATCCTACCCCGGTAGTAGTGATAGTAGTGACATTAGACGTTTGGAACAGATACAACACAAAACAACTTTGAACTGAACTCTTGAGCTATTTAATCATAAGGAGTCCCTACGGATTAAAGGGACATTCAGTGATCTAAAGAACATTTCATTGGATTTTTTCCACCTCCATATCGGACCATTTCCGTTTATTTTCTTATTTGATTTATTTTATTTTTAATTTTCAATTTTTTAAAACTTAAAGTCTTGTGTATTATTGTGTATGAGTCGAGGCAATAAATTGTCACTGTTCAACCGTACATTAATTCATTCCTTGAATTATTCAAGACAACTGCTCATCGGACCTAGTTAGATGTTAGTGTCTTACTTCTACTATTGGTTAGCACTGAGGACGCTACAGTTATGTTTACTTTGATCCTAATACGAACCACATCACTCCTGTGCTTTTCATCCAGTACTGTAAAAAAGGTCTATTACTTTTGTAGAACATGGTATGTTTTTAAACCATGAGGACTTTGGTGTGACTTAATTTCAGCAAAGACAAACATTATCTTTATTTGCAGTAGGGAAAAGAGTTGCATTCAATTGGGAGGGTAGCTGTTTTGCTGTACATATCCAGTCAATGCTTTGATTCCATTCTGGACTTACTGTGTCATGGCAGCATTTTGGAGCCAAATTTCACACCACATTCAATCAATATGAATAGAATTGCCACAACCAGTTGACTCACTTAATTACTTTTGGTTGAAACCAGTGTTTGGCAGTAACGCGTTACTTAATCATGTGTTACAGTAATGTAATTACTTTTTTCAGTAAGCAAGTAAAGGGATTGCAGTTATGAAATTTAGTAATTACATTACAGTTACAAATCCCAATAAAACTCTTGTTGCTTCAACAACTTGTTTGCCATCTCACTGGTCATTTAATGGAGGGTTGATATCACGTTGGTCCGGTGAATGTGTGGGGATGCGGTTCGCTGCCACCAAAACAGAAGAAATGCCCCAAAGTTTATATGTTGTGTCGTCTTAGCTGGCTCGCTAACATTAACCACTGGTAAGGCTACAGGAATCAGCTAGTTTAGTTCAGAGTTGGAGGCTGTGAGAACAACGCCACTTCACTGAAAAGGACAGGACTTCATGCAGTCACTGCGCCTAATGTTAGGCTAGCTAATGAAGGTCAGTTAATATCTCCAAAATGTAGGCTGGCAGTTTGCTGACCACAATGTCTTGTTCCCTTTTAATGTGTTAAACACAGAACATTAAATGTGAGTGTGTGGAGGCTATGAAGTTGTTCAAAGGGCTCCTTTATGGAGCTGGATTGAGTAACGAAAGTAAAGAAATGATTACTGTCACTATTTTGAGCCATTATTAAAGAACTGAATAATATGTTATGTGTAAATGATTCCATTCTTCAAGTAACTCGTCCAACACTGTTAAGCCACACACATTTTGGCCATAAACCAACAGCAAACGTCTTCGTTGACACATCTTCTGTACCACCATGTCAAAATTTAAATTGCAGTGCAAAAAGCCTGTGGCTTCCATAACTCTAAGTTATTTATGTTCTGCTCTTACATTAATATGCTTGATTTGCTTTTATTTGGGGAGCTAGTAATTAAAAGGCAGCTAGTGAGCTAGTTAGCTCACAAAATAATTTCATTTTGCCACTTTCCGATATGACTTTGCTGTAACGTGTTGTTGTCTTTCTAGAAAACTGACTCTCTGCTCTTCATGCCATTCTTGTGCGATTGAGTCCCTCTGTTTTCCAGTCGTCTCACAACTTTGTCTGACTTTATGTTTGTAGATCAGGTCATGTATTCTGAACTGGAAGTCAGGTTGTCAAGAGTTAAGTTGATGATGTCATCAGACACTTTTGGGAGTTTCATTGATAATAAATAAGAGACTGAACTCTGGGAAATTTTGTCTGAAATAATCAGTCACTTGGATGTGAATGTAGGCTTCAACTGAATCTGAAAATATAATTACAATGACTGTTGTCACATCAGTTTTTCCATTACTCACTGTCAGCTCCAGCAATAGTCTCTAAATGATCATCATTGCAGTCTGTGTTTTTTCTGTTCAGCTAAAGGAGAAACTGGGACATACGGATACTTTTAAACTGAGCTGTACAATATATAAATAACATTTATGAATAATAGCGCGTGGAGAGTGGGCCTTTTCATATCCCATAGCAGGAGAAGCACAGGTGTAAATAATTACACAATTAATGGCTGCATTCCATTCAGGTGTGAAAGTTTCAGGGAGCTGCTACAGAGTTGTGAAGTGAGAGGAGCAAGCCTAGGGTGGTACGAGCCTGTGTACATAAAAACTTCAAGGTGAATGAACCCTCACTATAGCTCCCAACGGGCATCTTGGCAAGAAACATTCATTAGCCAAGCTTAAAATTTGGTTATGTGTGCTGCTAATGGCAGGTGGACGCTAAAGGCTACACTGTTGAGAAAACTGAAAATAAAATCTTCAGTTTAAATCATTTTACTTTCAGATACTGGGTCAGTTTTGCATACAGTGATGCCATGTTTCATTCACAAATTCAACAACAAAGCAATTTGAATTCACTACCACTCTGATTCAGATTCTCCTCCATAGCAACGGCAGCTGAGGCTCATGGGTACTGTGGAATTTGACCTTTCCACCATGCCAAACTGATGAATCAAACATGATTTCTCAAAACAAAATTGAAATAATTAAAACTGGGGGTCATAACAAATGTATAGGATAATTAAATTATCTTGAAGAATCCTGTTTTTCTGTGTTCAGTAATGTAAAAGAAAAATTTAAAATGAGGAACACGTCCAGAACCAGCGGCTCCTCTTCACGACTCAGTTGTACACGCTGGCTCACTGACTTACATCAGCTGTGTCTGAAATCCATCCCTCATTCACTCATTCCCTACTCCATACATAATAGACAGTCAGTAGTTCACTCAATAGTGAGCAGTAAATTGAGATTTTTGACCCACCTATCATGGCTGTTTTGCGTCAGCACTGTCAGCTACACAGTTCGCCAATGGTAATTTCCGCGCCTTCGCATTGCGGGATTGTTAGCAGTCCATGCCATGGACACTGTTAGTATGACTTTTATCTGACCCTATGTATTTCACTGATTTTGGATGTTAGACATGGGACCTAAATATTCCATAATTTGCATGTCATTTGAGGTAATATGATATAGTCCTTCTTGGGGGGGACCTTTAAATACAAATAATGGGTTTAGGCCATCGTCTAATAAACATCTACAAAATAAGAACTTCGTCAGCTCTTCCTTTGAACGACATCATCACACATCCTTCCTTTCAAACACTGTTTTTTTCATTTCATTGTGGATTTTTTTAGGGATAGATACATTTACTCAGAATATGGGCACTCATATTAAACTCACTAAACTATAGTAAGTAGGCAGTGATTTGGGACACAGCCTTGGACATTTAAATGGAACTGAGCCATAATTAATGTTATTGGATACACGTGTGCTTATCCTGCTATTAAAAGTCAAAATCTTGTAGATCTAAGGCCAATCCCTTCAATGTGAATTTGCAATACACCTCCATGGTACCTCGACTCTATGAAATGAATTCAGCTCTATCTTAAGTTCATTTTTTTCAGTCAAGACAAAAGGAACAATGAAACAGTGAAGTCAGCAGCAGATGGCTGGTTTTGAACATTCCCTTCTATGTTTGATCATCCTAATCCGATGTCTGTATTAGGTACCACTTACAGCAAAGGAGCGTAGTGAGCTTTTGAAAGTTATGTAAGGGCCGTCTGTGAATCAAGCACATTATCAATATAATGCTTTGAACCCTTGGAAAACAGATAAAACCACATCTTGCTTAGAGGAGAGATGGGCTTTGAAGTAAAACGGCATTAGTCATAATAAAAGGATGATCACCAGTTAGAGTTTTGGATCACAGCCATTTTATGAGACCTGATTTCAGAACTCCATCAAAACCTGGTCTCTGTTTAGTTTTGCATCTCAATCTGTTTGAAGCCTTTGATTCAGTGGCTAAAGCCTGGCTTTTGACATGGGGAGAGGATTATGTTTATTGTCAGTCACTTTCATATTTGAACTGTGATTCAAAAGAAATCGCTTTCCCCTCTCCTAATCCAAGTTGACAGGATATGTCCACACACAGTATATCCCTGTATGTAGCAAAACAGCACTTTTTTCCTCCCTTGAGTAAACAAGTGCTAGGGTGAGTGGACCTAGATGTTGTGCCACCCAGTTTGGTATATTATGACCATGTGGAGCTTGGAAATGAAATGGTGTAAATGATGTAAGTCTGCAAATTAGGCTCTGTTTGTACACACAGGTGCTACAATTCAAAGGTAAAAGCGAATGAGAAAGGAAAAGGTTGATATAGTTTTCTTGGCCCCCAAGATATTATGTCACATTCACAGTGGCACACTGGAGCTTGGTAGGATTAAGAGGATATCAAAAAAGCTGGTAGTGTGGCATAAAGTAGGCAGAACTGGCATGAGGCAAGACTCTTTCATGGTATTAGTGCAGGGGTCTGTGCTGTAAAGTGTGCAGTCAACGCAGCAGGTACAAAGCACATGATAAGACATTATGGGCATCACTAGAAACTGAATTTGAATCATTTATATTTGAATTTGAATTGCTCAACTTGAATAATTGCATTGAATAATTGGTAAACTGAATCTGAATAGCATAATTTGAAATTGAATTTATGAGTTTGGGACTGAAATCCACCAAACTTGAAACTGAATGTAATATGAGATTGAATTCAGTGGCTCGGAAACTGTATTTGATCCTCACTGAAAATTCAACTCTTTATATACTTCTACATTCAGTTCTCGCAATTCAAATTCAGTTCTTCCAATTCAATTTGGATATCAGAATGTCTCAGGCTACTGAGACACACATCTGGTTATCGAGGAAGAGCAATCTAGTGAGGATTCACAAAACTCCTTTTTAATCCATCAGCACCTATGTTTTTGACCATTTCCTTCCTGACTCCAATAACACAAAGATGTCAAAGGTATACAGCACGCCAATTTCTCTGTTGTTGGCTACAAGAACCAACACTAAAGTCTTCATGTACTCCCCACATCTGAGGAAATGAAGACCCAGTGGATTAACTTTATTTTTTGATGGAAATGTCTCCACAACAATTGGAAAACTCTTATATTTATATTTATATATATATGGCCTGAGGTCTGGAAGAGCCGCGCCCTTGTGCTGCTTGTGTCTTCCCTGCTCAGTACACCACTGGCTCTGCTACAGAGGCCTTCTCACATCCTGTCACCGTTTATCCTCCTTTGGTCACCTCCACTGGCTCCTCTGTCAGATCTCGGCCTGGGAACTCCCGGTTTCGCCTCCCCAGGGAAAAAAATTGGAGCACCGAGGTACATCCCCGTTCAGATCTGCAACCACCACTGCCACAATCCCCTTCTCTGCCTCACCCCTCAACGCTGAGGGGACACGAAAACTCCATGGTAAGGAACATCCGAGCCAAAGGCGTCCACATGTACTGTTTTCCTGGAGCCTGCGTTTGGGACATCCATGATAAACTACCTTCTGTCCTAGAATGTCATCTGGACTGCTCTAAACTGGTTATTCACATGGGATCAAATGACGTCAGCCAAAAACAGTTGGAAAACCTCCATGCGGACTTTCAACTGCTCATCTCTGCCCTTAAAGACACTGGGAAACGTATCCTCATATATGGTCCAATCCCATTCCTTGTGCGGGGCTGTGGCCGGTTTTCCCATTAACTGTCACTGCACACCTGGCTGAGAGGAGAATCTAGTGCAGCACGAATGAACTGGGACTTTGTTGATGATTTTGATCTGTTCTGGAACCGCAGCCAATTGTGCAGAGCCGACAGACTCCATCTAAACATACACAGGCAAGCTGCTCTCTGCAAACTTTGACCATGCATTGATTAACCTACAAAACGCCTGTCAGACTGTCTGAGACAGTCCATGCCACCATGAGGTAATCCACACATATAATCAAAATAATGTTTACTGCCACTGTAAATCTACTGGTAGGGTCCTTGTTACAAGTGAACTCTCTACAACATCTGGCCAAATTTATCCCCTACCACTCATGGGACATTGACTGTCAGACTCACATTCAGCTGCTCTACCTGTAAATCACATCCCAAACTGCCTAACACTCAGACACCATAATTCTGTCTCCAAAGTATCCTATTCAGTAAATTATGACAATCTTATTACCATTACATGCACTATTATTCCATCCTCACCTTCCCCTCCCTCCAAATTTGGTCTGCTGAATATGAGATCACTGTTTAACAAATCATTTATCTGTCAAGATTTTATTATGTCCTAAAATTTAAACTGTTTTTTCATCACTGAGTCATGACTTACCCCTGATGACCCCTCCTCTCTCATTGAAGCTAATCCTTCAGGCTACTCTCATTTTCATCAACCTAGGGCACATGCACGAGGTGGTAGGGTTGCTGAGCACAGAGGAACTTGTCTCACTTTTTAATAGTACTTTTTCAGACACTCTTGACTCTGTTGCACCGGTCAGAACTAAAATACGAAAGCCTTTGGCCTCACTGTGGCTTAATAACAGTAATATTAGAAAAATAAAAAGAGAATGCGGAGGGGCAGAGCAGTGGTGGAAGCGAGATAAATTGCAGATCTCATTTCAAATTCTGAAGGATCTCTTGGATAAATGCCAACTGGCTGTCAAAAATGCTAGGGCTCAATATTTTTCTAATCTTATTGACAAAATCTGTCGGTACTTTTTAGGGTGTTACAGTCTGTCACCTCCTCCACTCCCACCTCCTGTTTTGAAGCGTCTGTCTCTAAATGTGAGGACTTCCTAAACTTCTTTAAAGACAAAGTACTTGATATCAGAGCTAGTATTATTCCATCTGTAAATAGCCTATCCATCTCCTCTGAGAACACTGCAGTTCTGAATTCCCATAACTCCATCGCTTTACCAGAACTTCATCATATTATCTCTTCTATGAAGACCTCCACCTGTTCCCTCGACATTATATACCAAATGGTGACTCCACTGGCTCCAAAAAGAAGTCTGATTGTATGGAAGTCTATGAGAAAATGACCCTGCTTTTCACTTGATTCATTACCTTAGTAAACAATTTCCTAATGAGTTTATGGTCTCAATCGCTAGTTTCAAGTCTTATTCAATACAGCATGATGTTCATTTTGTAGATTGTGGTCTCATTTAGAGTAAAATAGACGATAAAGCAGGGTATGCTTTAGGGCATGGCTACATTGTGATTGACAAGTCATGGCATCGCTGTTGGTTAGGTAACGTAACCATGGCGTAACCCCGATTCACAGAGCATAGGCGTAGCTGTAGGTGTCGCTGTTTCAGTGTTTCAGTTCATGAAAGTTAACTGTAATATTTTGGTTGCCTAAAAAGTCTTGTTCAGCATTTGGTTGTACCATAAGACCTTCTAAGGGGTTGGGTGTTCAGTTTTTCCGGGAAGTAGGTTTTGTTTAATGACTTTAAGTCTGTTTTTCGATAGCAAGCATTAGCATTATCACAATTAATCATAGACTGTAAATGCACCATGCTAACCAAGCTAGCAGCAAACATTAGGGTTAGTTACACTCTCCGGTCCAAATATGGTCACTTCTGGCTCCCAAGATCCAAGATGACGACGGTCAAAATGTCAAACTTGAGGCTTCAAAATGGGAGTCCACAAACCAATGGGTGATGTCATGGTGGCTACGTCCATTTTTTTTTTTTTTTACACTCTATGGTTTGTAGCCTAATATATTACTACTTATGATAAAGTTTCAACAATTAGCTGTTGCAGCCATTAGTAGCTGTACTTATAATGCAATATTGTTATGTATTTGTATATTACAGCTGTCCAGGCTACTGTGTTCTGCAAAGACTTTGGTGTTGACACATCCACTGTTCCCTATGCAGCTCTTCAGGCCTTTCTAACATCCACACCAATAAAGAGACCTCGTCAGGTCCTTGAGGAAGAGGAGGAGGAGGGGCAGGTTGGGATATTACCTATGACACTGCAGACTTAGTCACAGCTTTGATAGGGTCAACAGACATTTTGTGAGTTACTCAAATATCTCTACAAGTGTGTGTATATATATTAGTTACCAGTTTATTTGCTGAAACAAATGCAGTCTAATTCAGTGTGTTAACCTTCTCTGTAATGTTATCTCAGGCTCAGTAGCAGTCCTTGTTTCTAGACTATTCCACTGTTTAATCCTATGGTCCTACATAAAGAGCATGGTAGGTGCAATTACTGAGAATAGTCACAGAAACACAGAATATGACAATGTAAAAAAAACATAGAAGTAAAAGTATTTTCATTGCTCAAAATAATTCACATGAAATAGATCATGTCTACTACAATTACTATAAATACTTATATAAACATACTAAAAAAAACTTTCCAAACGTCACATCACTTTTGTCAGGCTACATCAACACTGGGAGTGATCCTTATAGAAAATGAATTAAAAAAGACAAATATTTTAATGTCAATATGTACTATAACAAGCTCGATTCAAGAATAACACAATTACAATGGGTGGGTCTCTTTATTGGTCACCCCCCATGACCCCCCAAAAGACCCCCATATTTCACACCCTGCCTGTATGAAGATTGAGTGTGTGTGTAAGCACATGCATGTCTCTCTCATGCTGCTGCAGCGTTTCACCCATCTGTGAGAGACAAAACAAAAATACAATCCATTAATTGAATAAAAAAATGCTGTGCAAAAAATGTGAGGCTTATTTACAAAGGAAACCTGTTAACGAAAGTTAGCTTGTTAACAGTTAGCTAATGTTAGCTAGCCCGTAAATCTCATCCAATATTTTCATGGCACATGATATGGAACACGTTATGACATTCTAATGTTAGCATGACTGGATAGAGCAAGTTAAAAGTAGTAACCTACATTATTTGTACAAAACTAATGTAACTCACCCTCCATCGTGGAAAACTCATGATGAAGCGTGCACTGCTACATTCTGCAAAACCATGTCCATCCGGATAAAATACCAAGTTTTTAGGGAGTCCCATGAAGTGCAGCTAAGAGACTGAGAGGGAGTTCTGTAAATCTGCACTCAATTGCTCTTCCTCAACGAAGGGATATGTGTCTCAGTAAATTGAATTTGAATTGTGAGAACTGAATGTGGTATATAGACATTTGAATTTTCAGTGAGGATCAAATACAGTTTCAGAGCAACTGAATTCAATTTCATAATATTACATTCAGTTTCAAGTTTATTGGAATTCAGATCCAAACTAATAAATTCACTTTCAAGTAATGCTATTCAGATTCTGTTTTTCAATGCAATTATTCAAGTTAAACCTTACAAATTTAAATTTTCTTATTTAAATTAAGTTTTTTAATTTAGTAATTTTTTTAGTAAATTTAAATAGTTTTAAATGAAATTATTCAAGTTGAGCAATTTAAATTCAAATATAAATGATTCAATTTTTAAAAAAAAAGCAGTGGCAGGTTTTATGTATAAAAACAGCAACTTTTTCATTTCCATGATTTGTCATTGCAATCCCATAGCTGGTCCTGAGGTTATGCTATGGTTAATTGTTTGGCGTATAATTCAGATGAAGGGAAAAGCTCTTAAACAACCATTTTCCTTTCTATAAGCTTGGAGAAGCAATTATGTGTCAAGAAATCTAAATTTAACACCCTTTTTCATCTCACAATGAAGCACGTTTTCCTTTGGCACAGTCGCACTCTGACGGTTTAATCGCCCCCTTCCCTTTTTTTAATTTTGTTTCCTTACAGTGCGGACTCCCTGCTACGAGGCTGTCATGGCTGTTCAATCCCTTCCTCCTCACACATGTCTTTTGGTGCCACATCAGAAGGAGAAGAAAAGCCTCAAAGCAGCAGATGACGAAGGGCTCCTGGGCCTTACACAAACAGTCTAAAGAAACAGTGATATACAGCCTCCGCTGACAGTGGCAAATATTGACCATCCTGACCTCAGATCTATGTAGGTCATGTGAACGATTCCTTTCTGTTCACCTAGATGGAGTGTCAGTGTTGCTACTGGTTTATCATTCAGCTTGTAATTAATCAAATGCCACAAGCTTGGCACTATTTAAATCCTACCTAACCAGCCAAGGTTGTAGGAATATTTGATACTTCAGCCAGCTGATACACAGATCTATAGAGTCCTGAAACTGACAAAAGGCAGTATGATTTAAAAAAATAACTGAATACATCAATAATAATTGTTAAGTAAATAATAGTAATAAAGTAAATAAAGTTATCAGAGGTAAGCCTGTGTCAGGCAAGTCAGTCCCCTCCATTGTAAAATGCTTTTATTTGTTCAGATTTCATAATATCCATCATGGGATTTTTACCTCCACCCCCAACAGAGGTGAAAATCACCACAGACCTCACTGTGGACAATTTTCATAGGGAGTCTTTCTTCAGTAGAAAATACTCCTATGGACATTGTACAGTTTATCCTGTGGATTATCCATTCACCTCCATTGTACTGGATTCTGGAAAGAGATGTTGCTGTTGAATGTTTTTGATGCTTTCTAATTCTCAGTGTGCACAGAAGAAATTTCATTGTATTGTGGTAGAGACAGGAATCAGGAAAGGAAGACTCAGGACCTTCTTGTTGTGAACAACAGTGCTAACCGCTGCACCACCGTGCCATCCTCCATACAGATCTACCTTCCTCTCTAGAGAATTAGCATTTGTGTTTAAATCAGTTTTGATCCTTTATCTCTACACTAGTTGGAGTTCCACTGTCTATTGCAAGCAAATGATTTTGCTGATACACAAGTCAAGGTCGAGTCTCCTGTGTTTGCAGGGCTGAAAGCCATACACACACTGACACACATACACTGATATAAATGCCGCTGGGTGAGATGGAAGACAAGCAGTGAGACACAGTGGCCATGTTGACTCAGCTCAGGAAATAAACAGACTGACAGACTGGCACCTCACACACACACAGTCATGCTCCAACTGGCAACATGATACGATATTTTCAGCCAAATTTCCATCCCCTGTCATTTTTTTCCCTGAAGCTGTGTTGACTCGTGCTTTTGTCTCTACCGACATATTACTTTTTTAATCCATTTCTACTGATTTCTTAGTAGAAATGGAGTAATAATCCACAAGAAACAGCCTGGTAAAGAATCTGCTTTCACACACAATAATCTAGCCTTCCACTAGCCACACATCAAACTGATTTCAAATGGAGGCCACTTAATAATAAATTGGATGAGCACTGAGCCAGTTCTTATCTAACAGGTTTGGTATCAGGAATAGGAGCATAGGGGAGGTAGAGGAGAGGATCACTGGAAGATAGGAGGAGCCTCGTGCTGCTGACCTATCCTGCGTAACAGAGTGGACCATCTCCAGAGGTGTCAGTGTCAGCCTCTCCATCAGCAGTCAGTCCAAGGCCTCTCAACGCCACAGCGGTCCAGTGCCCAATCCATACTGGTGTGAGCATCCATGCAGACTCTGCTCTAAATAGGGTTTGTGTGCACTTGAGTGTCTCTATCTAGGAATATAAGTGGAGGAAAGTATCTGCATTTAATGACTTTGGCTATATACTATAATATATACAGTATAGCAAAAGTCAGGCATCAGGAACCCAAATTTCAACACACACAATACCAGTCAAAAGTTTGGACACACCTTCATATTCCCTTGAATGAGAGAGTATGTCCAAATTTTTGACTGGTATAGTGTGTATATATATATATATATATATATATATATATATAGTCAAACAAGTCAACATGTGACAATATCTGATAAAACAATTATTTGACTGGCAGAAAATTAATCAATTTTGGCAATCCTTTTTTCAAGTCGTTTTTCAAGAAATATTTTAAGTGGTAGTGAGAGTAGGTATTTTAGAAGTACTTATTTTTGTTCAATTAAATTTTTTCAATTCAATGGGCTTTATTAGCATGAATGTTTTGAGAACAATGTTGCCAAAGCATCAAAATACATGTTGTCCAAATATTTGGACAGTACAAAATAATAACAATATGAACATTGACACAACATTAAGATTGATATAATGCATTAATTATTATATATATATATATACACATATAATATATCCTATGCATGTATTTGTGTGTGTGTGTGTGTGTGTGTGTATCTCAGTCATTCACTGTCCCTCAGGTTGTTGCATGTTGATACATATTGGGCAGCAAGATATTTTTAATTTAATTTACAGAGTTGAGCTTGTTTAAATAAATGTTCCTTATTTCTTGAAAGTTTCACATTGTAGAAGGAAGCGCATCTCTGTCTCAACATCACCTGTTGAACAGTGACCAAATATTCTGTTTTCTTTTGGTTGCCATGATTTTTTGTGTCGTCCTTTGCAGTCACTGAGCCTGTACTTGGTTGGGGTCTGTCTCTGCTTTCTATCTCTGACAGTAGAGAGATATTCTGCTAATTCATAATCTCTTTTTGGGGCCACTACGTCCAGCTGTTGCTGTAGTTCTTGTTCGGTAGGAGTCAGTAGAACAAGGTCATCAGCATAAAATAGAGACTTCACCTCTCTATCTAGGAGAAGAGGCCAGGAACAGCATATTGATCCAACTGAACAGCAAGTTAATTTATATACACAATAAATAAAGTTGGACTTAAATTGCAACCCTGATGAACGCCTCTTCTCTGGGTTAAGAATTTGGTTTGTGTCTCCCAACAGCACACCTATTTTCCAAATACAGTACATTGATTTAACCAGATCATACATGTTGCCATAATGTAGAAGTCTGTAATTGAGCCCTTCATGCAAAACAGAGTTGAAAGCTTTCTTGAAATCAATAAAACAAGTGAATATTTTATGTTTGGTGTACATGTTTGTTAATTAAAGTGTGAAGGATGTATACATGGTCGGTGGTGTGGTGTTTTGGGTGGAAGCCAAGTTGATTCTTACTTAAGATGGAGTGTTCATCAAGGAAATCTATTATTTTATTTAAAATACTGCAGGATAATTTACCTAAACAACTGCTGACACAGATGCTATGGTCGTTACTGGGGTCTGATTTACCCCTAGTCTTATGAATGGGGGAAATGAGCCCTTTGCATTGTAATACGGTATTGAACAACTTCAACACTGCCCCCTGCATCTGTGGGGTGCTGCATTTGAGCATTTCATTTTTAATGCTGTCTGGAGCACAAGGTTTACTTGGCCAGAGAGATTTTGTCTGTGCGGTCAATTCCTCCTAAGTAATTGGGAAATCAAGGGGGTTTTGGTTGTCTTTAATTGTTTCTTCTAATGTTGGGAGTTTTTCTCCACCCCTACCATTTCTTGTGGGGACATATTGATTTTGGTGATGTACAGTATTGATATGTCATTCATCACATCAGGTGAGGCCATGATGAATTTGTCTCTACTGTCTGGGGCCCATCTATAAATAGGATTTAATTTATACAGTTTACTGGGTTCTGTTTTCGTGTCACTCATTTGACCTGAGAGTTTAAAGAACACATTTATTTGGTTGTGGTCTGAAAGGGGGGATTGCTGTCTGATAGTGAATGCACTGATAGTGGAGGGGTCCATGTCAGTGATTGCATAGTCTACTACACTAGACCCAAGAGTTGAGGAGAATGTGAATCTCTCTAAAAAGTCCTCTCTCTCTCCTCCCCCTGCCTGTGGTGTGGAACCATGTGATGACAGCATGCTAGTTAGCTTAATATGGTTGTTGATGTGGAATGTATGTAGGAGTGTATGCTTTGTTGCTTGCCAAGCTTAAGTAGCTGTGGAAGATTGTTTTGTTTGTAGTTTAGTGGGTTGAGCAGCATGGATTGTGTTCAGGGTGGGAAATTAGCACCAGCCACCAGCCAAATGCTGGAAGTGGCTGGTGAATGTGAACATTTTAAAAAGTTAATTTCCCACCCTGGTTGTGTTGAGTTGTGTGGGTGCAGGTAAACAGGAGGGTGGTTCTGGGATGCTGGAACATACTGTTGAGACAGCTCAGTGTCGTGGACCCAACTGAATGAAACACCAGTTATTTAGACGTTGCCCACCTGATGACTACATAGACATGACTGCACTCTTACGCTCACACACAACTTCATAGTAGTACTATGTTCTTTTTTCTTTAACAGGACAAGTCAAGGGACATGACAAGCAAGCTAACATGCAGGCAGCTGGCCTCCCATTGGGAGCAATTTGAGGTTCAGTATCTTTCCCAAGGAACTGCCCACCCTGTGATTAGCAGATGACCTGCGCTACTTCCTGAGCCACAGCCGCCCAATTAAGTTGCCTATCAGGCCAGTGGAACCAGAACATGCAGTTTAGCCTAAGCAGGTACAATGTAGATATTAGGCTGGTTCAAGCTGCAGAGTATCTTCTCTTTGCTTAGGTGAGGGTAGTATTTAAAGGTAGCTTAAAGGTACTTCAGGTCAGGATTAGAGAATTGTGTCAGAACATCATTAAACACAGTTAGGAATGGCAAATGTCACAACAATAAACCACTAAAGTCTTAAAACTAACTTAAAGTGTGTGCTATGTGTTTGTGTCTTTCTTTGCCTCAGACGTGGTCATCATTGCAACAATGAGTGCAGATCAAACCCATCATCTTTTTTGTTTTCATTTTTTAAAGTATTATGAATAAATCCATGGTATGCATCATAGAAAGTTTAAGAACCTAAAGGGATAAAAATGAATATCATGTGGAGCTCAATGTTTGCCCAACTTTTTGTTTTTCTTTCTTACATCACTATATCTGTGTCTAAGTTTGGGTGTCTTTTCTATTCTTGCTTCCTTCAGAGTTTACAATTGTTCCACAGGAGATAATACATTCTGACCGGGATGCTTAATGTGCTCACCTTCCCTATGGCTCCATCTCTTGGGGTGTCTTGCATCAGTGATGAGTCTTCTCACTCACAGAAACAGAAATGCCAGCGAGTCGCTGCACACAATTTGATTCACTGCTTTTTCCAAGCTCTCATCCATCTGCTCTTTGTCTCCCTCATACCTCCCTCACTCCCTCTTTCTTTTTTGTCCTACATGCCTTGTGTTGCCCATGGTTTTCACTCTGACTCCTGAATGGAAATAATGGGCACAGTCATAAATATTCATGAATATTTGTTGGTTTAATATCCAAAGATTGCCACTTGCAGAAAATGGCTTGCTTTTCCCATATTAAACATTCTTTTTCTCTCTTTCTGTACTCCCTCCGATGCTGTCTTTTTCTCCTCACTGTATAAATTAAAACAATCCGAACAACCATGTTTTTATCTTATTCTGTACGTTTTAGTCTGTCATGTCATGTTTGTGGACAGAGAAATGACCATTACCTGGCTTTGTTTGCCACAACCGCATTTGACCGTGTTATCCTTCTATGCTGAAATAAGGGCATCTTAAATTAATTCTACCTTGTTTAATTCTTAGAGTAATTAATGTTTCTGCTGATACTGGAGGAACACATACGGAGAATGTCTAAGATTAGAGGTAATTAATGTGATGAGTAAGGACAAGCAGACACCCAGGCTGCAGAAGATATAAACTGTTTTATTCCTGACAAGCATACAGGTTAGGGCAGGGAGGCGTCTCACAAAATGACAGGGTGCTTGTATCTAATAGCAAAGTGAGTGCAGCCTTTATTACATTGCTTTTAGAGCTGAGGGGGAAAGACAAACGGTGACCTCGGACCAACAATTATAATGCAGACATCCCCTAATGGAAGAAAAAAACACTACTCTTGAAATTGCACAGCTATTTAAGCCTTTGAAGACCACATTTTAAGAGTGTGAAACCACTGTCTATCAAGATATTCTGGAAAGCTTTAATATAAAAACAAAAAAATATTAAATAAAAACAATGGGTTTATCCACCATTTCATTGAGGCCAACTCAGAACATATATTTTAATAAAGAGAGTAAATAAAGACCAAACTACATGTCTTTCTTAATATACTCTGCAAGATTTCCTCTCTGCTAGATCTTGCAATATCATCAAACCAGGTGAATATGAGTATGAGCTGATGGTCCACAGATGTGGTAATGGAGACTCTGCTTGAACAGACCTCTCTGCCTGAGGCACAGCTGAGTCAGACTGAATTGAGAAACTGCTTCTGAGATGAGAGGTTCAACTGCCCTTCCTCCTCCATGGGCATAAAACTTGCACATGCTGTTGCTCCATGCAGAAATAATGAAAGAACAACCATGTGCTTTATGAAGAAACAGACCTAATTCACCCACAAATGCAGACACACATATCCCTCCTGTCAACACACACTCATGTAGAGACTGAGATTAATGTGTACACAACCCCCAATCCCCCAACTCCCCACCCCACCCTCCAAAAAAAAAAAAGTTGTCCAATGCAGGTGGTGTAATAAGTGCTGATTCATGTGTAAAATTTTGCATTAAAACACCATGTCAATTCTAAAAAACGTGTTGGAATCATTATTCATTCTTCATGTCTCTATACATCATAAAAATCTTATTTTTTGAGCACAGTGTTATAGAAAACCTCAAACGATTTTCAAATAGAAACCTTTGTTTTGAGTGTGTATTTTCTACTTTTATGAAAGGAGGCAAAAGAAGCAAACATTCAGACATTATATCAGAATGCTCTCAAAATTACCCTGAAAGTATCATGATTATCACTGAAACTAACTCAATACTCGACTTCAGATGTTGGTCATGGGGTTTTTAAGGTTTAAAGACATTCATTTTTGGCTCTCATTATTATTAAACCGGTGGCATACTCAATAAAATGACTGTGATCACAGAAAAAAAAGCAGTGTTTACCTGACCACCCCGTACATGACAAGGATGTTGCCCAGAAGTCCCACCACGCAAATGACGGAGTAGAGAGCCGTGATGGATATGGCTATGATTATACCGCCGGTGCTCCTCACTGGACTCTGCTTCTCGGTGTAGTTCTGCATCCTGTCACCCATCAAGCCACTCTCCTCGTCCGGGAAGGTGACATTAAAGGGGATGACGGAGTAAAGGTCGGACAGGGAGAGCTGAGCTCCGGAGACCGTGTACGGCTCCATGCTGCGGCGCTGTTCACTCTGTCCGTGGTGCTGAAAACTTGCTCACACAATAATGTGAAGGAACTTAATTGTCTGGAGTGGCTAAAACTGGTCCGGTTGGAGGCGAGGAATGGAACTAATGGTGTGAAAGACTTTCCAAAGAAAAATGTAGCAGAGAGCCTCTGCGTAAAAGAGTTGAGGATGCTCCTCAGTTTTGCTATTCAGATGGAGGAGAAGGTGGCCCCTCAGCAGCTGTGAGCTGTGACTGTGTGCTCTAACTGTGTGTACAGCTCTTATACTCTCCAAGATCCCCCACCTCTCTTATACCCGGTCGTCGACGTCAGGGCTGCGCATGTATACTATCATGGGTGTGAAGAGGGTATGGCAAGGTGCATGATGCCGCGCCATACCTGAACCTACAGTGAGTCTCTTTAAAAACGAGAGCAAAGGTAAAGACACAACGTTGAATAATAATATTGTGGAAATAGTAAGGCAGTTTATACAAGATGCAACAACTGTGCACATTGACAATTGATTAAATTGATGATTGCTTACAAGGCTAATCAATCTATCTGCCAAAAACAAACAAGCCCCAAATCAATAAAGCTTCCATCTAAGTAGCTAGTAATTTAGATGTGTGACGGGAAAAAGGTTTCACAGTGTGTTGACTGCCGTCAGATGAAAGATAAAATCAGTAGTCCGTCCTCACACCAAACACTCAGCAATCAGAAAATGTAATTTTCAATGTCATTTTAAAAATGTCACAGCAAAAACTGATAGTACAATAAAATGATATACACTAAAATAAGGCCAGTTGAAAAAATCTAACTAAGAGCAGGACTCATTTAGAGCTTTCTATCATATCACATGATTGTTGCCATGGAATTGTAGATGTTCACTTTAAGGACTAGATTTCCAACAGTCTCTGTGTTTTTGAGTTTGGTGACAAAATGACAAGCTCACACTATATGAGCTAACTACTAACATGCTAGCAAGATGGGAAAATGCTAGAAAGCCATGCAGGAATATACTAGTGCTAGTCAGGCACAATAGCCCTCCTAGCTTCTTTCTATTTTCTCTGTACTGTTGGTTTGCCACCCCCTGACATTTTGTTATCAGGATTGTACATTGTTTTGATATTTTTTGGAGTTACTGAAGAGGGGAAAATAGATCTCCAAGCTAGCTAGTTTGCAAACTGTAATGGTCAACAGCACAAATCAAGTGTCACCAAAGTTAAACTCAATGCAAGTGGAACGAAGGATTCCACATATTGCAGTGATTCCACTGACATGATTGACTTTGTCGAGAGATGTATCCATTTTAAATGTTGGCTGTGCCTTTAGAGCGTCGATGTCTGCAATTCCATGACAACAGGACTTATGATCTTGTGTTATGATCAAAAGCTTCAAAATAGGAATACTACATGGACCTTGTGGTAAGATTGTTTTCTCAACTCAAGAAGGAACTATGTGTATTAGTTTAGAAAGTTTATTAAGTTCATCATGAACTCATTATTAGTCATCCCCCATACAACATGTTTTCCTTGGGTTCATTTAACACACAAACAATCAATACATTATTTAAATAAAAATGACCAATAGAAAATGTTATACAAGCAGACACAGAGTCTCTTTTTTACTTCTATGTTACATTCACGTTAGTGTCACATTGAGAAGAAAGGTGCCTTTGTGGTCTACTGTGTTGTTTAGCTACTGTGCATCATTACACCCAGAGTGACTTATCACATCTTGTCTGAACTGTCTGTCTATAGGATTGATCAAGGCGTGCCAGAAGTTCAGGTAAACAGCCTGAACTTCTGGCATGCTGAACAAAGACACATGGACAGAGGCTAATCGATCCCGGATGGTTTCCACTTGCTCATCAATGATTATCTGATGGCACCGATGTCCCCTGTGGGAAATGAAGTGAATTCAGATGGGTCATTAGGTGTGTCAGATCCATCTGATCCATCTCATCCCCCTCTTTTGATCATCCTCGTATCCTCTGGTGGTCACCTTCACTGTCTCATCATGTGCCGGAGTGTAATGTGCATAAGTTACTCCTGCTCTCCTGACTCCTCTCCAACAATCAATGTGTAATTGAACTAGGTGTTTCTCCAGCAAGCCTTTCTGGCATTTAATTAGTGTTGAGTTTTGCGCTCTGTAATAAACTTTTCATTTGCTTTACGCTCGGTGTACTTCCCTGATTGCACCACCTTTTAGGGACACCTCAATTCTTAA
The DNA here is from genome assembly GCF_914725855.1 of Thunnus albacares. Taxonomy (NCBI): domain Eukaryota; kingdom Metazoa; phylum Chordata; class Actinopteri; order Scombriformes; family Scombridae; genus Thunnus; species Thunnus albacares. Next base: position 4,799,472 of record NC_058124.1, read on the forward strand.
TTACCTTCAAGAGAAAATGTCTCACAGACACAGATCAATGGCATTGTTGGGCATTTTACCTGCTCCGGATACCTGCATTTCTTATGATATGTTACACAATATGGTCTCCACCTTTGACAAATAATGGATGGGACACTTAGGGGCAGGAAGTATCTGAATTCTCATCCCCACTCTTAATGATAGCAAATAGTCTCTGGAAAGTGGACTTGTGACTGAATAACCATCAGCTCAAATCCCCTGGCTGGATGGTAGAAACTGGGATTGGAAATTTGGAGGGAGGACAGACACTGATCATTTCCTGTGCAACTGTATTGTTGATAGAACCTTAAGCAAGGCACATAACTCTCAATTAATGGTTTGTTAAATCCCTACCCTGAACTGTGAGTGTTCAGTCACAGCTTAGCAACCGTAACTAAGCACAGCAGGCCTGTCAAGCATTGGATTTCTGCACATGCTGAAGTGGTGCATATGATGCTGTAGTAAGAGTGATAATTAGTTAGTTATGATGTCCAGATAGCTTCCTACCTATGGTTGTAAATGACGGTTAAGGCAGAAGAGCACATCAAACATTAACTAGGATGACTAGGATTAGTTTATGGGGTGACAGGTTACATAAGAAAACCCAGTTAACAACTAGTACATCCACTGTGGTTGTGCTAACTGTGTGGAAGCTAGTAGACACTATCACAGTTAAGGCTAATGTTAGCAGGTCTGTTCTTTGTTGGTTTGCACTCCAAGCAATCCTAGCCTATGCTACCCAAGACAGTGTTATATTTGCAAAACGCATCAATTAGTCCTCATCCTAAAAGCATTTTTTTCTCTTGTAACGTTAAAAGCAAAAATGTACTGTTTCAGCCCAGTATCATGCCAAAGCATGTAATACACCCGCTGATCCACTAGAGGATGCCGTGTCAGTGTGACATTTTGCCTCATCTAGGTGTGAAGAGTACACACCTACTTGATGCCAACAACTCAATCTAGCGGCCGTAGTAATTATGACCCAGAGAAGTGACACAGTTCAGATGATGGTTATGTAAGGTGACCAATTTCCTTATTAGGAAGAGGTGGGTTGGGTGCATGGCTAGATAGTTAGATGGTAGAAAGTGGGAAAAAGTGGACGTAGCTGCAGAAGACCGCTGTTCGCCTCCTGCTTCCAACCACTAGTGTCATGTTTTCAACCATGAGTCGGGACAGTATTGTAAACACCGTAACTATGATTGTTGTGATATTTATTGTTGCCATGATGATGAAGGATGCTGACTTTTTGTCTATGTCGTGCATCTTTTGCCTCACTCTTTTAGCATGATATTATGTATGTAGCCATCAAGACCCCTTTAATATGACTCCTGTTTTAAACCGAGTCAGCTAGAAACATTCAAACATTAGCTGGAGATGATGTTTTCAACCAACTCATATTAGCTTAATTAGGTGGATAGCTATAGCTAGTAAAATCTACCAGCGACAGTTATCATTTCAGCTGGCACAATCAGCGGTCACCATGTAGAAATGAGAAGCCGGCCTTACATCTGTCTGTAATCCGGGACCCATTTTTTTATAATTACTCAGAATTTTGAGTGGTGAACATGACACTGTTTTAACTGAAAACTGCATATGTGCCATGCAACAACATAAGGCCTGAGATGTGGCTACAATAACGAAGGGGCCTGGTCTTAGCAAATGGTTGCTCCAGTATCTGCTCAGTGGTTAAAATTAGAAAACTGCGGTTAACTGGGCTACTTCTGAAGTTCTGCATTATTATGTGCAGCAGGGGGCTACTGAAAAAGAAATATATTAAAAAAATTAAAAATTAATGCACGCCAAAACTGAGTCCATTTAAAAGTTCAGTGTACCACTGTTTTCTTATTGCCTCTGAAAGAGAGAGACATCCTGCCACACAGAACCTTGTACAGCGAAAGGCAGGTACACTGCAAAAAAACAAAACATTTCAACTTACATACACCTCTATGTTATGCCGGCTCAAGTAGCTTGCAGCCATCCGTTATTCTTCACCCGCAAATCCTTGTCTTGTTTAGCTTTGTCAAAATGTGTGAAGCATCCACCTGAAGGTTGGTCACAGCTTATGAGAACAAGTTTTGGCAGAGAACTTACAAGTATGTGCTTTGCAAACCTCAGGCACATACTCAGTCATACAACTTCTAAACTACATTAGTGATGAATATATGCTACTGTAGCATGTGACAGTATTTCTGTAATATTGGGATTATACTAAAAGTGTCATTGGTTCACTTTTAAAGCTAGTACTTTTTTTGTGAGACGACGCTGTCTTATCAGACTGAAACACAAAGAGTGGCTTCAACAGATAGAGAGAGAGAGAGAGAAAAAACCCATCCCTGTTATTTGCGATCAAATGCTAGTGTGTCATATATTGTGACTGGCAGCAAAGTACAAAGTGCCCAGAAATGATTAATCAAAAGCAAGCACCAAACTACAAACAGCAGACAGTGACTCTTCCGTTCAGAGAAAGCCAGACTCACCAAAGATGGTTTGGGTGAAGCTGTTAAAAATGTTGTTGGAACATAGCAGTGACAAGGATAGCAGTTTCAGCTGAGCTGGGACTGCCACAGACCCAGGTGTGCAGTGAATCCTTAATTCCATCTTCCAGCTCCAAAATGCTGTTCTCCTTTCCTTGAAGACTTGTGTTCAGTATGTTGAGCTTGTTGAAAATGTCCACAAGGTAGGCAAATCTTGTCCTGCAAATGCTTGGCAAGGTTAGGGACTTCATTGTCGAGGTAGGCCATGACCTCTTCTCTCAGCTCCCACACTCTCTGCAGAACTCTTCCCCTGGACAGCCACCTCACCTCACAGTGAAAGAGCAGGTGCTCATGCTCTGAGCCCATTTCCCTGCATAGCTCTGTGAAGAGCCTCAAATGTAATGTTCGCTTTTTAATTAGATTCACTATTCTCACAACCATATCAAAAACCTCTCCTAGGTCATGCTGTAATGCTTTGCTGGCCAAAGCTTCCCTGTGGATGATACAATGTGTCAGCTTAACATTTGGGACCACTCTATGAACATGAGCCACAAAATCAGACCTCCACCCAGTCATGCTCCTGGTGCAAATTCCTCAGTGCAAATTCCAATACAGTTAATCCATTCTAGTTTGAGGTCTTTCAAATTTGTGTCCACCACACAGCTGGTCACAGAACAGGAACTGCTCCTTGATAGTCTTACCACTGATGTCTTTGGCAAAGACCATTAACTGGGGAATCTCCGCAACATCAAAAGACTCATCTAGCTGCAGAGAAAATATTTTGCGTTCTAATATTTCCTCTGTAACTGACTTTTGAATGTCTGCTGCCATGTCCTTGATTCTGGTTGCAACAGTGTTATTTGATGGTGGGACAATGGGACAAATGTTAGCTGCTTCCTCATCCAAGAGAGCGAGACACACATCTTTTAAACATGGTTTTATCAACTTCTCCCCAATGGAATGGGGCCTCTCTGCCTTGGCAATGTGGAGGCTGACTTGGTATGATGCCTTCAGTACTGCTCTGTTCCCTTTGAATGCCTGGTAGATGAGAGAGAGGATATTATCATTAAAAATCACCACAACATTAGTCACACCGCACAAAGACACACACACACGGAATTTATGACATTTGTCCGGCATGGAAACTGACACACATACACACTTAAATAATACAGACATAACACACACATTACTGACTCTTCCAATGTCAAAACAATGTTGAATAAATGCACTTTGCTGCGTAATCCATGTTAGGGACAAGCCCATGAGTCGGGACAGAATGTTGTGTGGGACCACGTGGTGTGGCGTTGGCTGTTGCCATGACACAGAGCCAGTTTGGTAAATGAGCAAATACGGAGAGAGAGAGAAAGTCATTACAGCCTTCAGCATTACAGCATTCTTTTGACTTGCCCCGATGCTGAGAATGCTTTGGAGATTCAATCCAATTTGTTCAATTTTAAGCTCTCATTAACTGAGCATCTCCCAACATTTTGAGTCATGACCCTAAGTTTGGGAAAACCAGACATTTGAATTAGTGTTTTGGAAGGCACTGACAAAGAACGTTTAGTTTGGAGGATTTGCTGTTAGATTGCCATGACATTCACTCATAGATTCCAAACCTGATTATATTTGAAAAACATTATGGTCTTTCCTCCAAAATCCTCATCTCATTTATAAAAAGTAAAAGAGCCTTCTTCATCTTTCTATTAAAACATGTTCTGCCAAGTTTCTAAAAAGTACAAATGGATAAACAAAGAAACTCAAAATATGTTTACTGTTTGATTTTAAAGTTCATCATTTCGTACCTGTACTTTTTAGTACAGGGTTGAGGCACAGGTACAGGTTTAGGTCAGAGTTTGAAAGACTATATACGTGCCACTGCAGTGCAAAATACCCACTTTTAAACTTTTGTAAAGCACGTTTTAAAATATTTCTCTCCAGGTCTCTGAATCTCATAGCATTTCTTTCAGAGATTATTAAGCATGGCTGCTTTATTAAACATTTCATATTGACGGAGAAAGAAAAGTGGGAAACTTTTGGATGTCAGATGTTTAGGCATTTCAGCCAACCAGGATAGTTCAGAAGGGGCTGTTTTAGAGTTTCTCTTCAGATCCTTTTCAATTCTGCCTACGGCATGGCTGGGTCATTTTTTTGTTTGTTTGTTATGAAACTTTTAAAAGATTAAAAAAAAAAAAATCAATTATGACCTCTTGAATCAACCAAAGTACAAAACTGCCCAGAGCCCAGCTTTAACTTCAGAGATCAAGTTGGCTGCTCAGTCAACAGGAACACATTATAAAAACTTCCCATCAGGCATCATTTTCATTGACAAAAAAGACTTCAGTATGCTGTTTGCAGTCTTGTAATGCTGCCAGGAGGAAAGCATTGAATTTAAGATCAATTACTGACCATTTTTCATCTTTGCTGCAGTAAGGCCAAGGCGTTGTTCTTTAACTGCTGATGTGTGTTTACAGTTTAGAGCTTGCTAACATAGAGTTGGGAGATGACAGAGCAGGCAGCTCAGTCTGCCACAGGATGGGAGAGTTCAAGAACAGGCAATTAACTTTTCTCTGAAGCCCCTGACTGCATGTATACCTTTATGAAGGCAATATGTGTAAGTGTGTTGATGGGGAGAAAGGTCCTCATGTGATACAGTGTATATCTTCTTAGGCTATATTTTCCTTGAGTTTTCTTTGTAATGAACCATGAACTTTGATCCTGTTTCTAGTATTGGACTCATGCCCATGTTGAAATGGGGTGATGTTGTGCTTCGTGTCAACTCCAGTGCTGTTCAACTGAAAATTGGGAGCTCTCTGGAAGCCTCTTCATCTGCGGTGTAGCAGATGGAGGAGTGAGGAGGGAAATGTCAAGACACATTAGCTCCAGCCTTGTTTCCCTTCACACTCTTGTAAAAAGACCTTAGCGGAGCTAAATCCGTTATGGGACTGGGTTTCTGTCATAACATATGGTCAATACTGCTGGTCCCCCATTTTACGCCAGGACTTTCCTGTTGAGCAATTATGCTTTAAGACAAAAGCAATGATGCAGTTTATGTAATATTACTATTCAGCAGTCATTTCACCAGCATGCTTCAAAATATTTCTCAGTATGCAATGATATGAAGCTGTTAGGCTGAGGAAACTACTGTACAGCCCACTGAGAGAAGCTCTTGTCGCACCTCTGCTGCAGTGGTGGAGGTGTTCTGCTTCTCCAGGGTTCAGTAAGTCAAAATCTATTTTTATTGTTGTTGCTTGACTACTTTCTGGGTTTAAAAAACTTTTTGCAGCAACTTACCTCACCTGACTTTATTTCCTTTCATCTGCCATCACATTTTTGTACATGGCTCTCAGTTTGTTTCTCTGTGCTATTTCTGTGTCATGCATTATCTATTACTTGAAGTGTGTGTGAAGGAAAATCAGAGATTTCTTCAAAAACACATTATACAGGTTCGAAAATAATTGCTGAAAACGTGAAAAGACTGGGAACTATGTAGTACTGAATTGTGGAGTTAGGCCGTTATACTGTTTTTCACCATTTCTGTGCTCAGGATTTTTTGGGCAGGCCTGAAATGGTGGATTTGTGATATAATGCAGCCATACTAGAATGACCCCTCTCCTAACACTATATAAGATGCTAGTCTTAGCATCAGCTGGGTGTGTACTAGGGGTGTGCCCAAATACAAATACATTATTTGACAAAGCACAAATAGTGTGTTTTTTATGAATATTTGTTTCATACAAATATTTTTAAAATTATTTGTTTTCGGGAAGAAAAAAAAAAAAACATGAAATACCAGCATGCAGGTTACATTGCTATCACAGTCTCTGTCCTCTGCTCCGCTGTTCTGTCTATCAGCAGGTCTCAACAAGGGGAGTCACATCCACCTGCTACTTGATGCACATTTCCTTATTTGGACATCACTCCTGGAGTCGGGGCTATTACCCAGATACAAATACAAATAATTTTGCTACCTCAACAAATACAGATACAAATACAAACACTGGGCCCTCTGCACATCCCTAGTGTGTAGTCTGTTGTTTGCTTTCATTGCAAGCTTAGCATTAGCATCTAGGGGGGTATATGCCACAGTCACAACAGTAGATGTAAACTCTCTGGGCAGATAGAAAGGTCTACAGTTAACTATGAGATATTCTAGGTTAGCAGAGCAGTGCCTGGCATTGTCCATGCACAAAGCATTGTAAACATAAATGCACAGTCCCCCACAAACCTCTACTCTTACCGGAGTCTGTTCTGCTGTATCTGCCCTGAGGATGTAGTACCCTGGTAGCTCAATGGCGCTAGCAGGGACGCTGCTGTTAAGCCATGTTTCTGTAAAAATCGTGACGTTACAGTTCATCCATGTTGTTCAGTTGTGGCATGGTTTCAGCACCTTCAGTGGATACACCCCAGCATTTCAGAACTCAGAATACTGCTTGTTTTTCCACAATTTTGAAACCTAATTTTATAGGTTTTTCTGTGGTGTGAAAAACTCGGAGCACATATTTATTATTGCTGTACATGGACTTTAATGTAAGTGGCTAATCTGAGAATTGATGGCTGTTAGAGGAACACTGGGAGTGTTATGATTGGCAGAGGAAATTGTAACCATCTCTTTGCACAATCATTAAGCAGCATTTACCAGTGGGCTGCAGCTGACACAGTGGCTGCACTGCTGTTCCCTCTGTACTAATATCAAAGCATCCCTCTGGTTTTGCCCTCTCAGTTAGATCAGCAAACGGTCTTTTGGCACTGCGGCTTTATTAATGATTGCAGTGCCAAGCCCACATCTGTTCTCAAAATTGTTTGGCATTAAAAATGATGCTGGAAAAGCAAAGCTCATCAAATAAGCCTGTTGTGATTTTTCAGATTGTTCTCCATTGGGTTCATAAGTTTTAAGTAACTGTCATAGCGGTGGTGAAGTGGGCCACCTTCACTTATGTTAGTATAGTAAGTGTGTTTTGTGTGTGTATAAGCCATGAGATGGGGCAGATTGCAAATCTGTAAGGTAAGGAGAATTTGGAGAAGGAAAACAACAATATTGTTCTTTTTCAATCAGCTATCTCCTCTTGTGCCGACTCTCCACTGCTGAAGTTTGCGGTTGTCTGTGAAAGAGACAAGTGTGAGGTAGTGTAGAGGATAAAATGTAATATAAATCTAAAACTCCAAGTACACGTAATGCCCTGTTTATATTGTCTTTGTATCAACATGTTGACTGCAATACAGCTAAGTGTAATTGATGTTGTAGTACTTGTGGAGAGGCTGTAATGGTTACAGACATGCTGTGAATTTATCACTCAGCCCTGCTGCACACAAACACCAGAACTCTTATTTGTCACCCTGGTTGAACCTATATCATTTCACCTGGAATTCTAATCAACAGTTTTTGGCTTTGTACCCTTCTCAAAATGAAGACTTTTAAAGAGAATTTTACAAGACAGAGCAAAAGCAATGCCAAGAAGGACTGGAAATTTGGTAAAACAATGTTTTTCACCACTCAGTCTGCTGTATGGTTGACTGGAGAGAAGGTCTGGGTAGTCATGTCTGGGTAGAGAGCAGACCTACCTGTATTTCATTTTTTATTGCAGCATGTTGGCTTATAGCATGAGTATAGAAATCAGTCAGCAGCAACACTGAAACATTTGTGCTGCTCCAAGTGATGTAATTGTGCACAATTACGCTTTGAGGTGTGTTTGTTGTTTCAGATACAAGACGAGAACAGTGGAGCACATTTCTGTTGTTGATACACCTGAGGGCAAGGTAAAGCTTTGATTTATGTGTGGTATAATATTACTTAGTTTGTTGAGGAGATGGAGGAAAATACAAAGCCCAGAGAGAAGCCTGTGTGTGGGATGGGAATTGATTTGGTTAAATAAGCATCAATGCTAAGCAGGTTGCTCTCTAATCAGGAATAGAGCCAATTAGGCAGGTGTCGTGGTTGGGTTGGTCTATGAGAGAGAACATTATCAACCCTAATAGCTTTTCTTAAAAAGTCCTCTCTAAGTGCCCAAGAGCAATTATGGTCTTTAAATATGTTTGGTTCTGCATTTGGCTTTGTTTTCGTTGAGATAAATACCTGAGAGGGAGAGACAGTGAATGAAAAAGAAAGAGAGAGGGTGAGAGAGACTCTCTGAACGCTTAAGAAAGTGCAGCTGAGATACAGAAAAAGTCACATCAGTAGTCATCTACTCACTGTATTTATCCCCTGGAGGAAATCTGGTTACAGCACACATGCTGTTTCAAACTGATGCTGGCTGGAGAAATGTGCACTGCTGAATTCTCCCATTAGATTATTGTCCATTTTAAAAACACCACCCTCCAGCCTCTGGAGGCCAGCTGTTACTTAAGCTGGTTAATAGCAAGACTAAAGCTGCATCTATATTTGATGCAGGGGGCTAATGGCAGTCCCACCATAGATACCTATGGCTTATGTTGTGATTCATAGTACATCATTGATCACCCAGCAGTGTTAGTGACCAGACAAATCATGCTTTAATTATATTCCCCCAGTAATTGTATTTATATTTATAAATTGACTTTGTGATACTAAGTTTGCTTTACACATACATAACTGCTGATGTTCAATCACTGTGCCTTCTTTTAATGTGATAGAAAGTTGTGATCACTATGATTTGCAGTGGAGACGGTTTTGTTAGTTGTGTGAAAAGCAGAAGACTACTGAGCCTGTCTTCAACTTACTTTATGTTGTCTTCATCATAATCTCTGGAAGAAAACACAAGCAGCCAAAGCTGTCCAATACATTCCCCATGTACAGTAGTGTCACCATACCCACCATATCCCTGATGTGTAATTACATTTTTGAGGAGACCCATGTCAGCCATGCTGTAGCCTACGGATACATACATACAGCTCTAGAAAGTAAAACTCTGTGAGGCAAGGATTAGGCAGAGCAGTGCTTTGAACTAAAAGCTAAAGCAGACTGTATGTAAAGATGGACGTAGCGAGGTCACGTGTTGGTTTACATTGGAGTCGGTTTGAAGTCCACAGCTGCAGCTTATGGTTGGTGCCATCTTTTCTGTTTGGAGCCAGGACCTTCCAAATAAGGAGTGTGGGGTGTTGCCTTTCATGCTATGGAAACACACCCTCTACGTCAGGCAGCAGCAAAAGCTAGCTTACTGGGAGTACTGAGTGGTATACACTTGGGCTAACGTTAGCTACTTTCGCTTAATTCAGCTAATAGGGCAGGTATTATAATAAAGTAACATTAAACTTACCAAAATATTGCAACAAAAATACAGCAAATGTTGCGTATGTTGACCAAGACAATAATGACTTGAAAAAAATGATTGACTTGGTGTTTCTAGATAGAAAAATATGCTTTTTGAATGCTTTTTGAGTCAGTTGGAGCCAGTGTCCAGTGGCCGTCAGTGAACTAGCACATTAAGGTACTTCAGCATTGGCTTCAGCCTCAGTTGCTGCTTGTGTGCAACATGCTCACAGTGAAATATTAACATGCTGATGTTTAACAGGTATAAACATTAGCATGTTTGACCTAATGATGGCACTAGATGAAAAGTCAGAAAATCTTTGTTTCAGTTCATCAAGTTATTATAGTTCATAATCAGGGGGCATGAATGTCTAAACCCAGTTTCATTGCAATCCATCCAATAGTTGTCAAGATATTTTACTTTGAATTAAAACTGCCAACCTGTTGGTGGCGCTAGAGGAAAAGTCACAGGAATTCCAAAGTCAGTAGAATTTATTTGTTGGGGACCATGAATATATGTACAAAATTTCATGGCAATCCATTTAATCCATTGGAACAAGGTGGTGGACCAGTCTACTTATATATACTACTACTACAGCCATACTGCTAGCATGGCTAAAAAAATTTACAAAAATCCCCCGGCACTCTGTCAGTACTCACAGTGAATTCTTCCTTCAAAATTGTGTTTTTCCAGGAAGTACTGACCATGTGGGAGCTTTTTGTTTACTTTTTAGTAACTTTCTTTTTTCTCTATTTCTGTTTCATACTTACTAGATGAAAACTCAGCCCCATTTCTTACTGGGACTATTATTCTTTTAAATGTGAGTGAACAGAGGGTCATCTAAGCCTTGGCAGTATATCCAGCCCTCAGGCCACAGACTTGGCATGTGTGGATGCAGTCTGTCTCACCCCCCACCTATGGTACACCAGAAGACAAGGAGGCCGTCTTGGAACCGACTTAAAGTGCTGCAGGTGGCAGGGATAACCCAGGGCAAATCTGACTGTCTAGCTGGCATCTATTTCAACCAAAGCATTATTCATGTCTTAGCTGCCCAATCCAGAGCCTTCTGAAGGGAGAAAAAGCTAAAGAGGGGGTTATAGCCAAAGACCCCTTCAACAGAAACTAGTATTGATTCAACAAAGCAGAAAAATCACAAAGTGCTGCACCATTTTTAGCAGCAATAAAATTCTGCTCTGTTTTGCTGATGAAACACTCATGACGATGAACTGATGCAAACCTGTAATGCAGTGAAATGTGAGATTATTCAAGTAATATGTTTGGTTGTGTCTGCAAAAACAAGAACGACTGTATGTAAAGGGTTGTTTTCATGTCATTCCTGTCAGGCTTCATTTTATAATTAAACTTTCTGGCTCTGGTTAAAAAAACAGACATTGGTCTCCTAATTCCCACCCAGACAATCGTATCAGACTCAAATTAACCCATTTTCCATCATTTTCTTGCTCATATGGACATTTGCAGTCAACAAATGTCTGAAATTACATTCAGTCTCAAGTAATAATGCCGAGGAACATTCTGCTGTTTTAGCAATAGCCCTCATTTATTAACTCTTAAGCCCTCCTATAATAAAATCTCTTCACTGAATCAAATCTTTTTTTTAATACTCTCAATTAAATGAATATCACAACAGATCAACCAACACAATCTACATTATCCAAAATAAGTTCTAAGACAACAACAACAAAAAGATGCTCGAGTGTAGAAAGAAACTGGACAAAGTAAAATGAGGAAAACTGTGCTGATGGTTTCAGAATATGGAGGTCCCATTTCAGGCACATCTATACACGATTATAATACATTATTAAATGTTGCAACAATCAGTCATCTGGCTGTTAGACAATGGATTTGTGACATGTCTGAAATTTTGGTCAGCTGTCTGCAGTTTGAGCAGTTCTGTGGCCCGACTTCCCACATGGCTGCTGTAAAAAAATCTATTATAAACTGTACTGAGCTTGTTTTTATTTTATTGGAGTCATATTTTACGTGTAGTGGCTACTGTAATCTTGATTGAGATTGTGCTCTGATAGAAATAAAATTGAACATCACTACAGAGCAGACAGACCAGACTGTCCACGTCTTGGTTGAATAAGCTTTATGGAATGGTTGATGGACAAAAACGATCGGTGGCCCTGTGTTTATATTCAGTGTAATCACCCATGTTGTGACCACTTGACTGATCTGTAGTGTGAACATACAAGTTGTACGTTTTGGCACTGTATACATAAGGCAGATCTAATTTCAGGATCAGATCAGGATCTAATATAAGCCACCCACAGAGGCCAACATATGCAACATTTGTCTCCCTTTACTAAAGGGAACAACGTTGCTTAATGGTAAAGAGCTGAAATTCATAAACTTTTAGACTGACGGAACCCTAAGACAAGAAAAGCACTACTTCAAGGAAGTTGTATAATTTTGACTATGCAAGCACACAATATTCTGAATGAAGCATACATAAAATAAAAATCATTATAAAATTGAAAATATATAAACCAGCCTATACACAGACAGAATATCCTTTAAATTCTGTGTGTTTTAAATTAGGCTGACTGCTTTGCAGTAGTACCAGGCACCTACAGTATATGGCTTTGTTTGATGTAATCTTGCCTTCACAGTGCCAAGCTGCATACAGTATATATATACATGCATTTGTCAGGAAGCTCGGTTTCTCGCTTTATAGAAAATGACAGGTTGATTTCAGTCTTTATTTCATTATGGCTTCCACTGTAACTTTAATTCCCTCTTCCTCTCATACTGGAAGGTCAGTGATGAAGGCTGAAGAACAGTCTGTTTTTTATAGAGTGACCTGTAGAATATCTTTGATGTAAGTGTCACAGTGGGAATAACAGTCCTGACTGCAGGGCTGCTGCACGTCTACCATTGACCGTGAAGAAGGCTGAATAAATGAGCTTTTAGCCAGAGATTGAGCTTTTAATACAGGTGCTCTGATGACTTTGATCTGGGAACAACTCAGAGTAAGTTGAGATTAATTTGAGAGTAATTCCCAACTCTAGATTGTAACAAATAAGCAACTCCACCACTAAGTGAAGAGACATTTAGGTCAGTGTTTCCATTGCCTCTATTCTTTAGCTGCACACAATACAAGAACCTTAAATAGGAGCAATGGTTGTCCTCCGTAAGCTTACTACACAAGTTCATCAAAAAGCTAAGTCACCAACGGGGTTTGCCAACTCTCATTTTCTTTTTATAAACCAATCTCTGTTTATTAGAGAAGACCTTGCGTCCCCCAAAAGTCCCATTTTATCACCTTTTCAGTTGAAGGGACACACAGATCAAGGTTTGAACCATTTATTGCAACATTCTTCTCTGGAACAAATCTGGGCAGGTTTGACACATTGTTTTGATGTTGAGCATGAACACATATTTAACCCTTTCATGTATAGTGGTCACTACAGTGGACAGCTATTCAAAAGCCGTTTTCTTATATATGCATGGGTTTTGATGGTATAGTTGCACATCAACTACCACAGTGGACGCTAGTGTGTCATCCCATACATTGGCCAGCCTTTGTAAGTGCACAACACAAATTTCTCAAAACCAAGATGGCTGCCGGCTGGCTGGAAACGCTCAGCAGCTCAGGAATATCTTGCCAATCCTTCTATGATAGTAGACCCTTGCAGGTAAATAAAATTTCGTACGATCAAGTAACAGCATAACAACCAAGGAGTAATACAATTGTTAAAATGTCCAAGTATTGATTTTATGTTGGGAGAAAATGATGATTAATCATCTGTCCACTAAGTTGGACATCATGCATCGCTGACTTTATTTCAACTACAATTACACTATTACTGCGACTTTGTTGTTCTTGAAAATACTTCATCTGCAGTAACTTTTTTGGCTTTAAATCAATTGATTTATGTCATTAGAATGTAACTTGCAGTTTTAGGGGGCTAAGGATACTGAGGATGCTGAGGGGGCTGTGTGGGTTAAGGATCCTGAGGATGCTGAGGGGGCTGAGGGGGCTGTGTGGGTTAAGGATCCTGAGGGGGTTGAGGATCCTGAGGATGCTGAGGAGGATAAGGATATTGAGGGAGCTGAGGGTGCTGAGGGAATGCCTGGCACCTCAAAAGAATGTCTGGATTAGAAAAGATGGATCTTCTGCATTTCAAGTTATCTGTAGCTCATGTGCTAATAAATGCAGTAAGACAGAAGGGAGAGGCTAGGGAGTCAGGAACAAGGTTCAATGTTTTGCATTGTACCGGACAGTATTAGAATATGTTAAAATATCTTAAAACATTAGTTTAACTTTGAAAATATATATTATTTTATAGTTTTCAAATAATGTATAATTTTATTCATTGGTTTGTTAAATACATATTCCTTCAGTTGGAAACTCAAATGCATACTGTCCACCTCAGTGGACATGTGAAAAACTCCTTGAAAAATGCACGTTTAAAAAAATGAAGTTCAAATATTTTTTTTCATGCCTAAAGAGGAATAAAAACACTTACTGAGGTTATCATAATTCATGCATGAAAGGGTTAAACACTCAAAATTTATATAAAATGAATGCAGGAGGTGGCTGAGGAGGTGAAAGGAATAAGATTGCTGATAGTAGTAAATCGTGCAGAGTATCATCAAGGATGTCCAATGCTTATATGGACTAACTAGTTTAAGAAATAGGTTATAGATATGTATGATTTGATGATCTATGGTACCTGTTTTTGGTTGTAAGTATTGGTCTTTGTTCCTTTCAGTCATGATAACACTTTACTCACCTACTTTATTGTAGAGATTGTTGTAGTAACAATCAGCGATCTCTTTACTTTTCATTCAGGGCAATCGGGTAAAAGATTTAATTTGTCCTTTACTTTAGTTCATGACCCAGTACCTGCAAAATGAATGACATTCCCATCAGCCTCAGCTTTACTTTGTGTTCAGCGCTAAATACCAAATGTCAGCATGCTAACATGCTAAACTGAGTTGACCATGATAAAAAACCACCTTCCACCACTTCCTATATCAACATCGATATACTGTACTTGCCCTAGTTTTTTGCCCATAGTTTTCTATGAAAAATTACGAAAAACATTTCATGTGCGCTCACTTTTGGTGTCCCCTCAAATATCTCTGTTGGATACAGTAGTAGCAATTTGGCTATATTCCCCTTTCTCAGCGAACTGCAGTGAGAAAAAGTCAAAACTGATAGGAGTCGCGGCCAATCTATGTATTGTAAAAGGGATCCAGGTCGTTAAAAATGGAATTTCCTTTAAGCAATACAGTAGAGAAAAGAGACGAGAAGAGTTTGAAAGAAGTATTATTTCTTTTGTACGTGTACTCTTGTGAAAGGTCATTCAACATTCAAGCCTTTCTCTTAAGATGAATTATACCAACACCAGCTCCCTTTGCTTCAGCCTTCAACTCTTGCATCTACTTATGTTATAAAATGGTGTTATTGCTCCAATAAAACTTGTCTCCTGCAGTATTCATGGTTTTCCTGCTTCATTTCTCCATTAGTTCAAAGCCTAATCAAATTGAGATTACTTTAAAATTTTGATTGCCTTTGAATATTGAATGTGTAGCCATATAGTCTGGAGACACTGTTTTTTGTGCATACTGTACAGTCATGCGTCATCTGCCAGAGCCATTTCCCTTCTGGGCAAAACTTAATATTTGATATCAACCTCTTGCACTGGGTTTGATTGGCTTGGACCTGATCGCTTGCTCCCTGTTAGTCTTTTACTTTCTGTGAGATGCATGGTGACTGCCAATTTTGCCACTTGTCCTTGACAGGTTTCAGGGAGTTTAACAGCATCACGTACTTCACTATCTGTGTGACCATATGCCTGTAATGAGAGCAAACCTCTGTCTTTGATACTACAGCTCCCTGGCCCACTCAGATTTCATATGATGTGTCTCATACACACTCTGCTAATGAGACACCCCTGTGGCTCCACCACTACCTTGATAAGTTTACCTGCTATCTTCTCATTTTTTAAATAAGTCTTGGCATCAACTACAGAAAGTACTCCACAAATTGGTCATTAACTTGCTTTCCTTTCACGGCTTCTCTCAGGCAACTGGTGACAGCAGACTTGAATCTTAAATATTCTGCTCTCCGTTTTGGGTTTTTGAGGAGGGTGAGGTTATACAATAACCTTTAAGTCATTTCTTTGTGCTTCTAAGATAATGCCCTTGATGTTGTTTTCAGCGAGGATGATGATGATGATGATGATGATGAATTGTTGTTGGCTTCGCATCCAGAGAAGTCCTTGAGTGTGTGTGTGTGTGCATGTATTTTCATAATTCATAAACGCAATTTTTGCTTATTTGGGCATAAAGTGAGACAGCAATCATAAACCAAGGTCTTGTGAACTATACAACATTGCCCAATACTATGAGCATGGGAAACAATCAGGCATTACAAATATCACCGGTGTTACATAGTGTTTCCCATTTTTTACTTTTTACTTCTGTTATGTGAAGACTAGTCCATTAAAACCAATGTTCATGGTGGGATAGAACTTGTAAATTTGTTTTTTTATGCATTTATTATCAGAATTTGAGTTTTTCCATCGTAGGCGAACATATAGCATTTCAAAGGAGTTTTACAATTGTCACTTAATCAAAATAACAAAAGAAGAACCGCTTATCACACTGTCAGGCACAGCTCTGATAAGAAAGAGCCAAGTTCATTCTGACTCATTAATATACATGGCTGGTAGTCAGAGCTAACCAGCATGAGCAGAGCTGTTAGACTCTCCGCGTGTGCGCTGGAGTGCGGTTGAGCTTTCACAGTCACTAGAAACTGTCAGTTCATAGCTGTAGGCATGATGTTTATTGCACTTAATTTGTCAGTCTTGAATATCTTATTCAGTTAGTCTTATATCTTATTAAAGTATGAATATAACAGTTATCGGTTGGCTCATGAGTTTTTATTTACTGCCACTTAAAAGGAATTCATCTCTTGCTCATGACATCATCTCTTGCTTATCAGGCTTGCTTACGCTAATGCTAACACTAGGTCCGCATTGGGGCTACAGTTAGCCAGTGTTCAGCTATTCACACTTAGCATGGCAGCTGACATATGAAATAGACCTCTGAGTTGCCTGTTATGTCCAAAGAATCCAGCTGAACTGAACTTTGAAATCCAAGCAGACACACTAATTTTGAGCAGAAGAAGCAGTGTTACACACAATATGTGTATTGTTGGAAAAATCACTATCATATGCTAACAAGAATCTACAGCACAAAAAAATTGTGTAGTTCCTCTTTAATGCAAAAACTCCCTTTAAGTCCTTGCCAAATACAGTTTTTCTCCACACTTTTATTGTATGTTTGCTGCTCACAATTCGGTTTTTGCTTCTATTTGGTCATTTTAATCCCCTGTCCAACAGGAATGTTATTGTGTGTTCAGATGTTCTGACTGAACTTCAGACAAATTTGAAATGGGGCACCATTACATACAGTCAATTAAGAAAGGACACAAACACAGGTGACTTTGCTGGGCAAAAAATTTATACTTGCCCTGAAGCTGGATGGCTTCATAAATGTACAGATCCAAGAGAAAAGGGTGAGATATTGGAGAAGAAAACAAAACAAAACAAAAAAAACCCAAAAGACCTGGAGTTCCTGATATGTTCTGAAATCAGTCAGCTAGCTAGTTAGCAAATACGAATGGGCATAACACTCAAGCGGATAATTTTGTGTGATTAAAGCAAAGCAAAAATATGATTTCCATCGCATCTCAATGCGCAGTGGTGCAGGAATGTTGTAACAGTGAGTTAACAGTCTGTAGCCTTTTTACCTTGACAAGACACAACTTAAATGTGTTCATATGGACCTACACAACTTAGTGTCTGGTAAAGAGAAGAGGACCCTTCTTCTGTTGAAAGACCCCTTGCTTGTAACAGTGGTCATACTGTGAGGTTAATTGGCTGTAAAATGAGTTGTGTAATCAAGTGGTCAAATCAGACTCCTGCTGGAACACTAAATGGTGGATATACACTAAGTGCATTTCACAAAAACCAGCAAGTTCCAAAGCCTCTGTCCTCTCTGCATGTGTCCCTCATAGAGTGGGGAGTTGCTATAGCTGCTGTACTATTTTTCATTATATTTATTGTAATCTGAGGGACATATAGGCCTACTCGGTTTGGTGCATTTAACAAGTGATTACTGATGAAGAGCAGGAGAAAGTCATTTTATGAGCCTCTGTAGAACAAAAGGTTACCCCCAAGAGTCTTGATGGCTTTGATGGATAGTGTAAGCTAGGCTGTGCATGCAGCTCATTCAGTAATGAACTTTGAAGATGTAATATACTAGAATACAGCCTCTGGTGAATATTGAATGTGCTTCTCATTTCTTAACAAAAGAGTAAACGTATAAATTTTGCACAACTTGCAAGCTTTTCATAAATTACATTAGAGTTAACATGCAGTTCATGTAAAACAAAGCCTAAATTATTCAGTGCTGTAGCCTACAAATCAGAAGAGGTGCCATGGTACTGTATGTAAAGTACAGTTTCAAAGGTCAAAATGTCCCAATGATGAAGAAAAAACTGTCTCGCCAGCTGCACACTGTCAGTATATTTATGATTGATCCAGTCCTTTATTAATAATCATTACTTTATCATGACATCCATAACTGGGAGGAGAAACAGCTGTTGAGATAACAGGGGAGTGAATGACACTGACTGATTAATCCATTGATTAATTAATTGATTAACTCATTCATTTTTTATATTAATTTCAGTGTATAACCTAACCTACTATATTTGTTCCAGAAAGATTACTTGCCACTGTTCTCAAAAACAGAACAAGTAAGACGTCTACCAATTCTGTTAAGAACTGTGGATAAATTATGAACACTCAGAAAAAGCGCAGTCATATATTAATTTCAATACATGTTATTCATTAAGCCCCTAAGTAGAATTTTCATGATTATAGCAAATAAGTAAACTATGTTTCAGATCATTCATATTGGTGTGGATGGCTGTCTGCTACAGTGTGTTTTGATACTACCACTAGGAGTCACCAAAGTCAGAAATGTTTTCCATCCTTCACTTAGGAGCTTTAAATTCACATCACCTAATTCTTCTTTCTCTACCTCTTTTCCAACTGAATAACAGTTTCATCTGCTTTAATGTAGTATGTGCATTCTGATTTTGAAATTAAACTGCCCACCTGCCCATTCACTTGAATAAGAAAGTGTGTCCAAACTTTTGACTGATAATGTATATGATGGTAATTTTGTGCAAATAGTCGCTATGAAGTGTTTGCACATCTAAATCTAAATCAAGCATGTTCTTGAACAGAATATTGCAGTACCACTTCCACCTCGGGGCTGCTGTTGCCATAGCGAGGGATTCTGTGATTTCTCCTGACTGAGAAAAGATCATCACCGTTATTTCTACCTCTCTACTCGTCCTTGGGTTTTTAGCATCATCTGGAAGGGCTGCATACACATTCAGCATCGTTGCTGTTGATGCTGGCAAAGCACACATTTGCTTCTCACTGTGACTCTTTGAGTCTGGAGGCAGGTGCTCGTAATGTTCCTGGCAGTGAATTGCATTTGATGAAAAGCTTTCATTTCTCTTCCTTTTTTGTCTTTATGTGCCTCTTGGGTTGTGCTGGTAAAGACAAGCTGGCAAAGAAAAATGAGGTTCAGATCAACTGACAATATCTTCTAGTTCAAATTCAAGTCACGGGCTGGAAGGGTGGTGGTGACCAAAACTCAAAGCTGAAATTATAATTGTAAAGAATTTGAAGTAAATATTATTAAACTATAATACAGGCTCCATTTACTGTGTTTTCATTGATAAAGATTCTGATCCTTAACTACACAAGGTTAGAGATGGACATAGAAAGAGAGAGACTGTCTTTTTGAAGCCATGTTGAATGGAATAGCAGCTATTACTGCTTTTTGTAAATTGAGACCTTCATGCCTCCCTACATTTTTTCTCTGAAGACTATTGATTATCCCTGGAGCTGTAATGCGCACTGCTTATCTGATGGTTAAAAGCTTCACTACCTTTACACAAGTCAGTAAGTTTGTACGTTTTGCTGTCAAATTATTGGGAAGCTTAAAAATTGATTGTATGTCAGTTGGGAAGCCTTTTTTCTCTAAGTGGTAAAAGAAGACAGCAGGTGTGAATTCTAGATTTCACAAAATTTTGTTACATTAAGGAAAAACATATGAATTAGGACATCTATTGGGTTGCACAGCTCAGCTGCTGATAAAGTGACAGTAAAGGCTTTCTCCAAAATCAGAATATGTGCCAGCCCTATCATCCATCCATGTTAGGGTTGTTTTCTTCCTTTAATCCCCAGTCTCATTTCTTGAGTAAGTGCAGCAGTAATTATTTTATCCCTTAAAGGAACAAAAAGTTCAGCTCCACCTTATGAATCTTTTGATCTGCGTGTTTGCTTCCGGATGTGCGGCCATTTTATTTAAGTGTGACTCTGCGACAGTGAAAAATATATCCCACAACTATATTTTTTAAATGTCCAAAGGCAAAGACAGGTCTTCAGATACACTGTGGCTTTTGTGTTTTGCCTCCAGTTTGAGGAGATTGGCCTGATAATCTTCTGTTGTGTCTGCAGCCTTGTATACCATATCTCACTTTATCTACTCAGTCTGTTTTTTTGAAGAATGTCTTTTTGTTTTAACTTGTAACACTTCCAGCCTTGAGTATGAGTTCACTTTTGTCGACACATTTTGTCTCCTTCCTATCTCCTAGTTTGTTAGAATAATTCACTTAAACACAGACTCTCTCCATGTCTGAGTGGACGGAGTCTCCCTGTGAGCACTTATATAGTATTAAGTGGGTTTTCTGGGTTTCAGTATGACCAATCATATACTATTTTTCTATTATCAGACTTATTTAACTTAAGATCATTAATGCTGCATATTAAACCTGCTTATTTCTGGAGTTAGTTAGTAATTTGCAGGTCTGCTCTCAAATGATTAAGTTCAAAACTGAGTTTTTGAAAACAGAAAGACTACAGACAGATGAGGGCTGAAATGTAATAACAATAAATTATAAATTGAATAACGCTGGCTTTTCTTCAGCATCTTTTTAAGTCTCCTGCTGCTCTATTGAGACCATGAATCAAACACTTCATTCTAGTGTTGTCGCCAACAACAGAATCATTATATTTCAGTAAGGACACATTTGTTTGATCATTTTTTCTGGCATAAAACAATGAGGTCACTCAGAGTTGGCAGGAATACATGTTTTTTTAAAGGTTGACAATTACATCAGAGCTTTAAAAAGGCTATGTTTCCTGCCCAAAATATCATAGATAATTATTAAGTCCATCTTCTTTTAAATGTTTGCAAAAGTAGCTGTTTCAGTGTTGGAAAATATCAGCTTTTTGAAACATCAGACAACATGTGTGAATGTGTTCTCAGGCACTGGGCCTCAGCTGCTCTTCCAATTTTAGAGTCCTGCTCAGTTGTCAAACCAAGATTGTCTTCACAACATCAACCATTTGATCAAATATTTATAATGTTTGCTGACACGCAACTTCTTGTGGTCATGCTAATAATGTCTTCTCTCTGAAAACAAACGAATTAATGGGACGTTGTTAGTGCTATAAAACCTCTGACATTGTGTATAGACTGAATACAAATTGAATTTCAGAAGCAGCACATATAAAGAAGAGGCAAATTCAGCAACTGGTAGTACTGATTAAGGTAAAGACACTTCCACAGTAGATGGCAAAATGTTTCAAATATAGCAAAAAATTTGCGCTTATCCTAAATCTTTACGATGAGCATTCAGAGACAAGAGGAAAAGAGTAGAGAAACCAGAAGAAAATAACAGAAAGAACTGGATTTCCTTGTCAATTCTGAGATCATTCACACAGACAAACACATTGCTAGCTAGCTACAGCTACTCTAGAGTTGGGACATTGTCTGTTTAGGGCACAGACACACAGTGCAAAAGCGGTCTGCTACTGTCACCACATTCACACAAATAACATAAGGCCAAAATTTACATTCAGTCTGAACTTACCTTTAAAGGAGTACTACAGTTTATTACAACTTGTGTTTTATTTCATAGCTCCAGTAATCACTTCTATC